>NC_138309.1:6247500-6257500 GCF_965601325.2 Salmo salar
ATGTACACATGTATGTACACATGTATACATGTATGTACACATGTATGTATACATGTATGTATACATGTATGTACACATGTATACATGTATGTATACATGTATGTACACATGTATGTACACATGTATACATGTATGTACGTATGTACACATGTATACATGTATGTACACATGTATACATGTATGTACACATGTATACATGTATG
This sequence comes from Salmo salar, assembly GCF_965601325.2. NCBI lineage: Eukaryota > Metazoa > Chordata > Actinopteri > Salmoniformes > Salmonidae > Salmo > Salmo salar. The sequence continues at coordinate 6,247,704 of NC_138309.1, forward strand.
TACACATGTATACATGTATGTACACATGTATGTATACATGTATGTACACATGTATGTATACATGTATGTACACATGTATGTATACATGTATGTACACATGTATGTATACATGTATGTACACATGTATGTATACATGTATGTACACATGTATGTATACATGTATGTACACATGTATGTATACATGTATGTACACATGTATGTATACATGTATGTACACATGTATGTATACATGTATGTACACATGTATGTATACATGTATACATGCATGTACACATGTATGTATACATGTATACATGCATGTACACATGTATGTACACATGTATACATGCATGTACACATGTATGTACACATGTACACATGTATGTACACATGTACACATGCATGTACACATGTATGTACACACGTATACATGTATGTACACACGTATACATGTATGTACACATGTATACATGTATGTACACATGTATACATGTATGTACACATGTACACATGTATGTACACATGTACACATGTATGTACACATGTATGTATGTGTATGTATGTACACATGTATGTATGTGTACGTATGTACACATGTATGTATGTGTACGTATGTACACATGTATGTGCGCACGTACACATGTATGTACGCACGTACACATGTATGTACGTATGTCCACATGTATGTACGTACACATGTATGTATGTACACATGTATGTACGTACACATGTATGTATGTATGTATGTATGTACACATTATGTATGTACACATGTATGTACTCATGTATGTACGTACACATGTATGTATGTATGTATGTATTTATGTACGTATGTATGTATGTATTTATGTACGTATGTATGTATGTATGTACGTATGTATGTATGTATGTACGTACACATGTATGTATGTATGTACGTACACATGTATGTACACACGTACATACGTACGTACGCACGCACGTACGTACGTATGTACGTACGTATGTATGCACGTACGTATGTACGCACGTATGTACGTACGTATGTATGTATGTATACGCATGTATGTATGTATGTATGCGCATGTATGTATGTATGCGCATGTATGTATATATACGCATGTATGTATGTATGTATGTATGTATATATACGCATGTATGTATGTATGTATGTATATATACGTATGTATGTATGTATATATACGTATGTATGTATGTATATATACGCATGTATGTATATATACGCATGTATGTATGTATATATACGCATGTATGTATTTATGTATGTATGTATACGCATTTATGTATGTATGTATATATACGCATGTATGTATGTATGTATGTATATATACGCATGTATGTATGTATGTATGTATATATACGCATGTATGTATGTATGTATATATACGCATGTATGTATGTATCTATATATACGCATGTATATGTATGTATGTATGTATATATACGTATGTATGTATGTATGTATGTATGTATGTATGTATGTATGTATGTATGTATATATACGCATGTATGTATGTATGTATATATACGCATGTATGTATGTATGTATATATACGCATGTATGTATGTATGTATGTATATATACGCATGTATGTATGTATGTATATATACGCATGTATGTATGTATGTATGTATGTATGTATATATACGCATGTATGTATGTATGTATGTATATATACGCATGTATGTATGTATGTATATATACGCATGTATGTATGTATGTATATATACGCATGTATGTATGTATATATACGCATGTATGTATGTATGTATGTATATATACGCATGTATGTATATATACGCATGTATGTATGTATGTACGTACACATGTATGTATTTATGTATGTATGTATACGCATTTATGTATGTATGTATATATACGCATGTATGTATGTATGTATGTATATATACGCATGTATGTATGTATGTATATATACGCATGTATGTATGTATCTATATATACGCATGTATATGTATGTATGTATGTATATATACGTATGTATGTATGTATGTATGTATGTATGTATGTATGTATATATACGCATGTACACATGTATGTACGTACACATGTATGTACAAATGTATGTATGTACACATGTATGTACACATGTATGTACGTACACATGTATGTATGTATGTATGTACGTATGTATGTATGTATGTACACATGTATGTATGTACACATGTATGTACGTACACATGTATGTACTCATGTATGTACTCATGTATGTATGTACGTACACATGTATGTATGTATGTACGTACACATGTATGTACACACGTACGTACGTACGCACGCACGTACGCACGTATGTACGTACGTATGTATGTATGTATACGCATGTATGTATGTATGCGCATGTATGTATGTATGTATGTATGCGCATGTATGTATATATACGCATGTATGTATGTATGTATGTATATATACGCATGTATGTATGTATATATACGCATGTATGTATGTATATACGCATGTATGTATGTATATATACGCATGTATGTATGTGTATATATACGCATGTATGTATTTATGTATGTATGTATACGCATTTATGTATGTATGTATGTATACGCATTTATGTATGTATGTATATATACGCATGTATGTATGTATGTATATATACGCATGTATGTATGTATGTATATATACGCATGTATGTATGTATGTATATATACGCATGTATGTATGTATGTATATATACGCATGTATGTATGTATGTATATATACGCATGTATGTATGTATGTATATATACGCATGTATGTATGTATGTATATATACGCATGTATGTATGTATGTATATATACGCATGTATGTATGTATGTATATATACGCATGTATGTATGTATATATACGCATGTATGTATGTATATATACGCATGTATGTATGTATATATACGCATGTATGTATGTATATATACGCATGTATGTATGTATGTATATATACGCATGTATGTATGTATGTATATATACGCATGTATGTATGTATGTATATATACGCATGTATGTATGTATGTATGTATGTATGTATGTATGTATGTATACGCATGTATGTATGTATGTATGTATATATACGCATGTATGTATGTATGTATGTGTACGCATGTATGTATGTATGTATGTATGTGTGTGTATGTATGTATGTACGTATGTATGTGTACGCATGTATGTATGTATGTATGTGTACGCATGTATGTATGTATGTACGTATGTGTGTGTATGTATGTATGTACGTATGTATGTATGTGTACGTATGTACACATGTATGTATGTGTACGTATGTACACATGTATGTATGTGTACGTATGTACACATGTATGTATGTGTACGTATGTACACATGTATGTATGTGTACGTATGTACACATGTATGTATGTGTACGTATGTACACATGTATGTATGTGTACGTATGTACACATGTATGTATGTGTACGTATGTACACATGTATGTATGTGTACGTATGTACACATGTATGTATGTGTACGTATGTACACATGTATGTATGTGTACGTACGTACACATGTATGTATGCTGTACGTACGTACACATGTATGTATGTGTACGTACGTACACATGTATGTGCGCACGTACGCACGTACACATGTATGTACACATGTATGTATGTACACATGTATGTACACATGTATGTATGTATGTATGTATGTATGTATGTACACATGTATGTACGTACACATGTATGTATGTACTCATGTATGTACTCATGTATGTATGTACGTACACATGTATGTATGTATGTACGTACACATGTATGTACACACGTACGTATGTACGTACGTACGCACGCACGTACGCACGTATGTACGTACGTATGTATGTATGTATACGCATGTATGTATGTATGTATGCGCATGTATGTATGTATGTATGTATGCGCATGTATGTATATATACGCATGTATGTATGTATGTATGTATATATACGCATGTATGTATGTATGTATATATACGCATGTATGTATGTATATATACGCATGTATGTATATACGCATGTATGTATGTATATATACGCATGTATGTATGTGTATATATACGCATGTATGTATTTATGTATGTATGTATACGCATTTATGTATGTATGTATGTATACGCATTTATGTATGTATGTATATATACGCATGTATGTATGTATGTATATATACGCATGTATATATACGCATGTATGTATGTATGTGTATATATACGCATGTATGTATGTATATATACGCATGTATGTATGTATATATACGCATGTATGTATGTATATATACGCATGTATGTATGTATATATACGCATGTATGTATGTATGTATGTATATATACGCATGTATGTATGTATGTATGTATATATACGCATGTATGTATGTATGTATGTATGTATACGCATGTATGTATGTATGTATACGCATGTATGTATGTATGTGTATGTATGTATGTATGTATGTATGTATGTATACGTATGTATGTATGTATGTATGTATGTATGTATACGTATGTATGTATGTATACGTATGTATGTATGTATGTATATATACGCATGTATGTATGTACGTATGTATGTATGTATATATACGCATGTATGTATGTATATATACGCATGTATGTATGTATATATACGCATGTATGTATGTATATATACGCATGTATGTATGTATATATACGCATGTATGTATGTATATATACGCATGTATGTATGTATATATACGCATGTATGTATGTATATATACGCATGTATGTATGTATGTATATATACGCATGTATGTATGTATATATACGCATGTATGTATGTATGTATATATACGCATGTATGTATGTATGTATGTATACGCATGTATGTATGTATGTATGTATATGCATGTATGTATGTATATGCATGTATGTATGTATATGCATGTATGTATGTATGTATGTACGTATGTATGTATGTATACGCATGTACGTATGTATGTATATATACGCATGTACGTATGTATGTATATATACGCATGCATGTATGTATGTATATATACGCATGTATGTATGTGTATATATACGCATGTATGTATTTATGTATGTATGTATACGCATTTATGTATGTATGTATGTATACGCATTTATGTATGTATGTATATATACGCATGTATGTATGTATGTATATATACGCATGTATATATACGCATGTATGTATGTATGTGTATATATACGCATGTATGTATGTATATATACGCATGTATGTATATATACGCATGTATGTATGTATGTATGTATATATACGCATGTATGTATGTATGTATGTATGTATACGCATGTATGTATGTATACGCATGTATGTATGTATGTGTATGTATGTATGTATACGTATGTATGTATACGTATGTATGTATGTATGTATGTATACGTATGTATGTATGTATACGTATGTATGTATGTATGTATATATACGCATGTATGTATGTATGTACGTATGTATGTATATATACGCATGTATGTATATATACGCATGTATGTATGTATATATACGCATGTATGTATGTATATATACGCATGTATGTATGTATATATACGCATGTATGTATGTATATATACGCATGTATGTATGTATGTATATATACGCATGTATGTATGTATGTATATATACGCATGTATGTATGTATGTATATATACGCATGTATGTATGTATGTATATATACGCATGTATGTATGTATGTGTATATATACGCATGTATGTATGTATGTATATATACGCATGTATGTATGTATGTATGTATACGCATGTATGTATGTATGTATGTATATGCATGTATGTATGTATATGCATGTATGTATGTATATGCATGTATGTATGTATGTATGTATACGCATGTACGTATGTATGTATGTATACGCATGTACGTATGTATGTATGTATACGCATGTACGTATGTATGTATATATACGCATGTACGTATGTATGTATATATACGCATGTACGTATGTATGTATATATACGCATGTACGTATGTATGTATATATACGCATGTACGTATGTATGTATATATACGCATGTACGTATGTATGTATATATACGCATGTACGTATGTATGTATATATACGCATGTACGTATGTATGTATATATACGCATGTACGTATGTATGTATATATACGCATGTACGTATGTATGTATATATACGCATGTACGTATGTATGTATATATACGCATGTACGTATGTATGTATATATACGCATGTACGTATGTATGTATATATACGCATGTACGTATGTATGTATATATACGCATGTACGTATGTATGTATATATACGCATGTACGTATGTATGTATATATACGCATGTACGTATGTATGTATATATACGCATGTACGTATGTATGTATATATACGCATGTACGTATGTATGTATATATACGCATGTACGTATGTATGTATATATACGCATGTACGTATGTATGTATATATACGCATGTACGTATGTATGTATATATACGCATGTACGTATGTATGTATATATACGCATGTACGTATGTATGTATATATACGCATGTACGTATGTATGTATATATACGCATGTACGTATGTATGTATATATACGCATGTACGTATGTATGTATATATACGCATGTACGTATGTATGTATATATACGCATGTACGTATGTATGTATATATACGCATGTACGTATGTATGTATATATACGCATGTACGTATGTATGTATATATACGCATGTACGTATGTATGTATATATACGCATGTACGTATGTATGTATATATACGCATGTACGTATGTATGTATATATACGCATGTACGTATGTATGTATATATACGCATGTACGTATGTATGTATATATACGCATGTACGTATGTATGTATATATACGCATGTACGTATGTATGTATATATACGCATGTACGTATGTATGTATATATACGCATGTACGTATGTATATATACGCATGTACGTATGTATGTATATATACGCATGTGTACGTATGTATATATACGCATGTGTACGTATGTATATATACGCATGTATGTATATATACGCATGTATGTATATATACGCATGTATGTATATATACGCATGTATGTATATACGCATGTATGTATGTATACGCATGTATACGCATGTATGTATGTATACGCATGTATACGCATGTATGTATGTATACGCATGTATATATATACGTATGTATGTATGTATACGCATGTATATATATACGTATGTATGTATGTATACGCATGTATGTATGTATATATACGTATGTGTATGTATGTATACGCATGTATGTATGTATGTATACGCATGTATGTATGTATGTATGTATATATACGTATGTATGTATGTATACGCATGTATATATATACGTATGTATGTATGTATACGCATGTATGTATGTATATATACGTATGTGTGTATGTATGTATACGCATGTATGTATGTATGTATACGCATGTATGTATGTATGTATGTATGTATACGCATGTATGTATGTATGTATGTATATATACGTATGTACGTATGTATGTATATATACGCATGTACGTATGTATGTATATATACGCATGTACGTATGTATGTATATATACGCATGTACGTATGTATGTATATATACGCATGTACGTATGTATGTATATATACGCATGTACGTATGTATGTATATATACGCATGTACGTATGTATGTATATATACGCATGTACGTATGTATGTATATATACGCATGTATGTATATATACGCATGTATGTATATATACGCATGTATGTATATACACGCATGTATGTATATATACGCATGTATGTATATATACGCATGTATGTATATATACGCATGTATGTATGTATATATACGCATGTATGTATATACACGTATGTATATATATACGCATGTATGTATATACACGTATGTATATATATACGCATGTATGTATATACACGTATGTATATATATATACGTATATGTATATATATACGTATGTATATATACGTATATGTATATATATACGTATGTATATATACGCATGTACGTATGTATGTATATATACGCATGTACGTATGTATGTATATATACGCATGTACGTATGTATGTATATATACGCATGTACGTATGTATGTATATATACGCATGTACGTATGTATGTATATATACGCATGTACGTATGTATGTATATATACGCATGTACGTATGTATGTATATATACGCATGTACGTATGTATGTATATATACGCATGTACGTATGTATGTATATATACGCATGTACGTATGTATGTATATACACGCATGTATGTATATACACGCATGTATGTATATACACGCATGTATGTATATATACGCATGTATGTATGTATATATACGCATGTATGTATATACACGTATGTATATATATACGTATATGTATATATATACGTATGTATATATACGTATATGTATATATATACGTATGTATATATACGCATGTACGTATGTATGTATATATACGCATGTACGTATGTATGTATATATACGCATGTATATATATACACGCATGTATGTATATACACGCATGTATGTATATATACGCATGTATGTATATATACGCATGTATGTATGTATATATACGCATGTATGTATATACACGCATGTATGTATATATACGCATGTATGTATATATACGCATGTATGTATGTATATATACGCATGTATGTATATACACGTATGTATATATATACGTATATGTATATATATACGTATGTATATATACGTATATGTATATATATACGTATGTATATATACGCATGTACGTATGTATGTATATATACGCATGTACGTATGTATGTATATATACGCATGTATGTATGTATACGCATGTACGTATGTATATATACGCATGTACGTATGTATATATACGCATGTACGTATGTATGTATATATACGCATGTACGTATGTATGTATATATACGCATGTACGTATGTATGTATATATACGCATGTACGTATGTATGTATATATACGCATGTACGTATGTATGTATATATACGCATGTACGTATGTATGTATATATACGCATGTATGTATATACACGCATGTATGTATATACACGCATGTATGTATATACACGCATGTATGTATATACACGCATGTATGTATATACACGCATGTATGTATATACACGCATGTATGTATATATACGCATGTATGTATGTATATATACGCATGTATGTATGTATATATACGCATGTATGTATGTATATATACGCATGTATGTATATACACGTATGTATATATATACGCATGTATGTATATACACGTATGTATATATATACGTATATGTGTATATATATACGTATATGTATATATATACGTACGTGTATATACATACATGCGTATATATATACATACGTGTATATATATACACGTATGTATGTATGTATATATATGTATGTATGTATACGTATGTATGTATGTATATATGTATGTATATACGTATGTATGTATATATACGCATGTATGTATGTATATATACGCATGTATGTATGTATATATACGCATGTATGTATGTATGTATGTATATATACGCATGTACGTATGTATGTATATATACGCATGTACGTATGTATGTATATATACGCATGTACGTATGTATGTATATATACGCATGTACGTATGTATGTATATATACGCATGTACGTATGTATGTATATATACGCATGTATGTATATATACGCATGTACGTATGTATGTATATATACATATATACGCATGTACGTATGTATGTATATATACGCATGTACGTATGTATGTATATATACGCATGTACGTATGTATGTATATATACGCATGTACGTATGTATGTATATATACGCATGTAC
>NC_138309.1:6262500-6267500 GCF_965601325.2 Salmo salar
GATGTATGTATGTATACACATGTATGTATGTATACACATGTATGTATGTATGTGTGTATGTATACACATGTATGTATGTATGTGTGTATGTATACACATGTATGTATGTATGTGTGTGTATGTATACACATGTATGTATGTATGTATGTGTGTATACACATGTATGTATGTATGTGTGTGTATGTATACACATGTATGTATGTATGTATGTGTGTGTATGTATACACATGTATGTATGTATGTATGTATGTATGTGTGTGTGTATACACATGTATGTATGTATGTATGTATGTGTGTGTATACACATGTATGTATGTATGTATGTATGATGTATGTATGTGATGTATACACATGTATGTATGTATACACATGTATGTATGTATGTGTGTATGTATACACATGTATGTATGTATGTGTGTATGTATACACATGTATGTATGTATGTGTGTGTATGTATACACATGTATGTATGTATGTGTGTATGTGTATACACATGTATGTATGTATGTATGTGTGTATACACATGTATGTATGTATGTGTATGTATGTATACACATGTATGTATGTATGTATGTATGTGTGTATACACATGTATGTATGTATGTATGTATGTATACACATGTATGTATGTATGTATGTATGTGTATGTATGTATACACATGTATGTATGTATGTATGTATGTGTGTGTGTATACACATGTATGTATGTATGTATGTATGTGTGTGTATGTATACACATGTATGTATGTATGTATGTATACACGATGTATGTATGTGTGTATGTATACACATGTATGTATGTATGTATGTGTATGTATACACATGTATGTATGTATGTATACACATGTATGTATGTATGTATACACATGTATGTATGTATGTATACACGTGTGTGTGTATGTATACACGTGTATGTATGTATGTGTGTATGTATACACATGTATGTATGTGTGTATGTATACACGTGTATGTATGTATGTATACACGTGTATGTGTGTATGTATACACGTGTATGTATGTATGCGTGTATGTATACACGTGTATGTATGCTGTATGTATACACGTGTATGTGTATGTGTGTATATGTACACGGTGTATGTGTGTATATGTACACGTGTATGTGTGTATATGTACACGCGTGTATGTGTGTATATGTACACGCGTGTATGTATGTATACACGTGTGTGTATGTATACACGTGTGTGTGTGATGTATACACGTGTGTGTGTGTATACACACGTGTGTGTATGTATGTGTGTATACACGTGTGTGTGATGTATACGCGTGTATGTATGTATACGCGTGTATGTATGCGTGTATGTACACGCGTGTATGGTGTATGTGTATGCGTGTATGTACACGCGTGTATGTGTGTATGTGTACACGCGTGTATGTGTGTATGTGTACACGCGTGTATGTGATGTGTATGTACACGCGTGTATGTGTGTATTGTACACGCGTGTATGTGTGTATTGTACACGCGTGTATGTGTACACGCGTGTATGTGTGTGTATGTGTACACGCGTGTATGTGTATGTGTACACGCGTGTATGTATACACATGTATGTTGTATGTATGTATACACTGTATGTGTATGTGTACACTGTATGTATTGTATGTATGTATGTATACACATGTATGTATGTATGTATGTTGTATACACTGTATGTATGTATGTATGTATGTTACACATGTATGTATGTATGTATGTATGTGTACACATGTATGGTATGTGTACACGTGTGTATGTATGTATGTATCACATGTGTGTATGTATGTATGTATACACTGTATGTATGTATACACATGTATGTATGTATGTATGTGTATACATATGTATGTATGTATGTGTATATATACATGTATGTATGTATGTGTATATATACACATGTATGTATGTATGTATGTGTATATATACACATGTATGTATGTAGTGTATTATACACATGTATGTATGTATGTATGTGTGTATATATGTATGTATGTATACACATGTATGTATGTATGTATGTATGTATGTATATATGTATGTGTGTATATATATGTATATATATACGTATGTATGTATATATATGTATATATATACGTATGTATGTATATATATGTATATATATACACATGTATGTATATATGTATGTATGTATATATATGTATGTATATATGTATGTATGTATATATATGTATGTATGTATATATGTATGTATGTATATATGTATGTATATATATACACATGTATGTATGATATATATACACATGTATGTATGTATATATGTATACACATGTATGTATGTATAGTATGTATACACATGTATGTATGTATATATATATACACATGTATGTATGTATATATATACACATGTATGTATGATATATATACACATGTATGTATGTATATATATACACATGTATGTATGTATATATATACACATGTATGTATGTGTATGTATACACATGTATGTATGTATGTATGTTATATATACACATGTATGTATGTATGTATGTGTATATATACACATGTATGTATGTATGTATGTGTATATATACACATGTATGTATGTATGTATGTGTATATATACACATGTATGTATGTATGTATGTGTATATATACACATGTATGTATGTATGTATGTATGTATGTGTATATATATGTATGTATGTATGTATGTGTATATATACACATGTATGTATGTATGTATGTGTATATATACACATGTATGTATGTATGTATGTATGTGTATATATACACATGTATGTATGTATGTATGTATGTATGTATGTATGTATGTATACACATGTATGTATGTATGTATGTATGTGTATATATCATGTATGTATGTATGTATGTGTATGTATACACTGTATGTATGTATGTATGTATGTATGTATACACATGTATGTATGTATGTATGTGTATGTATACACATGTATGTATGTATGTATGTATGTGTATGTATACACATGTATGTATGTATGTGTATGTATACACATGTATGTATGTATGTATGTATGTGTATGTATACACATGTATGTATGTATGTGTATGTATACACATGTATGTATGTATGTATGTGTATGTATACACATGTATGTATGTATGTATGTGTATGTATACACATGTATGTATGTATGTATGTATGTGTATGTATACACATGTATGTATGTATACACATGTATGTATGTATGTATGTATGTATACACATGTATGTATACACATGTATGTATGTATGTATGTATGTATGTATGTATGTATACACATGTATGTATGTATGTATGTATGTATGTATGTATACACATGTATGTATGTGTGTATGTATGTGTATGTATACACATGTATGTATGTGTATGTATGTGTGTGTATGTATACACATGTATGTATGTATGTATGTGTGTGTGTGTATACACATGTATGTATGTATGTGTGTGTTTGTATACACATGTATGTATGTATGTGTGTGTGTGTATACACATGTATGTATGTAGTGTGTGTGTATACACATGTATGTATGTATGTATGTATGTATGTATGTATGTATGTATGTATGTATGTATGTATGTATACACATGTATGTATGTATGTATGTATGTATGTGTGTGATGTATACACATGTATGTATGTATGTATGTATGTATGTGTGTGTGTGTATACACATGTATGTAGTGTATACACATGTATGTATGTATGTGTGTGTGTATACACATGTATGTATGTATGTGTGTGTGTATACACATGTATGTATGTATGTGTGTGTGTGTATACACATGTATGTATGTATGTGTGTGTGTGTATACACATGTATGTATGTATGTGTGTGTGTATACACATGTATGTATGTATGTGTGTGTGTGTGTATACACATGTATGTATGTATGTATGTATGTATGTGTGTTGTATACACATGTATGTATGTATGTGTGTGTGTGTATACACATGTATGTATGTATGTATGTATGTGTGTGTGTGTATACACATGTATGTGTGTATACACATGTATGTATGTATGTGTGTGTGTATACACATGTATGTATGTATGTGTGTGTGTATACACATGTATGTATGTATGTGTGTGTGTGTATACACATGTATGTATGTATGTGTGTGTGTGTATACACATGTATGTATGTATGTGTGTGTGTGTATACACATGTATGTATGTATGTATGTGTGTGTGTGTGTATACACATGTATGTATGTATGTATGTATGTATGTATGTATGTATGTATGTATGTATACACATGTATGTATGTATGTATGTGTGTGTGTGTATACACATGTATGTATGTATGTATGTATGTGTGTGTGTGTATACACATGTATGTATGTATGTATGTATGTGTGTGTGTGTATACACATGTATGTATGTATGTATGTATACACGTGTGTGTGTGTGTGTATGTATACACATGTATGTATGTATGTGTGTGTATGTATACACATGTATGTATAGTATGTATACACATGTATGTATGTATGTATACACATGTATGTATGTATGTATACACGTGTGTGTGTATGTATACACGTGTATGTATGTGTGTGTGTATGTATACACGTGTGTGTGTGTGTGTGTATACACGTGTGTGTGTGTGTGTATACACGTGTGTGTGTGTATGTATACGCGTGTATGTATGTATACGCGTGTATGTATACGCGTGTATGCGTGTATGTGTGTATATGTACACGCGTGTATGTGTGTATATGTACACGCGTGTATGTGTGTATATGTACACGCGTGTATGTGTGTATATGTACACGCGTGTGTGTGTGTATACACGTGTGTGTGTGTGTATACACGTGTGTGTGTGTGTATACACACGTGTGTGTGTGTGTATACACGTGTGTGTGTGTGTGTGTATACACACGTGTGTGTGTGTGTGTGTGTGTATACACGTGTGTGTGTGTATACACACACGTGTGTGTGTGTGTGTGTGTATACACGTGTGTGTGTATGTATACGCGTGTATGTATGTATACGCGTGTGTGTATACGCGTGTATGTATG
>NC_138309.1:6272500-6735000 GCF_965601325.2 Salmo salar
GCATTAGACACCCCCCACCCCTTGGCTTCAACCCTTCTAATTTAGTGTAACTGCGCGCACAACCCATGTGGAATTCTGGGTCTCTGGCAGCATTTAACTGCCGATCTGCAGTCAAGAACTGCAAGTTTATCTCAGCCTATGCTGCCCTTCAGTCCCTTGACTTTTTGACCCTGACGGAGACATGGATCACCCCAGAGAACACAGCTACTCCAGCTGCTTTTTCTTCATCTGACTGTTTTCTCATAGTCTGAGATCATCTGGTTATCACGGTGGTGGCACAGCTCTACTCATTTTCTCTCCCTTTCACTTGTCCATCTCCTCATTTGAATTCCATGCCACAATCTGAGGTGCAGTTAACTCTAATCAACTTATCCTCTGCAGCAGAGGTAACTCTGGTTGATATGCCAAGAGTGTGCAAAGCTGTCATCAAGGCAAAGGGTGGCTACTTTGAAGAATCTCAAATATAAAATATATTTTGATTGAACACTTTCTTGTTACTACATGATTCCATGTGTTTCATAGCTTTGATGTCTTCACTATTAATCTACAATGTGCCCGGGCAGAGATGGATACCTGGTCGATGGAGTGGACCAAAAGGAGAAACTGGACTTGGGGCCAGGTAATAGACAGGTATCGTAGCCTACCGGGGAAGAACGAGAGGCAGCCCCAAAACATATTTTTTTTTTGGGGGGGGGGCACACGGGTAGTTTGGCTTTTCGATTTCTATTTATCGCACTTCTTGTTGGCATGCAGTTCTCTGGCTCAAGGTAAAGAACTCCCTAAAGCCCCCGCCCATTCTGATTTGCATCATATTGCGCTCAATCATTCTACACACCAACTGTGTGATCACCTCAGACCGGCACACATCACACCGTCTCCCCGCTAGTATTGACGTGATGGTTGGCTGCGAGCCATCCTCTACCGACATGGCTTGCGGGTGTTTGTTCTTGATGTGATGCTTCATCGTGCTGGTACTACAAAGCTTGCAGCGAACTTCATCACCCTTTTGAACGAAATTGTCCCAGACAGAGCTGCGTTTGGCGTGCATCATTTCCCCTCAGTTCCCAAACAAGTATTAGCACCCTCTACAGTTAAAATGTGTTTTCACACCAAATACACATGCAACCAATTTTCATTCCACAAAATTAGACAACTTAACCTATAGACCGATAAGCATGACACGTCAAATGTATTTTCGGTGGCTAACCGACTAGGTAAGATATACAACACTTTGCAGAGAGCCTATCCAACTGACAATCTCTTAGAAAACAATATAAACTATTGGAACCAAGACTTAAAAGAACTGATGTTGGCACAAGATGGAGAGGAAGTTGGAGTATAACTAATGAAATTACAGTTAACGAAAATGTACCCTTAATCCAGTATAAACTAATGTATATAATTTAGATTCTACACCACAACGGCATAATCATGTCTTAAGTGTAAAATTAACAATGGTTCAATAATCCATGCTTTCTGGGAATGCTATAAAGTCCAAAAGTTGTGGGCGGCGCTAGGAAGTTGGCTGTCAGATCAAAAGTTTACATTGTAATACTTCTATCTGTCTGTATATTTCAAGACATTGCATATGGGGATGTAGTGAGAGACCCAATGAGCTGGACGATTCTCTTCTCATCTTGAAAAAAACGTGTGTATATATAAAACTTGGTAATTAATCCGCCATCATTAACAATATGGAAAAATTGAATGATTTATAGAAATATTCAAATAGCATCGGTGACCGAGAAACGAATTGGTACAATTTAAGGCCATATGGCAAACAATAATGCAGGCACTAGGAATGGAGGTGTGAGCATGCGGGTCTGGGCAGACGAGATTTAGTTGTGGTGTGTATAAGTTTTTATATTTGGTGTAATTTTTATTTATATGTATAATAACGAATAATGACACGTCAGTCAATTGTGTAAAAAAAAAAAAAAACATTTACCTAGATCGGTTAATCGCTCGGCACTAGCTTTGAATGAGTAAATTTGGTTCCAACTGTGTCGGTTGTCCTATTCATTTCTCAGGAGAGAAGCCCTTCAGCTGTGACCAGTGTAACATGTGCTTCATCCAGAAGTACCACATGGAGCGGCACAAGAGGACCCACAGCGGAGAGAAGCCATACAGGTGTGACACCTGCCAACAGGTCAGTTAGTCACAAGGGTAGCTAGGATTTACCCTCAAACCAGAAACCCATATTGATTGACAACAGACCTGTGTTCAAATACTATTTAGGGTATTTCAATACTTTTAAAATATCTCTGAAATAAAGTATTTAGAAAAATGGCATAGATTTCAAGTAGTTGAATATTGGCATGTATTTGAAAATACTCATGTCAATACTCCATGCATTAAAACCCAGGTCTGTTTTGTCCTATGCTTATTTCAGATTATGTCTTTGGAAATAAGTATTTGAAAATGGTTTCAGCCATTTATAGGAATTTGAAAGTACAAATACTAAAATACCCAGGTTGGATTGACAATATGCCAATTCTTGATGTCACACTGTCTCAATCTAGCCTATTTGTTTGCTCATAATATAATGGATAATCCACAGTGTTGGATGCTTACAACGTGCTCTTATCACAGCCGTTTGGAACAGTAATGCTTGTTCGAGAGCACTTTGGGTGCATCTAACAGTGTACAAATGCATCTTGTTGTCGTTGATCCATTTGCTCAATCGGTTGACTACAACATTTTAAAATACTGTGCATCTCCCCCCGTTCACCCTGTAGTTTTTCTCGAGGACAGATCGGTTACTAAAGCACAAGCGGACCTGTGGAGAAGCCTTAAAGAAGGGCCTAGACCCCAGCATGCTGCAGCTGGCCGACACAGACATTGGCCACGGCAGCTACTCACTCACTCAGGGAAATGCTACTGCCACCTCTGGACGCAGGAGGGGCAAGTCCAAAAACGCAGGCGACGGCATCGAGCGCAAGCGTAAGAAGACTGTGGCCGCCACCGTGTCGTCGGGAAGCCTGCAGGACTACGGCATGGAGTGCTCCGACCTCGGGCCCAGCATGCAGGGCCGCACACCCAAGCTCGTCTTCAAGAAGGCCAATAAGTCCCTCAACTCCATGGAGGACGGGGGGCAGAAGCTGCTGTCTCAGAAGCAGGGCTCCATGGAGCTAGCGGCGGGCTCAGGGCTCGAGGCCATGGGCCTCCTCCAGGGCTCCTCTGGTGGGTGTGCCAAGCAGGCCCAGTCAGCCACCAAGCAGGCCCAGTCAGCCACCAGCAACAACTACGACGACGCCATGCAGTTTGTGAAGAAGCGTCGCTACCTCCAACATATGGCCAACAACGACTATGGGGCACCCTCCCTCCACATGGGCCAGCCCCAGTCCAGCAGTTTGATTCAGGGCTCGCTGGGCCACCACAACGAGCCCACCATGGCCATGCTGGATGCCTTGCCCCTGGACCTCAAGCACCATGACAAGTCATGCATCCAGGACGAGGTGCTCCAGAGCTTGCTGGACCACTACAGCCACAAGTCAGACAACTCGCACCACCACCATAGTGACGTAACCTTTGACCTCACCGACAGCAGTGGCCCGCACCACGTGGACCTGCAGCCGGCCGCACCTGTCACCCCAGAGCTGGTTGACGACTCACCCAACGGTGGCGACAAGCAGGTGGTGATGAGCGAGTACTCCAAATTCCTACTGCAGGCCCTAGAGCGCACCAGCCACAGTGGGCCCTTCCCCACTCTGGGTCCCAGCAGGCCCTTCCCTCTGCTCCCTAGCAGCTCCAGCCCCACAGGGACCCTCTTCCCTGACAAGCATGTCTACACTACATCCCCGCTGGAATGTGGCTACCCACCATCTATCTCCTTGCCGTTGCCCATCTCCACAGTCTCCTCTTCTTCGTTGTCATCCTCTAAGTCCCACTACGGCATGCTGGTAGGCTCCCCATCCCAGCCGGCCTTCCACCTCAATGGCCTGGAGGCGGCTAGCCACCAGCAGCTCACCCCGTCTCAGGAGCTTACCGAGCAGCTGGAGAAGCAGCACCACTCCCATGGGTTCCAGCTCACACCCCAGGAGCTGACAGCCGCCGGCGGGGCCACCAAGGAGCAGGGGGCCAAGGGTAACAGGAGCAACGGCACCAACGTCTCCAGCAACTACGCCCACCTGGATGCACCCAAGGAAGTGGACCTGCGGGCTGCCTACCAGATCGAGAACTTTGCCCAGGCCTTCGGCTCCCAGTTCAAGTCGGGCCGCCATACCCCGCTGGGTTACAGCGCTGACCTCAGGCCCGAGGTCGACCATCGAATACGGGCTACTGTGTCAGAATTCTCAGAGTTTACCAGTTTGTTAACTGACGTCAGCGAGCCAGTTAGTACAGGATCGAAAACCGCAACAAGCCAAAGTTTCAGGTAAGGGTTAAAAATAGGTGAACCTAGTTGTGGGTCTTGTTTTGTTTTTCTTTGTGTTCCTGTACCCTTCATTTTCTTCTTGTAGCGAGATAAAAAAAAAAATGAAACACTGCCATTAAATGTTGATAACCAGAACTCTACCAGGGACGTTTTTTAAGGCCTCAAATGCAATTTTGATATTTTTGTTGTATCTGTATTTAGTCTTTATTTTGTTAGTGTAGTTGCTATGATATGAACTAAACCTACATTTGTATGTAATTTTAAAACAAAAAATTAGGGGGTAGCTATGAACTTAATTATTTTTCTTTCACCTGTAACCTTTTGTTTTAACAATCATACAATAATAATAATTACGTTTGTGTCAGGGAAAAGCCCAGAATTCAAATGGGGAAAAAAAGTTATATCGTCTGTTACAAGAATTGTGTTACTCAGGAATTAAGGCAAAATTGTGTAATAAGGAGAACTTTGTATTATGAGATGCAATTGGCACACTTTTTACAGGTGTACTTTGAGACTACAAAGCTTTGTTACTATTTATCCCACGAGGAGGGCGGAAACAAAAAGACTGCAAAAACTGCAAAAACAATGGATCTTCCTGTTCAGTTTTCGTCATCAAACTCTTTCCGCTACTTATGGTACTTCTGTGTCAATGTGAAAACAACTGCTCACATTTCCTCCATAAAGGTCCACATGTAAAAGACTCGCTAACATGGAAACATGGATATTTATACACTCAAGAACTCATGGTGTACACACCCCAGCCTCAACAGAAAGAGGTTTCAACCCAAGGACCTTGGTGTGTGTGTGTGTGTGTGTGTGTGTGTGTGTGTGTGTGTGTGTGTGTGTGTGTGTGTGTGTGTGTGTGTGTGTGTCAAGTGGTGATATCTGTTTAGCCATGCACCCCTTTAGAATGCCCCCTTCAGTGGCCCATGACAAGGAAACCCACTGGCCCCATTAGTGACATTTCAACAATTATATT
Organism: Salmo salar; assembly: GCF_965601325.2. Classification (NCBI taxonomy): domain Eukaryota; kingdom Metazoa; phylum Chordata; class Actinopteri; order Salmoniformes; family Salmonidae; genus Salmo; species Salmo salar. The sequence goes on from NC_138309.1 coordinate 6,277,855, forward strand.
GTCACACATTTTTACCGCTTTGTCCTCCACTCCTGGCTGTTACCTTTTTTTGGCAATGGAAATCAAACAAGCACTTTTGAAAATTGTAATTGAAAACGAAAAACAACCCCCCTCAATTAAGGATGCGCAAAACAGTGATTTTTATTGGAGGAGAAAATTGAACAGGGGTGGGTGGATTAGAGCGTGAGGGTGTTCTGAAGGGAGGGTTAGACTGGGGTTGAACGGGTATGACCATGGCCATTTAGATGTGTAGTTGCTTTAGTCTTTTTGACTGGTCAGGTGGAGGGGTTGTACAAATTATGATTTGTTAGAATTGTATGTTACCCATTGTTATGAGAGATGTAGATATTATGCTGGAACTCCACTTTTTTTATTCCCACTCATGTACTAAGACTACTGGATGCAAAAATCTAACTATTTTTCCTTTATTTATTCTTAAAGATTTTCTCCGGTACTTGAGTATACTTTTTAGCCAGGATTTCTCAAAGTAACGCCCACGAGCCAAAGGTGGTCAATGAAAATTGCGTACTGTGTCACATATGTACACCACGTGATTCTCCCGCTCTATTGTGTGTGCGTCTTGCTAGCTGTCACTCAAATGGCAAAGGGCTGAAGCTCATTTGCTGAAACTAATTGGTAGGGGGGGATAGATGTAAGCAAAATGGTGGCTCACAGCTTCCAGAAAAGTGTCTTTCAAACTAGGGATTTCATGGCCAATTGAGGAAACAGTAATTCTGCTCATACAGTGGGGCAAAAAAGTATTTAGTCAGCCACCAATTGTGCAAGTTCTCCCATTTAAAAAGATGAGGCCTGAAATTTTCATCATAGGTACACTTCAACTATGACAGACAAAATGAGAAGAAAAAAAATCCAGAAAATCACATTGTAGGATTTTTAATAAATTTATTTGCAAATTATGGTGGAAAATAAGTATTTGGTCAATAACAAAAGTTTATCTCAATACTTTGTTATATACCCTTTGTTGGCAATGATACAGGTCAAACGTTTTCTGTACGTCTTCACAAGGTTTTCACACACTGTTGCTGGTATTTTGGCCCATTCCGCCATGCAGATCTCCTCTAGAGCAGTGATGTTTTGGGGCTGTCGCTGGGCAACACGGACTTTCAACTCCCTCCAAAGATTTTCTATGCGGTTGAGATCTGGAGACTGGCTAGGCCACTCCAGGACCTTGAAATGCTTCTTACGAAGCCACTCCTTCGTTGCCCGGGCGGTGTGTTTGGGATCATTGTCATGCTGTAAGACCCAGCCACGTTTCATCTTCAATGCCCTTGCTGATGGAAGGAGGTTTTCACTCAAAATCTCACGATACATGGCCCCATTCATTCTTTCCTTTACACGGATTAGTCGTCCTGGTCCCTTTGCAGAAAAACAGCCCCAAAGCATGATGTTTCTACCCCCATGCTTCACAGTAGGTATGGTGTTCTTTGGATGCAACTCAGCATTCTTTGTCCTCCAAACACGACGAGTTGAGTTTTTACCAAAAAGTTATATTTTCGTTTCATCTGACCATATGACATTCTCCCAATCCTCTTATGGATCATCCAAATGCTCTCTAGCAAACTTCAGACGGGCCTGGACATGTACTGGCTTAAGCAGGGGGACACGTCTGGCACTGCAGGATTTGAGTACCTGGCGGCGTAGTGTGTTACTGATGGTAGGCTTTGTTACTTTCGTCCCAGCCCTCTGCAGGTCATTCACTAGGTCCCCCCGTGTGCTTCTGGGATTTTTGCTCACCGTTCTTGTGATCATTTTGACCCCACGGGGTGAGATCTTGCGTGGAGCCCCAGATCGAGGGAGATTATCAGTGGTCTTGTATGTCTTCCATTTCCTAATAATTGCTCCCACAGTTGATTTCTTCAAACCAAGCTGCTTACCTATTGCAGATTCAGTCTTCCCAGCCTGGTGCAGGTCTACAATTTTGTTTCTGGTGTCCTTTGACAGCTCTTTGGTCTTGGCCATAGTGGAGTTTGGAGTGTGACTGTTTGAGGTTGTGGACAGGTGTCTTTTATACTGATAACAAGTTCAAACAGGTGCCATTAATACAGGTAACGAGTGGAGGACAGAGGAGCCTCTTAACCTCTTGGGGCTAGGTGGGACGCTAGCGTGCCACCTGTGGTGCACTCCATCAACAGCAGGTGCATTTCAAGAGCGGCAAATTTGAATCCAAATAAATGTCAAAATTCAAATTTTTCAAAAATACAACTATGTTACACCATTTGAAAGATAAACATCTCCTTAATCTAACCACGTTTTACGATTTCAAAAAGGTTTTACGGCGAAAGCATAAATTTAGAGTATGTTAGGACAGTACATTTACAAGAGTTGTGTGTAATGTTTTGTCAAGTCAAAGACAGGGTCACCAAAACCATAAAACCAGCTAAAATGATACACTAACCTTTTACAATCTCCATCAGATGACACTCCTAGGACATTATGTTAGACAATGCATGCATTTTTAGTTCTATCAAGTTCATATTTATATCCAAAAACAGCGTTTTACTATGGCATTGATGTTGAGGAAATCGTTTCCCTCCAATAACCGGCAGTCAAGTCAGCGTCACAAATTAAATAATTAAAATTAGAAAACATTGGTAAAATATTATATTGTCATTTAAAGAATTATAGATTTACATCTTTTGAACGCAATCAACTTGCCAGATTTAAAAATAACCTTACTGGGAAATCACACTTTGCAATAATCTGAGCACTGTGCCCAGAAAAATACGCGTTGCGATACAGACTAGACGTCATGTTGGGGAGATCTAAAATCGAAAATACTATGTAAATAATCCATTACCTTTGATTCTCTTCATCAGATGTCACTTCCAGGTATCACAGGTCCATAACGAATGTAGTTTTGTTCAAAAAAGCTCATCATTTATGTCCAAAAATCTCCGTCTCGTTAGCACATGATGTAAGCCAGCCGGACTTCTCGTCATGAACGAGGGGAAAAAATATATTTCCGTTCGTTCAAACATGTCAAACGTTGTATAGCATAAATCATTAGGGCCTTTTTTAACCAGAACATGAATAATATTCAAGGTGGACGAATGCATAGCCTTTTATAACGTATTGGAACGAGGGTACCCAACATGAAGTAGCGCGCCAGGTGTCTAATGGGACATCACCGTTCCATGGCTCTTGTTCGGTCAGATCTCCCTCCAGAAGACTCAAAACACTTTGTAAAGGCTGGTGACATCTAGTGGAAGCAATAGGAAGTGCCAAAATATTCCTAAACCCCTGTGTTTTTCAATGGGATAGGTTTAAAGTCAATACAACACATCAGGTATCCACTTCCTGTCAGAAAATGTCTCAGGGTTTTGCCCTGAGGGAAACTTTAGAGTGTTTTCTATCCATATATAATAAGTATATGCATATTCTAGTTACTGGGTAGGATTAGTAACCAGATTAAATCGGGTACATTTTTTTTATCCAGACGTGCAAATGCTGCCCCCTAGACCCAACAGGTTAAAGAAGAAGTTACAGGTCTGTGAGAGCCAGAAATCTTGCTTGTTTGTAGGTGACCAAATACTTATTTCCCACCATAATTTGCAAATAAATTCATAAAAAATCCTACAATGTGATTTTCTGAAGAAAAAAAATTATTCTAATTTTGTCTGTCATAGTTGACGTGTACCTATGATGACAATTACAGGCCTCATCTTTTTAAGTGGGAGAACTTGCACAATTGGTGGCTGACTAAATACTTTTTTGCCCCACTGTATATATTATGCATGTATGAACTACACAATGACACATCCAGTTCAAAGCTGGAGGTAAAAAAAAACTTGCTACTCGCCAAAGTGCCCGATCATGTCTTTAACCTAGCAAGAGTTTATTTTTACAGAATGTTTTGAAAGTGCAAGTATTCACTGCACCTCAATCTGTCTTCACCCTATGAAATCAGGCCTGATACTGAAAATAACCTCGGTGATATAGGCTCAACTTCACGTTATAAATCTCCCCCCCCCCCCCCCCAAAAAAAAAATGCAGTCCTTCAAACATTGCGAGAATATACAATGGCCTTTGTCTTCTGCGGCTCAAGCCTTTTCTCTCCTGGGAGCCAGGGTTGATCTTTTCCTACATCTGCTCAGATCTCAGGAAACAAAAGACTGGCTGGCCGGCCACTTCAATCCAAAACACACACTATGCGTTTAAAGAAAGAGCGAGAGGCTGAGAGAAACAAACGATAGGATTGACCTAAATATACCTCATATCACTGTTGAAGCTTCAGAAAGCAGGAACACATGTTTCATGTATGTAGTGAAAATACTTGTAGTATAGGTTAAACATATTGCATAATCATGTAACACTGCTTGTGTTTACAATTATAGAAGAGCAATTGACTTGTTGAAATGCAAAATGTATTATCTTTTTTTTTGTCTGTAAAGCATTCACGCCAAGCAGTGTTGCATTCTAGGTGCCTCATAGAAACTTTCATTTCTCTTATGTTGTTATATCCTTTATTTTTGTTACTTGCCCTGAATGTTTTCATATCTCTAGAAGGATATTGTTTACAAAAATGTACAAAAACACTAAAAGTTTGTTCATTTGGTTTCTTCCAATATGCATGATATGATGATTTTTGGATGGCCCTTTTTTCTGATCGTCACCACAAGACCTAATGTTGTCGCTGATGCTTCCCCATCCCTGTCCTTTTTGTTCTAGACCATTGTGATATGATTTACAGGGCTGTACATGTTACTGCATTTATAAACTGATTAGAGAAGCCAATAAACATTTTTTTACGAAAAAGAAACGACTAGACTTTATTGGTGTAGTGAAGAGTGAAGTCTTTGACAACAATTGTCATTTTGTAATGGTTTGAACCACAAGACTGGCAAGAACTCACATTTTGGTGATTGGATTAACTCACAATTATCTTTTGCAAGATTTGATTTACAGGGGAAAAGTGCACTCTCCAAAGAACAGGAATATCAATGTTAGCGTGATTTGAACCCTGATGCATGGCATTGTAGCATTACAAATCTTGCTAATATATTCTTTAATAAAAAATGTAAATGCTCTATCTATTCAAAGCAGACGCTAACAGCCGTATTCTGTGACTGGTAAGTGACCTGGCATAATCATTCTCTACATCGGTGTTTCCCAACTGGGGGTACGTGTACCCCTAGGAGTATGTGGGCATTCCCCAGGGGGTATGTGGAAATAAAAAATGTCTAAATGTGAAGAAAAATATTATTGGGAATATTACATATGTTCAAGTTATTTAAATGTTAATAGGCAGGAAAACATTTACGGTGGTCACTGGTGTGAAATCTCTTATTTGAAATGTATAGGCCTTTTTTACTTAAGTTTTGGTGCGTGTGCATTGCACCGTCTTCAAATCAAAGTTTATTTGTCACGTGTGCCGAATACAACAGGTTAGAGCCTGAAATTCTTGCTTACAGGCTCTAACCAATAGTGCAAAAAAGGTATTAGGTAAACAATAGCTAAGTAAAGAAATAAAACAGTAAAAAGACAGGCTATATACAGTAGTGAGGCTATAAAAGTAGTGAGGCTACATAGACACCGGTTAGTCAGGCTGATTTTGAGGTATTATGTGCATGTAGATATGGTTAAAGTGACTGTATATAATGATCAGAGAGTAGCAGTAGCGTAAAAGAGGGGTTGGTGGGTGGCGGGACACAATGCAGATAGCCCGGGTAGCCAATGTGCGGGGGCACTGGTTGGTTGGGCCAATTGAGGTAGTATGTACATGAATGTGTAGTTAAAGTGACTATGCATATATGATTAGCAGCAGCATAAAAAAGTGGGCGGGGGGGGCACACAATGCAAATAGTCCGGGTAGCCATTTGATGACCTGTTCAGGAGTCTTATTGCTTGGGGGTAAAAACGGTTGAAGCCTTTTTGTCCTAGACTTGGCACTCCGGTTCTGCTTGCCATGCGGTAGTAGAGAGAACTGTCTATGACTGGGTTGGCTGGGGTCTTTGACAATTTTTAGGGCCTTCCTCTGACACCGCCTGGTGTAGAGGTCCTGGATGGCAGGCAGCTTAGCCCCAGTGATGTACTGGGCCGTACGCACTACCCTCTGTAGTGCCTTGCGGTCGGAGGCCGAGCAATTGCCGTACCAGGCAATGATGCAACCAGTCAGGATGCTCTCTGTTGCAGCTGTAGAACCTTTTGAGGATCCCAGGACCCATGCCAAATCTTTTTAGTTTCCTGAGGGGTAATAGGCTTTGCCGTGCCCTCTTCACGGGTGTGTTTGGACCATGTTAGTTTGTTGGTGATGTGGACACCAAGGAAGTTGAAGCTCTCAACCTGCTCCACCACAGCCCCGTGGATGAGAATATCTAGCCTCCGCCCACCTGCCTGTTGGATCAATGGTTGATCATCTGCTCGCACCAACATGATATTTTGCACCGTGCGCTAGATTTCCTGCTGCTGTTATTCTCGCAGAAACTGATTTGATTAGATAGTCTTCACTGCATCAACAGCTAACATTGTCAAATAACATAGTGTGCCGTAGGATCGACGACATGGGCGTTGATCTTGGGGTGGAAAAAATTATTCCAGTCTATTTTCTCTGCAGTTGGCCGAATCAACTGATGTCAGTGGGGAAGCCCAGTTGATTGTGTGTGTGCGATACAGGACATTTTTGGAAATTTAATTGAGCACATTCTGTTCACCAAGAAGCTAACGGGGAGAACTACAGGTGAGAATGTGTTTCACGTTGACTGCATTTTCTAAGAGCACAATCTGGATTGGAAATCCTGTCTTCATGTGTATGGATTTTGTTGCATCAATGCCTGGGAGAGTGAAATGAAACTATCATTCACAGGAAGGCATTGGCCAGCAAGAGGAGTCCTGAGTTACGTGATATTTTGAATGACCAAGTGAAAATTCTTAACTTTATCCAGTCTAGGCCTCTGAATTACCGACTATGAAAGGCTGTGTGATGACAGTGGGACTGAGCACCAGCAGCTACTGCTTCACACTGACGTCCGTTGGCTATCCAGAGGGAGAACGCTACAGAGGCTTATTGAGCTGCGCACCAGTGATTTTCTGTATGAGCACTCATGCCCCCTTTTGGATGTGTTCACGGACACAGACTGGGGAGCCTGCCTTGCCAATCTTGCGGAAATCTAACTCTGCTAGGTAAAGACACACATTCTAAACATGTATGACAAAGCGTGTGGATTCATGAAGATCAAACTCTGGGAAAGGAACTGTGAAGATATCAGTTGTTTACAGCAGCTTGACACCTACCTTTCTATATGTGATGTTGACAGAGCTCCTATGGTGCAAATAGAAAGTTCACATTTATCCAAACTCAACACTGAGTTCAACTCCTACTTCCCTGACATTGAAAACAAGTCTGCCAAACTTGACTGGGTGCGTAAACCTAATTTTGGTCAAATGTATACCTAATCTATGAATCACAACGGTCGCATGAGGGGGTATTTCTAGTGTTTAGAGCGTTGGGCCTGAGCGTTGGTCCAGCTGACAAGGTAAAAATATGTTCTGCTCCTCCTGAGCAAGGCAGTTGCTGGTTCAGTTGGGTTAAATGCGGAAGACACATGTACAACTGAATGCCTTCAACTGACAACTGACTAGCTATTTCCCTTTCAGGCAGGTCAGTGTTTTAGGGGTACAGTACCCCAAAACAGTTGGGAACCCCCGCTCAACATCACTCGGTCATTCATTTAGTTATCATTTTGTTCCTCAACACAGTCAGCTGTGTACCCAACCTTAAGTTTGCCAACATTGTTCCATGTCTTGTGTTTTGGTAACACTTTACATTAAGATACCCTTTAAAGGGGTTCTTAGTTAAGACTGTTAAGAATCATTTAATATGAATTAGAATTTAATGGGTTAAAAAATATAAATGCAACATGTAAAGTGTTGGTCTGTTTTCCATACACACAAAAAAAGCTTATTTCTCTCAATTTTGTGCACCAATTTAGAGCGCATTTGTGAGAGCATTTCTCCTTTGCCAAGAGTCAATTCACCTGACAGGTGTGGCATATCAAGAAGCTGATAAAATAGCATGATTATTACACAGGTGCACCTTGTGTTGGGGACAAAAGGCCACTCTAAAATGTGTAGTTTTGTCACACAACACAATACCACAGATGTCTCAAGTTTTGAGGGACTGCGGGAATGTCCACCAGAGCTCTTGCAGGATAATATGAATGTTAATTTCTCTACCACAGGCTGCCTCCAATGTCGTTTTAGAGAATTTGGCTGTACGTCTAACCGGCCTCTCAACTGCAGACTTGTGTATGGCGTTGTGGCCGAGCGGTTTGCTGATGTCAACGTTGTGAACCTAGTGCCCCATTGTGGCGGTGGTGTTATGTTATGGGCAGGCAAAGCTACAGACAATGAACATAGTTGCATTTTATCAATGGCAATTTGAATGCACAGAGATACCGTGACGAGAACCTGAGGTCCATTGGTGTGCCATTCATCCGCCGCCATCAACTCATGTTTCAACATGATAATGCATAGCCCCATGTCACAAGGATCTGTACACAAGTCCTGGTAGCTGAAAATGTCCCAGTTCTTACATGGCCTGCAAATTCACTAGATATGTTACCCATTGAGCACGTTTGGGATACTCTGGATCGATGTGTACTACAGCGTGTTCCAGTTCCCGCCAATATCCACAAACTAACCGCCATTGAAGAGGAGTGGGACAACATTCCACAGACCACAATCAACAGCCTGATCAACTCTATGCAAAGGAGATGTGTTGCGCTGCGTGAGGCAAATGGCGGTCACACCAGATACTGACCCACGCCCCTACCTTTTTAAGGTATCTATGTGACCAACAGATGAATATCTTTATTCCCAGTCATGTGAAATCCATAGATTAGGGCCTAATTCATTTATTTCTAATGACAGATTTCTTTATATGAACTGTAGCTCAGTAAAATCTTTGAAATTGTTGCGTTTATATTTTTGTTCAGTGCATCTATAAAGTAATAATTAACTACTAATGTAAACCTTTAACAACCCAATTAGTGTTCTTTAATGTAAGGAGTTACCAATGTTTTCATATCATGCCTTTAGGCCTATTTCGGCAAGTCTTCAGTTTTTCCCCTTTAGATGTAAGTAATTATATTTATTGTAAAGCCTCTTCTGATGTTCCATTATCTTTTTTTCTCTCTAATTTAGCTTAATAGACATCGCCAGCTTGTAATCCTAAAACCTGGAAATTAGTTACCTCTGGTTCGTTCAGCCATCCCCTATGGGAAAAATTAATAGGGTTTTGGAATAAAAATAAGGTCTGAGGTATGAGATAATAGCAGTCAGTTAACATGACCTTTATGAATTATGAAGCCTTTATCTGGTTTTTATTATACGAATGCTTCAAAATTCACAGTGACGTTAGCTGATGAAGATTAATTTCATAGGAAATCTTGTACATTTTGTTCTATCACGGAACAGAAACCGGCTGCGCCATCGTGCATAAATGTACACTGCTCAAAAAAATAAAGGGAACACTTAAACAACACAATGAAACTCCAAGTCAATCACACTTCTGTGAAATCAAACTGTCCACTTAGGAAGCAACACTGATTGACAATAAATTTCACATGCTGTTGTGCAAATGGAATAGACAACAGGTGGAAATTATATGCAATTAGCAAGACACCCGCAATAAAGGAGTGGTTCGGCAGGTGGTGACCACAGACCACTTCTCAGTTCTTATGCTTCCTGGCTGATGTTTTGGTCACTTTTGAATGCTGGCGGTGCTTTCACTCTAGTGGTAGCATGAGACGGAGTCTACAACCCACACAAGTGGCTCAGGTAGTGCAGCTCATCCAGGATGGCACATCAATGCGAGCTGTGGCAAGAAGGTTTGCTGTGTCTGTCAGCGTAGTGTCCAGAGCATGGAGGCGCTACCAGGAGACAGGCCAGTACATCAGGAGACGTGGAGGAGGCCGTAGGAGGGCAACAACCCAGCAGCAGGACCGCTACCTCCGCCTTTGTGCAAGGAGGAGCAGGAGGAGCACTGCCAGAGCCCTGCAAAATGACCTCCAGCAGGCCACAAATGTGCATGTGTCTGCTCAAACGGTCAGAAACAGACTCCATGAGGGTGGTATGAGGGCCCGACGTCCACAGGTGGGGGTTGTGCTTACAGCCCAACATCGTGCAGGACGTTTGGCATTTGCCAGAGAACACCAAGATTGGCAAATTCGCCACTGGTGCCCTGTGCTCTTCACAGATGAAAGCAGGTTCACACTGAGCATGTGACAGAGTCTGGAGACGCCGTGGAGAACGTTCTGCTGCCTGCAACATCCTCCAGCATGACCGGTTTGGCGGTGGGTCAGTCATGGTGTGGGGTGGCATTTCTTTGGGGGGCCGCACAGCCCTCCATGTGCTCGCCAGAGGTAGCCTGACTGCCATTAGGTACTGAGATGAGATTCTCAGACCCCTTGTGAGACCATATGCTGGTGCGGTTGGCCCTGGGTTCCTCCTAATGCAAGACAATGCTAGACCTCATGTGGCTGGAGTGTATCAGCAGTTCCTGCAAGAGGAAGGCATTGATGCTATGGACTGGCCCGCCCGTTCCCCAGGCCTGAATCCAATTGAGCACATCTGGGACATCATGTCTCGCTCCATCCACCAACGCCACGTTGCACCACAGACTGTCCAGGAGTTGGCGGATGCTTTAGTCCAGGTCTGGGAGGAGATCCCTCAGGAGACCATCCGCCACCTCATCAGGAGCATGCCCAGGCAGGTCTCGTCACGTGGAGGCCACACACACTACTGAGCCTCATTTTGACTTGTTTTAAGGACATTACATCAAAGTTGGATCAGCCTGTAGTGTGGTTTTCCACTTTAATTTTGAGTGTGACTCCAAATCCAGACCTCCATGGGTTGATAAATTGGATTTCCATTGATTATTTTTGTGTGATTTTGTTGTCAGCACATTCAACTATGTAAAGAAAAAAGTATTTAATAAGATTATTTCATTCATTCAGATCTAGGATGTGTTATCTTAGTGTTCCCTTTATTTTTTTGAGCAATATATTTTGTCCCCCCACACCAAACGCGATCACGACACGCAGGTTAAAATATCAAAACAAACTCTGAACCAATTACAGTGGGGGGAAAAAAGTATTTGATCCCCTGCTGATTTTGTACGTTTGCCCACTTACAAAGAAATGATCACTCTATAATTTTAATAGTAGGTTTATTTGAACAGTGAGAGACAGAATGACAACAAAAAAATCCAGGAAAACGCATGTCAAAAATGAGGGAAATAAGTATTTGACTCCTCTGCAAAACATGACTTAGTACTTGATGGCAAAACCCTTGTTGGCAATCACAGAGGTCAGACGTTTCTTGTAGTTGGCCACCAGGTTTGCACACATCTCAGGAGGGATTTTGTCCCACTCCTCTTTGCAGATCTTCTCCAAGTCATTAAGGTTTCGAGGCTGACGTTTGGCAACTCGAACCTTCAGCTTCCTCCAGATTTTCTATGGGATTATGGTCTGGAGACTGGCTAGGCCACTCCAGGACCTTAATGTGCTTCTTCTTGAGCCACTCCTTTGTTGCCTTGGCCATGTGTTTTGGGTCATTGTCATGCTGGAATACCCATCCACGACCCATTTTCAATGCCCTGGCTGAGGGAAGGAGGTTCTCACCCAAGATTTGACGGTACATGGCCCCGTCCATCGTCCCTTTGATGCGGTGAAGTTGTCCTGTCCCCTTAGCAGAAAAACACCCCCAAAGCATAATGTTTCCACCTCCATGTTTGACGGTGGAGATGGTGTTGTTGGGGTCATAGGCAGCATTCCTCCTCCTCCAAACACGGCGAGTTGAGTTGATGTCAAAGATCTCCATTTTGGTCTCATCTGACCACGACACTTTCACCAGTTGTCCTCTGAGTCATTCAGATGTTCATTGGCAAACTTCAGACGGGCATGTATACATGGGCTTGCTCCTACCTATCTTTCCGATTTGGTCCTGCCGTACATACCTACATGTACGCTACGGTCACAAGACGCAGGCCTCCTAATTGTCCCTAGAATTTCTAAGCAAACGGCTGGAGGTAGGGCTTTCTCCTATAGAGCTCCATTTTTATGGAATAGTCTGCCTACCCATGTGAGAGACACAGACTCAGTCTCAACCTTTGTCTTTACTGAAGACTTATCTCTTCAGTAGGTCCTATGATTAAGTATAGTCTGGCCCAGGAGTGTGAAGGTGAACGGAAAGGCTGGAGCAACGAACTGCCCTTGCTGTCTCTGCCTTGCCGGTTCCCCTCTTTCCACTGGGATTCTCTGCCTCTAACCCTTTTACAGGGGCTGAGTCACTGGCTTACTGGTGTTCTTCCATGCCGTCCATGGGAGGGGTGCGTCACTTGAGTGGGTTGAGTCACTGACGTGGTCTTCCTGTCTGGGTTGGCGCCCCCCCTTGGGTTGTGCCATGGCGGAGATCGTTGTGGGCTATACTCGGCCTTGTCTTAGGACGGTAAGTTGGTGGTTGGAGACATCCCTCTAGTGGTGTGGGGGCTGTGCTTTGGCAAAGTGGGTGGGGTTATATCCTGCCTGTTTGGCCCTGTCCGGGGGTATCATCGGATGGGGCCACAGTGTCTTCTGATCCCTCCTGTCTCAGCCTCCAGTATTTATGCTGCAGTAGTTTGTGTCGGGGGGCTAGGGTCAGTCTGTTACATCTGGAGTATTTATCTTGTCTTATCCGGTGTCCTGTGTGAATTTAAATATGCTCTCTCTAATTCTCTCTTTCTCTCTTTCTGTCTTTCTCTCTGAGGACCTGAGCCCTAGGACCATGCCTCAGGACTACCTGGTATGATGACTCCTTGCTGTCCCCAGTCCACCTGGCCGTGCTGCTGCTCCAGTTTCAACTGTTCTGCCTGCGGCTATGGAACCCTGACCTGTTCACCGGACGTGCTTGTTGCACCCTCGACAACTACTATGATTATTATTATTTGACCATGCTGGTCACTTATGAACATTTTAACATCTTGACCATGTTCTGTTATAATATCCACCCTGCACAGCCAGAAGAGGACTGGCCACCCCTCATAGCCTGGTTCCTCTCTAGGTTTCTTCCTAGGTTTCTGGCCTTTCTAGGGAGTTTTTCCTAGGGAGTTTTTCCTAGCCACCGTGCTTCTTTCACATGCATTGCTTGCTGTTTGGGGTTTTAGGCTGGGTTTCTGTACAGCACTTTGAGATATCAGCTGATGTACGAAGGGCTATATAAATACATTTGATTTGATTTTGATGTATATGTATTCTTGTGCAGAGGGACCTTGCGGGCACTGCAGGATTTCAGTCCTTCACGGCGTAGTGTGTTACCAATTGTTTTCTTGGTGACTATGGTCCCAGCTGCCTTGAGATCATTGACAAGATCCTCCCGTGTAGTTCTGGGCTGATTCCTCACCGTTCTCATGATCATTGCAACTCCACGAGGTGAGATCTTGCATGGAGCCCCAGGCTGAGGGATATTGACAGTTCTTTTGTGTTTCTTCCATTTGCGAATAATCGCAACAAATGTTGTCACCTTCTCACCAAGCTGCTTGGCGATGGTCTTGTAGTCCATTCCAGCCTTGTGTAGGTCTACAATCTTGTCCCTGACATCCTTGGAGAGCTCTTTTGGTCTTGGCCATGGTGGAGAGTTTGGCATCTGATTGATTGATTGCTTCTGTGGACAGGTGTCTTTTATACAGGTAACAAGCTGCGGTTAGGAGCACTCCCTTTAAGAGTGTGCTCCTAATCTCAGCTCGTTACCTGTATAAAAGACACCTGGGAGCGAGAAATCTCTCTGATTGAGAGGGGGTCAAATACTTATTTCCCTCATTATAATGCAAATCAATTTATAACATTTTTGACATGCGTTTTTCTCTTTTTGTTGTTATTCTGTCTCTCACTGTTCAAATAAACCTACCATTAAAATTATAGACTGATCATTTCTTTGTCACTGGGCAAACATACAAAATCAGCAAGGGATCAAATAATTTTTTCCCCCACTGTAGGTATTTGTAGTTGTCCACATATTCTAGGTCAGAACCGTTCAGAGTAGTGATGCTAGTCGAGCGGGCAGCAATCGGTTGAAGAGCGTGCACTTAGTTTTACTAGCATTTAAAGGCAGTTGGAGGCCACGGTAGAAGTGTTGTATGGCGTTGAAGCTCGTTTGGAGGTTTGTTAGCACAGAGTCCAAAGAAGAGCCAGATGTTTACAGAATGGTGTCATCTGCATAGAGGTGGATCAGAGAATCACCAGCAGCAAGAGCGACATCATTGATATATCCAGAGAAGAGAGTCGGCCCGAGAATTGAACCCGGTGGCACCCTCATAGAGACTGCCTGACGTCCGGACAACAGGCCCTCCGATTTGAAACACTGAACTCTTATCAGAGAAGTAGTTGGTGAACCAGGCGAGGCAGTCATTTGAGAAGCCAAGGCTATTGAGTCTGCTGATAAGAATGTGGTGATTGACAGGGTCGAAAGCCTTGGCCAGGTTGTTGAAGACGGCTGCACAGTACTGTCTTTTATCGATGGCGGTTATGATATCGTTTAGCACCTTGAGCGTGGCTGAGGTGCACCCATGACCAGCTCGGAAACCAGATTGCATAGTGGAGAAGGTACGGTGGGATTCAAAATGGTCGGTGATCTGTTTGTTAACTTAGCTTTCAAAGATTTTAGAAAGGCAGGGCAGGATGAATATAGTTCTATAACATTTAGGGTCTAGAGTGTCTCCCCCTTTGAACTGGGGGATGACCGCGGGAGCTTTCCAATCTTTGGGGATCTCAGACGATACGAAAGAGAGATTGAATAGGCTAGTAATAGGGGTTGCAACAATTTCGGGGGATAATTTTAGAAAGAGAGGGTCCAGATTGTCTAGCCCAGCTGATTTGTAGGGATCCAGATTTTGCAGCTCTTTCAGAACCTCAGCTGTCTGGATTTGGGTGTAGGAGAAGTAGCGGGGGCTTGGGCAAGTTGCTGCAGGGGGTGCTGAGATGTTGGCCGGGGTAGGGGTAGCCAGGTGGAATGCATGGCCAGCCATAGAAAAATGCTTATTGAAATGATCCATTATCATATATTTATCGGTGATGACAGTGTTTCCTATCCTCAGTGCAATTGGCAGCTGGGAGGAGGTGTTCTTATTCTCCATGGACTTTACAGTGTCTCAAAACTTTTTGGAATTAGTGCTACAGGAAACAAATTTCTGCTTGAAAAAGCTAGCCTTAGCTTTCCTAACTGACTGGGTATATTGGTTCCTGACTTCCCTGAAAAGTTGCATATCGCGGTGGCTATTCAATGCTAATGCAGATCGCCACAGGATGTTTTAGTGCTTGTCAAGGGCAGTCAAGTCTGTGGTGAACCAAGGGCTATATCTGTTCTTAGTTCTAAATTTTTTTGAATGGGCATGCTTCTTTAAGATGGTGAGGAAAGCACTTTTGAAGAGCAACCAAGCATCCTCTACTGATGGGATGAGGTCAATGTCCTTCCAGGATACCTGGGCCAGGTTGATTAGAAAGGCCTGCTCGCTGAAGTGTTTTAGGGAGCGGTTGACAGTGATGAGGGGTGGTCGTTTGACTGCGGACCCATTACGGATGCAGGCAATGAGGCAGTGATCGCTGAGATCCTGGTTGAAGACAGCAGAGGTGTATTTAGAGGACAGGTTGGTCAGGATGATATCTATGAGGGTGCCCATGGTTACGGATTTGGGGTTGTACCTGGTAGGTTCCATGATAATTTGTGTGAGATTGAGGGCATCTAGTTTAGATTGTAGGACAGCCGGGGTGTTAAGCATGTTCCAGTTTAGGTCACCTAACAGTACGAACTCTGAAGATAGATGAGGGGTGATGAATTCACATATGGTGTCCAGGTCACAGCTTGGGGCTGAAGGTGGTCTATAACAAGTGGCAACTATGATGTTTCTGGAAAGGTGGATTTTTAGAAGCTCGAATTGTTTGGGCACAGACCTGGATAGTATGACAGAACTCTGCAGGGGTGGAACAAAAGGGGGGGTGGAACAAAAGGGCTAGCTAAGGCGTATTGAGCAGGGCTGGAGGCTCTACAGTGAAAAAATACAAAAATCATTAACCAAAACAGCAATAGAGAAGGCATATTAACATTAGGGTGAGGCATGTGTAGCCGAGTGATCATAGGGTCCAGTGAGTAGCTAGGCGAGCTGGAGACACGGCAATTCAGACAGCTAGCAGGCCGGGGCTAGCAGCAGGCTAGCAGATGGGCCTCAGGGGGACGTCGCAATGGAAGAGCCTGTTGGAAACCCCCTCGGACGGTTACATCGGCAGACCAGTCGTGATGGATCGGCTGTGCTCTGTGTCTGCAGCAAAGGGTCCAGGCCATATGGCAAAAGAGGTATTGAAACCCAGGAATTGTCTGATGGATCTCTTCGGCTAGCCGAGAGATAGCCTGGAGCTAGGCCCAACTGTTGCTTGCTTCGGGACAGAGACGTTAGCCAGGAGTAGCCACTTGGATAGCTAGCTAGCTGCGATGATCCGGAGTAAAGTTTCAGAGCTTGCGGTAGGAATCCGGAGATGTGGCCGAGAAAAAGCAGTCCAATATGCTCTGGGTTGATATCGCGCTGTGCCGACTGGCAGGAATTGACCTGGCTGAGGCTGGCTGATGTCCGAGTTAACGGTGACCGCTAGCAGTGGCTAACTGACTACTAGCTAGTAGCTAGTTAGCTGGCTAGCTTCTGATGGGGGTTCCATGTACTGTAGTTATTACCACGCATGAGATCCCCCACATTGTAGCCTGTACATTGAATATATTCACTGATCATGTACACTTCCTTGGCAAATAAAGGTGCAGTTCAGATATGAATCTTTGAGACATTATTTTTCAGTCATATCAAACTCCATTATTTGAATGATGCTGTGTCTGCATGTATATTACATTTATACACTTCAACAGTGTTTACACCACTCCTGCTCCTGGGACATCAATGATTACACATTAGTCTATTGTATAGTTACAGAAACATGATTTAAGTAAAGGCTGATTTGTAATTCATATATACAGAAAAAAACCTATGCATATCTAACTCCCTTCATCTGCATTAATCTGAGGACACAGAATAGAATTTCAATGAGAAACTTAATTTCAACCAGTGGAGAATCTGAAGTGTGCATTATAAAACGAGGAAGAAAGACGAGGTAGGGAGAGAGGTGTAGAAGACAGAGGGAAAGAGGTAAGAACAGCGGCAGACAGCATGTGATTCATGAATTAGTGCTACCCTAATATCTCACATCAAAACATACCTGCAGACAAGAGACAGATGGATAGAGAGAAAGCATGATTAAGCCTTGTTTTTTTATTCCAACACTGTCAGTCATCTTAAATCAGGTGAAATGCAAAACTGACCTTGGATCATTAACTCTGGGACTACTACATCTCTATCTGTATTTCAATGTAAAGCATCTCTTTAATAATACCTCCTGTTGACCCGACCAACTGACCTCTCACCTATGATCATGCTGTGCCCTCTGTGTCAGCCAGTTCAAATGTGGGAGGGTTTCACCAAAACAGCTGATATAACCTAGAGGATTTAGGGAGACGGGAGAGAGGGATGAAGTGAAGAAGAGAGACTGTTATTGTGTGTGTGGTCTCACCTGGTGTCCACACTAAGTGGCCAGAGTACTTTATGCTGAAAAACAGACACATGAGGACAAACAATAGAAGATTATGTCAATAGAAGATACTGTATGTGACGCAGACACCTATCGGAGTGTACCTGAAACATTTAAATATAGAGGGCTATGTGTCTCACCACTTGGTTATTGCAAGGCTAACCACCAGGGAAATCATGACTTGGCAGCAACAGATAAACAGAGCCATTGTCACTGGACTATGTGGTGTAAATCTGAAAATTAGCAGCTGACATCTTAAGGGTTTTTTAATGAAACATTGTGAGACAGGTTCCATGTACAACAAGATAGGAAGAGAGAAAAAGAACACAGAACAGTTTAATTACCTCTGGTTATGGACACTTTTGCCAGCAATAAAGCTTCCACGGCCTGTTCCTCGGACAGTTAACATCTGGCAATATCTACATTTTTGACGCCTTGGTCAACTCGCTCTCTGAAATTAAAGAAAACGTTATTTTTTATAGATATGAAAACAATAACTGAGTTATGATCGTTCAATCTAAACCAGCGGATGTCATTTTTAAGATATGTCAATACAGCCCAGTGTTGCTTACCTGAGATGCCATCTTCGTAGGTGTCCGCTTTGACTTCCTTTGTGTCTGAAAAAAGTAGCTTTCAGAACAATTTTCATTGAAAATAAAAAAGGTTTTGCTCTCGACAAAAAGACAAATTTACCTCCATAGCATATAACAATTTGCCTGTGAATAACCACACCTTCATACAAACGTGGTACTGTAAGCAGAATTCTTGACGCACAACCGAAGATGCTGCCATATCCTGCCAGCACGCCCACAAGCGAGCCACTCAGAATGATGCGTGGAAGAGGGAAAGGAATGAGATGGGAACAACAATTTGTTGTAACTTGGGGAGGAGGGCTAATAGCTGAACAATAGACTATTCAACCTTTACTAAAGAATAGTCTAAAAGCCGAGCTAGGTGTGAAAACCCCCCCTCCTAACACAGACCAGATTTGCCCTAACGACCAAGGGGTAGCTTCCTATTCAATGTAATAAAGTAATGACTTTTCAAATAAGTTACCTTACACGTTATGTTGGCTGACAATTTGTTCGCTACGCTGTCCTTACGAACCACATAGCATATCATTACAGCAGTATGTACCGGTATGTTAGCTACCTACCTAAAGTTAGTAGTTATATATCAAACTTGCCAGTATATTAACTATAGGCGATCTAACTACCCAACGTTTATTGTCTTGATTATTCTCGTCATTCTTAGTTTCGATAAATGGTATAATCGTTGTGCTTTCTCAATGGACATTCGGGTGCTTTTTTAAAATTCACTCTGGCTATCTATAGGCTGGACAATAGAACGAGTAAAAATTCACCCAAAGCTGAAAAATGGTTTAAGAACATTGGCTAAACTGGAACACTAGCGCGAGCCCATAGCAAATTAATGGAATCGAACGTTCGCAGAGCCTGTTTTGACTGGAGTGATGCTTAGAATTCCATAAAAAATGTATCTCTTTTTATTTTACCACTACAATCTGTTTGTCGGACCAAACTGGAAAAAACAACTTGTGCAGAAAGTAAACATCCGCACCTCGATGGTGTCAACTGTGCTTATGTCTGCGTAATAAAATTCCCTACTTTTTCTTTAGCTTCTGACTATTTCTGGTCTAGCAATCGATGACAAATGAGCTCGCTGCCCAGACTTAAAATGGTGCCCGTGTAACAGTTTTGCTTCCGTCCCTCTCCTCGCCCCTACCTGGGCTTGAACCAGGGACCCTCTGCATGCATAGACAACAGCCACCCTCGAAGCATCATTACCCATCACTCCACAAAAGCCACGGCCCTTGCAGAGCAAGGGGAACAACTACTTCACGGTCTCAGAGTGAGTGACGTCACCAATTAAAACGCTATTAGCACGCACCCCGCTAACTAGCTAGCCATTTCACACCGGTTACACCCGACTTGAAAAATATAAATATACACATTGTGAGATATTTGGCGAAATAGACAATATTTCCCCTATAGGAAACAATGGGAAGACCACAGAGTTCCAATATTATTTTTGTTGTTTACATTTTGTTGTTTACATTTTAACTATAAAACAATGTGAGCAGGTCTCGTTGCCAACAATGGCGAAGCAGGCATTGTGATGTTGAACAATAAGCTGGGAATAGAACGTTCGGAAGGCGAGTTGGTGCCACGGTGCTCAATAGAACTAATAGGAGCTTGCAGGGTGAAAAATGCACTAAAATAAGGCCTGTTTTTGCGCGATTACTTCAAAATGGCGGCAAGCAGCTGGGAAATATGGTCATATTATGAAACTGGGCTCCATGGATGCAATGAACTAGTTTTTAATCAGAAAAGAGCGTTGTTAAAAATGTCATGTGTCCAGCCAACTATCTACACGGATTTCAGAGCACTCTCGTCTGAGTGTACCAGAGCGCAGAATAATTACTTTATGAGCGCTCAACACCCGTTGAATATGGCCGCTGTCAGTAAACTTCGGAAAAAAGCACAATTAAATTGTTTCCAGCAGCTCACTCTGGTTAACACGAAAACTGCCTTACCTGCTCTGCTAGGGCAAGTAAAATGGTCAGAGTGGTCTCATTTGTGTCTGGAAGTAGCTATCCAACGTTAGCTTGGGTGCTTGACTGCCGTTGTGAGGTCAGAACGCTCAAATCAACCCTACTCCTCGGCCCGAACGTCCAGTGTGCGCTCTGAGATCGAAACGGTCTGAATTTACAAACTGACAATTTTTCTCTGAATTGAAACACCAAAATATTAATCAAATTAATTAAGCCAAGTTTCTTAAAATCAATTTCATATACAATGTTATTACAAAAAAGGTTTTAAATTATCTAGTAATGCCAATACGGAATACTATCAAATGCTTCTCATAGCCCTCTGGTGGTCAAACTAGCAATAACTTGCAGTAGTAGAAGAAATGGCTGAAAATTAAATAACTTGCCACAGAATGCTGCAGCAGCACGCAAGGTGTGCCGCAGTATGACACAACTTTTAAAGGACAAACCACTGTATGTATCTTAATCTTTGAAAATGTTCCCAGAGCTTCCCACAACAATCTGTTGTAAATCACAGTATTCAGGATGATGGTATAACTGCAACTCAATTTTGTCTGTCATTTTAGATCCATTACTTCCATTCCCTGGAGGGGAAGGGACCTCAACACCATGGTGTGCAAGGTCCTCTGCAAAAGTTCTACCAAAGATGTCCTCAAACATTACAGCTTGAGAGGGTGGAGGGAGAAGCGATCCTTCCAGGACCTGGTGATTTGCGGGATAATAACCAGTAGGTTCAATACTATCCTACACTGATTGTAGAAAACATTAAGAACACCTTCCTAATACCTTCCTAATATTGAGTTGTTGCCCTCAGAACAGTCTTAATTCGTCGGGCATGGGCTCTTCAAGGTGTCGTAAGGGTTCCACATGGATGCTGGCCCATGTTGGCTCCAATGCTTCCAACAGTTGTGTCAAGTTGGCTGGATGTCCTTTGGGTGGTGGACCATTCTTGATACACACCGGAAACTGTTGAGCGTGAAAATCCCAGCAGCGTTGCAGTTCTTGACACAAACCGCTGTGCCTGTCACCTACTACCTTACCCTGTTCAAAGGAAATTCATGGCCGAGCAGCTGCACACAAGCCTAAGATCTCAACGAGCAATGCCAAGCGTCGGGCTCGAGTGGTGTAAAAGTTCTCCGCCATTGGACTCTGGAGCAGTTGAAAAGCGCTGGAGTGATGAATCACGCTTCACCATCTGGCAGTCCGACACACGAATCTGGGTTTGGCGGATGCCAGGAGAACGCTACCTGCCCCAAGTCATAGTGACAACTGTAAAGTTTTGGTGCAGGAGGAATAATGGTCCGGGGCTGTTTTTCATGGTTCGGCCTTGGCCCCTTAGTTCCAGTGAGGGAAATCTTAACACTACAGCATTCAATGACATTCTTGACGATTCTTTGCTTCCAACTTTGTGGCAACAGTTTGGGGAAGGCCCTTTCCTGTTTCAGCATGCGCACAAAGCGAGGTCCATACAGAGAATGGTTTGTCGAGATCGGTGTGGAAGGACTTGACTGGCCTGCACAGAGTCCTGACCTCAACCCCATCAAACACCTTTGGGAAGAATTGGAACGCCGACTGCGAACCAGGCCTAATCGCCCAACATCAGTGCCGACCTCACGAATGCTCTTTTGGCACTCACTTGATTTGATTTACAGTTAAAGCTTGGTGTTTCTTTTCTTAAATTCATAATTGCAATATGTCTTAATACACCACTTGAGTATGTTTCATCCTTCCTCAGAGCGTGTCCAGTTCTTACACTTGCTTCCTGGCCCCATCATGACCAGATGTTTGATGGTTAGCAAGGGCTATTGGTTTGGTTGAGAGGCAGGCAGCAATGTTCCTGAGCAGCCAGAATAGATCCCTCTTCTTGTAGAAAGGTAATATTCCCCTTGTGCATTTCCTTTCTTTTGTACACTGCTCCAATGAGTGACCATCTTCACAGATCAAACTACATACATGGGGTGTATTTTCAGTTAGCGTTAGGAGAGTTTGACTTATGGGTTTCACGAACGGCCTGAGTCTACTGGTGGAATCAAGGGCTCTGACAGATACATGGTTGAGCACAAACATTTCTGGGGGTCTGATTGAGACATGGGCCAGAGGCCTAGGAGAGTCAGGGGGTCTGGAGGAGGATTAATATTGTCCTTGGTCCTTCTGTGTGTATATCCTATCCTTAGGCTGCACCAGTGCTTAATTGGTAAATCGGGAGGTGACGGCACAAAAAGTGAGCACGAGAGGGGGGTGACCTGGGGAGCTCTGTGGTACCGGAACGCATGAGAAAAAAAATCACCTTTTATAGTAAAGCATTGCATGCACTACATTTGAGTAGTGGCGTAGAGTAGAGGCACTTAGAAGACGTTTTTGACCTTTTTATAAACGCATTTCATGCAATTCTACATCCTTTTGCATGACTGGAGACTTCGCTATAATCTTTTTAAGGCCCCTGATGGGTACTGATTTCTGAACTTGAAATATCCTTATTCATGTTATTGATGGAGAGAGGGGAATATGGATTGTTTACTTTCTGTAAGAACATGTTATTGTTAGGCGGCAACCGAAAGGTTTCTGGATTGAATCCTAGAGCTGACAAGGTAAAACATCTGTTGTTCTGCCCCTGAGCAAGGCATTTTTAACTGTTCCCCGGGTGCCGTGGATGTCGATTAAGGCAACCCCCTGCACCTCTCTGATTCAGAGGGGTTAGGTTAAATGCAGAAGACACAATTCAGTTGAAGGCATTCAGTTATACAACTGACTAGGTATCCCCCTTTCCTTATAAGGTATCCTATGGAGAGGAGAAGGACCACAGTCTGGTTCCAGTCAACAGGACAGCCGTGAGTTAGGTATCCTATGGAGAGAAGGGCCACAGTCTGGTTCCAGTCAACAGGACAGCCGTGAGTTAGGTATCCTATGGAGAGAAGGGCCACAGTCTGGTTCCAGTCAACAGGACAGCCGTGAGTTGGGGAGGAGTGAGGAATTTGGGCCAAGGTCAGGTCAGATGAAGTGAGAAAGAACAGGCATCACTAAAGTCCTGTCCAGCAACAGAGATGTATTGGTTGTCCAGATGTGTAAGGAGACTCAGCATAGGAGGAAGGAATACATATATGTGCTTGTGTTAATGTCTTTGTAGCTTTTTGACCCAGGTTGTGAATAAACTTTGTTTGAGCTTCCCCTAGTTGTCCGATTTGTTTATGTAGAACCTGAGTATTAACTAACATCGCGTGCAAAAGAACTGGGAACTCTGAGCTAGGAAAACTTTGACTTCCGACTTCAGTGTGTTCAAGACTGGGAAATCTGAAAAAAGTAGCTCCGACTGGGAAAGTTTGCTTTGAAAGGTCATTCAACTGGGAATTCAAATTGGGGAATTTCTAGAGCTCCGACTTTCCGACCTGAAGATCACCAACACCATGATTCAACCTCGTTTTTCTTCTCACGAGTTCCCAGTTGTCTTGAAAGCACCCCATAATACCACACAAATTACCGAAATGACAGGCCACTTTGACACTGACTAACTGAGAATCTGAGATCAATGAAAACGACCTTGTCTTGAATCCATCATTAGCCTAGGCCTAGGTGTGTGGTGTTGTATGCTATAATTTGGCGACGAAATAGGTCCTAAAAATGCTTTCCAGTTTCACTAATGTGCAGCTCACTCGCCGGTGAGGCACTCATGCCAACAGACAGCAGTAACTCTATAACTTAGGCACATTTATTTCAATTCATCAGGTGTGCTGCAGCTCCTCCAGAACCATTCACGTGGCTCTATAAGGAAATAAATTATTCTAGTTCTGTGAGAGATACAGGTGGGGGGGGGCACGAAAATTAACGAAGCGGTAACTCGAATGAACTTTGATCGCATTCATTCAAATTTTTACTTGCAAAAAGTGACAATTATATTTCATGCCACGAGAGGTACCGGATCTGGCCAAATACGTTCCGGAAATAAACAGTCCAAAACGGAGAGGTGCCGAATCCTGTTCTAGCAGGATCTTGCTCAAATTAAGCACTGGGCTGCACATTCTGAGTGTGTGACATGGAATTAGAGTTTGTGTTTTGTTTCAGTGTTAGCCATTGAGCAATTCGTTTTTTTGTTGAGTCCATCCTAGCGGGAGCTATCATGTCATCTCAAGTCACTCCTCTACTCATTGCTTTTAAACATTGAGGGCATTAGTATTGCTAGATACTGTTTGTTTTCTCTCTCATTCCTTCAACACAAGTTTCTCTTCGAGAGTGTGTACAGCAAGAGTTGTCATTGTGAGTGCAGAGGCTTTTGATGATGCAGGATAAATGCTTCCTCTCCTTACATTTACGTCATTTAGCAGACGCTCTTGTCCAGAGCGACTTACAAATTGATCCTTTGATTGCACAATTTGAGGCACTGCCATTACAACCAATGTCACTACTATACAGAAAGTAATCAACCTCAGGGCGCTTTGCCGTTTTCACGACCACATATTGGCAAAATACACCAAAATTACACCAACAGTCAGTGACAATAATTTGTCACAGGTGGTGACCATCTTTCCTGGTCAGGGTTCTGCCGAGGTCCTTCTCCCAGTCTGCTTCCTGACCAATACAGCATTCTTTCTCTCATCATCTTTGTGTATGTGACATGATTTGTGTTATGTCCCGATTCTCTACCTCAGAGGTTCAGTCGAGACCCAAATTAGGAATTAACTGTCCAACAACCCAAATTAAGAAGAAATAGTATATGTGATTATCAATGTATTAACTTGTGACCCACCTCTCACATACCCAGTGCCTACTTTGGCTCCTGACCCATAGTTTGAGAAACCTTGCTAGACCTCCCTAAGTGTGCACCAGTGGCACCCCTCATTAAAGCATTGGATTGAGTCATGTTTTATTTTTTTATTCTGGTTGGGATTTAAAACCCAGCAAATGTATATGATTTTTGATTTCTGGTCAAAGCACTGAACATTTTTTAAGCACAAGTTAAATACCAATGCGCAATGATAGATTTTGGGAAGGACACTATCCTTAAGAACCCTAATATTAGTATTTAACTAATTAGGAACTCTTTGTTTTACAGGTTGCAGGGGAGGTGGTGGAAGAGTGAGCTCTTGAGTCCCCTGTACCATAGACAGTGTTCAGATGACACAATTATGTAATCCCGTGTGTGTGTTAATCAGATTGCAGATTCATGAATTGTTAACTAAAATTGTAAGTGTTAACTGTTAATATTGTACTTTTTTTGTAAAAAATTAAATACATTCTAACAATACAAACGACATCATACCATTACAAACAATTATCAACGACAGCACACCTGGCCAGACCCACCTGCTCACAACCCATCTATCTCCAGCGCTTGTATCACTCTACGCCACATGACTTCAAACTGCAACATTTTGTTTCTGTCGCCCACGCACTTTCAACATTTAGATAATAAAGTATGATAATAAAGTATTATCAGTATGATAATAAAGTATTATCCAACCCGTCAGGTACCTCACTGCTCACTCTTATGGCATGTCTTGAAGTATGCAGATGGATTAAAAGTACATTTACATTGTAATACTTCTGACAGACAACTTTCTAACTCCACTGATAACTTTTGGACTTAATAGCATTTGCAGAAGGCCTGGATTATTGAGTCATTGTTAGTTTTACACTAAAAACATGACTGCCGTTGTGCTGTAGAATTTGTGATTTCCCCTGTAGGATACATTCTATACATTAGTTTATACTGGATTAAGTGTACTTTTGTTAACTGTAATTTTGTTAGTGATGTTCCAATATACTCTTCATCTTGTGCCAATATCAGTTATTTTTACGTTTTGGAAGACTTAAAATGTATCTTTTTATTCTATGAGTTTTATTTGCCCATATAAAGTGTTATTTTTTTGAAAGTCTTTTGTATTACCGAGAATAAATAAGAACTGTTCATATTTAATTGTTCCAGCCTGTTTGTGTGTGTGTGTGTATATATACAGTGCCTTGCGAAAGTTTTCGGCCCCCTTGAACTTTTCGACCTTTTGCCACATTTCAGGCTTCAAACATAAAGATATAAAACTGTATTTTTTTGTGAAGAATCAACAACAAGTGCGACACAATTATGAAGTGGAACGAAATTCATTGGATATTTCAAACTTTTTTAACAATAAAAAAACTGAAAAATTGGCCGTGCAAATTTATTCAGCCCCTTTACTTTCAGTGCAGCAAACTCTCTCCAGAAGTTCAGTGAGGATCTCTGAATGATCCAATGTTGACCTAAATGACTAATGATGATAAATGGAATCCACCTGTGTGTAATCAAGTCTCTGTATAAATGCACCTGCTCTGTGATAGTCTCAGAGGTCCGTTTAAAGCGCAGAGAGCATCATGAAGAACAAGGAACACACCAGGCAGGTCCGAGATACTGTTGTGGAGAAGTTTAAAGCCGGATTTGGATACAAAAAGATTTCCCAAGCTTTAAACATCCCAAGGAGCACTGTGCAAGCGATAATATTGAAATGGAAGGAGTATCAGACCACTGCAAATCTACGAAGACTCGGCCGTCCCTCTAAACTTTCAGCTCATACAAGGAGAAGACTGATCGGAGATGCAGCCAAGAGGCCCATGATCACTCTGGATGAACTGCAGAGATCTACAGCTGAGGTGGGAGACTCTGTCCATAGGACAACAATCAGTCGTATACTGCACAAATCTGGCCTTTATGGAAGAGTGGCAAGAAGAAAGCCATTTCTTAAAGATATCCATAAAAAGTGTCGTTTAAAGTTTGCCACTAGCCACCTGGGAGACACACCAAACATGTGGAAGAAGGTGCTCTGGTCAGATGAAACCAAAATCGAACTTCTTGGCAACAATGCAAAACGTTATGTTTGGCGTAAAAGCAACACAGCTCATCACCCTGAACACACCATCCCCACTGTCAAACATGGTGGTGGCAGCATCATGGTTTGGGCCTGCTTTTCTTCAGCAGGGGCAGGGAAGATGGTTAAAATTGATGGGAAGATGGATGGAGCCAAATACAGGACCATTCTGGAAGAAAACCTGATGGAGTCTGCAAAAGACCTGAGACTGGGACGGAGATTTGTCTTCCAACAAGACAATGATCCAAAACATAAAGCAAAATCTACAATGGAATGGTTCACAAATAAACATATCCAGGTGTTAGAATGGCCAAGTCAAAGTCCAGACCTGAATCCAATTGAGAATCTGTGGAAAGAACTGAAAACTGCTGTTCACAAACGCTCTCCATCCAACCTCACTGAGCTCGAGCTGTTTTGCAAGGAGGAATGGGCAAAAATGTCAGTCTCTCGATGTGCAAAACTGATAGAGACATACCCCAAGCGACTTACAGCTGTAATCGCAGCAAAAGGTGGCGCTACAAAGTATTAACTTAAGGGGGCTGAATAATTTTGCACGCCCAATTTTTCAGTTTTTTATTTGTTAAAAAAGTTTGAAATATCCAATAAATTTCATTCCACTTCATGATTGTGTCCCACTTGTTGTTTTTTCTTCACAAAAAAATACAGTTTTATATCTTTATGTTTGAAGCCTGAAATGTGGCAAAAGGTCGAAAAGTTCAAGGGGGCCGAATACTTTCGCAAGGCACTGTATATAAACTATTGGTCGATTAATCCAGAGAAATTATGGACCATGTAAAAAACTGTTGGTCACTAAATCCGTCTAGAAGGACCACGTAAAAACAGTTGGCTGGCATGCCCTCACCCGTCTGAGCGGTCGGCTGTGAATACCCTCACCCGCTATATACTTCTAACTGATTGGTTTGGTTCTGTAGTGTTGCTCGGTTAGAACATGATGTTGAGGCCTATCACTGTACTCTTGATAGTCACCACCACACGCAGACACAGCTGTCTCCATTTGAAGACGTTTATATGATTTTGGTAATCCAAATGACTTGGAATCTTATTGGTGTGGTTCTATAAGACAAAGGTATGCACACGTAAACAGTATAAGGGTTATATAACTATGCAATATACATAAACTCAGCAAAAAAAGAAATGTCCCTTTTTCAGGACCCTGTCTTTCAAAGATAATTTGTAAAAATCCAAATATCTTCACAGATCTTCATTGTAAAGGGTTTAAACACTGTTTCCCATGCTTGTTCAATGAAATATAAACAATTACCGTAAATTCCGACTATAAGCCGCAACTTTTTTCCCAGGCTTTGAACCTCGCGGCTTAAACAATGACGCGGCTAATATATGGATTTTTTCCCGCTCAGTTTTTTGGCGGCATGAAGCTTTCATTAGACCAATGAAATTGCCGAACGGGTTAAGGTCAAACAACTTTTTTGTTTACTGTTTAGATTAAATCGAGCGCTCTCAAACTTCCCATCATTCTGATTACGGTAGTCATTTTGTCACCCTCATCATGGCAAAGACACGGAGAAATGCATATGATGCAGCTTTCAAGTTGAAGGCGATTGATCTGGCTGTTGGAAAAGGAAATAGAGCTGCTGCACGGGAGCTTGGTCTTAATGAGTCGATGATAAGACGTTGGAAATAGCAGCATTAGGAATTGACTCAGTGCAAAAAGACAACTAAAGCTTACTGCTAATTTTTTTATTTTTTGTTACAAGCCGTGTTTCGTTAAAGCCTGTGTAAAGTTCATTTGCTTCAATGTACCGGTAGGCACCTGCGGCTTATAGACATGTGCGGCTTATTTATGTTCAAAATAATATATATTTTTTAATTCAGTGGGTGCGGCTTATTCAGTGGGTGCGGCTTATAGTTAGGGGGAGTGATGAGCTCTACAGCAGAGTCTCACAACTCAATCGCTGGTTGAAAACTGTTTTCTGCCCCTCCCAAAAGATAGAATTTGTAGATAATTGGCCCTCTTTCTGGGACTCACCCACAAACAGGACCAAGCCTGGCCTGTTGAGGAGTGACGGACTCCATCCTAGCTGGAGGGGTGCTCTCATCTTATCTACGAACATAGACAGGGCTCTAACTCCTCTAGCTCCACAATGAAATAGGGTGCAGGCCAGGCAGCAGGCTGTTAGCCAGCCTGCCAGCTTAGTAGAGTCTGCCACTAGCACAGTCAGCGTAGTCAGCTCAGCTTTTCCCATTGAGACCATGTCTGTGCCTCGATCTAGGTTGGGCAAAATTAAAAATGGCGGTGTTCGCTTTAGCAATCTCACTAGTATAAAGACCTCCTCCATTCCTGTCATTATTGAAAGAGATTGTGATACCTCACATCTCAAAATTGGGTTACTTAATGTTAGATCCCTCACTTCTAAGGCAGTTATAGTCAATGAACTAATCACTGATCATAATCTTGATGTGATTGGCCTGACTGAAACATGGCTTAAGCCTGATGAATTTACTGTGTTAAATGAGGCCTCACCCCCTGGTTACACTAGTGACCATATCCCCCGCGCAAAGGCGGAGGTGTTGCTAACATTTACGATAGCAAATTTCAATTTACAAAAAAAAAAACAATTTGAGCTTCTATTCATGAAATCTATGCAGCCTACTCACTCACTTTTTATAGCTACTGTTTAACGGCCTCCTGGGCCATATGCAGTGTTCCTCACTGAGTTCCCTGAATTCCTATCGGATCTTGTAGTCATAGCAGATAATATTCTAATTTTTGGTGACTTTAACATTCACATGGAAAAGTCCACAGACCCACTCCAAAAGGCTTTCGGAGCCATCATCGACTCAGTGGGTTTTGTCCAACATGTCTCTGGACCTACTCACTGCCACAGTCATACTCTGGACCTAGTTTTGTCCCATGGAATAAATGTTGTGGATCTTAATGTTTTTCCTCATAATCCTGGATTATCGGACCACCATTTTATTGCGTTTGCAATCGCAACAAATAATCTGCTCAGACCCCAACCAAGGAGCATTAACCTGTTGGGTCTAGGGGGCAGCATTTGCACGTCTGGATAAAAAAAATGTACCCGATTTAATCTGGTTACTAATCCTACCCAGTAACTAGAATATGCATATACTTATTATATATGGATAGAAAACACTCTAAAGTTTCCAAAACTGTTTGAATGGTGTCTGTGAGTATAACAGAACTCATTTGGCAGGCAAAACCCTGAGACATTTTCTGACAGGAAGTGGATACCTGATGTGTTGTATTGACTTTAAACCTATCCCATTGAAAAACACAGGGGTTTAGGAATATTTTGGCACTTCCTATTGCTTCCACTAGATGTCACCAGCCTTTACAAAGTGTTTTGAGTCTTCTGGAGGGAGATCTGACCGAACAAGAGCCATGGAACGGTGATGTCCCATTAGACACCTGGCGCGCTACTTCATGTTGGGTACCCTCGTTCCAATACGTTATAAAAGACTATGCATTCGTCCACCTTGAATATTATTCATGTTCTGGTTAAAAAAGGCCCTAATGATTTATGCTATACAACGTTTGACATGTTTGAACGAACGGAAATATATTTTTTCCCCTCGTTCATGACGAGAAGTCCGGCTGGCTTACATCATGTGCTAACGAGACGGAGATTTTTGGACATAAATGATGAGCTTTTTTGAACAAAACTACATTCGTTATGGACCTGTGATACCTGGAAGTGACATCTGATGAAGAGAATCAAAGGTAATGGATTATTTACATAGTATTTTCGATTTTAGATCTCCCCAACATGACGTCTAGTCTGTATCGCAACGCGTATTTTTCTGGGCACAGTGCTCAGATTATTGCAAAGTGTGATTTCCCAGTAAGGTTATTTTTAAATCTGGCAAGTTGATTGCGTTCAAAAGATGTAAATCTATAATTCTTTAAATGACAATATAATATTTTACCAATGTTTTCTAATTTTAATTATTTAATTTGTGACGCTGACTTGACTGCCGGTTATTGGAGGGAAACGATTTCCTCAACATCAATGCCATAGTAAAACGCTGTTTTTGGATATAAATATCAACTTGATAGAACTAAAAATGCATGCATTGTCTAACATAATGTCCTAGGAGTGTCATCTGATGGAGATTGTAAAAGGTTAGTGTATCATTTTAGCTGGTTTTATGGTTTTGGTGACCCTGTCTTTGACTTGACAAAACATTACACACAACTCTTGTAAATGTACTGTCCTAACATACTCTAAATTTATGCTTTCGCCGTAAAACCTTTTTGAAATCGTAAAACGTGGTTAGATTAAGGAGATGTTTATCTTTCAAATGGTGTAACATAGTTGTATTTTTGAAAAATTTGAATTTTGACATTTATTTGGATTCAAATTTGCCGCTCTTGAAATGCACCTGCTGTTGATGGAGTGCACCACGGGTGGCACGCTAGCGTCCCACCTAGCCCCAAGAGGTTAAAAGTCGTGCTATAAATTCTCAGACAACCCAAAGATTCCTTGAGGCCCTTCCAGACTCCCTCTGCCTACCCAAGGACGTCAGAGGACAAAAATCAGTTAACCACCTAACCGAGGAACTCAATTTAACCTTGCGCAATACCCTAGATGCAGTTGCACCCCTAAAAATTAAAAGCATCTGTCATAAGAAACTAGCTCCCTGGTATACAGAAAATACACGAGCTCTGAAGCAAGCTTCCAGAAAATTGGAACGGATATGGCGCCACACCAAACTGGAAGTCTTCCGACTAGCTTGGAAAGACAGTACCGTGCAGTATCGAAGAGCCCTCACTGCTGCTCGATCATCCTATTTTTCCAACTTAATTGAGGAAAATAAGAACAACCCGAAATGTCTTTTTGATACTGTCGCAAAGCTAACTAAAAAGCAGCCTTCGCAAATGGAGGATGGCTTTCACTTCAGCAGTAATAAATTTATGAACTTCTTTGAGGAAAAGATCATGATCATTAGAAAGCAAATTACGGACTCCTCTTTAACCTGTTAGGGCTAGGTGGCAGTATTTACACCGCCGGATAAAAAACGTACCCGATTTAATCTGGTTACCACTCCTACCCAGTAACTAGAATATGCATATACTTATTACATATGGATAGAAAACACCCTAAAGTTTCTAAAACTGTTTGAATGGTGTCTGTGAGTATAACAGAACTCATTTGGCAGGCAAAAATGTGAGAAGGTTTCATTCAGAAAGTGGCCTGTCTGACAAGGTGTCGTTCTTCTTGTCTCTGTTTATTGAAGAGTGAGGATCTTAGCTGTCCCGTGACACTTCCTACGGCTGCCATAGGGTCTCAGAAGGCGGTAAAAAGCTGAATCGTGGCTTTGCAGGCTCTGGCTGAAAAAAAGTAGCGCGTTTGGGTAGTGGCTGGTTACAGTACTGTGAGACTCAGGCTCGTGCCCGCGTCGACCGAAAGCTTTGTTTACTTTCCTCTGTTTAGCTAAATGGACATTCCCGGTCGGAATATTATCGCTTTTTTACGAAAAAAATGGCATAAAAATGGATTTTAAACAGCGGTTGACATGCTTCGAAGTACGGTAATGGAATATTTCGATTTTTTTTGTGACATTATATGCTAGCTTGAAAAATGGGTGTCTGATTATTTCTGGCTTGGTACTCTGCTGACATAATCTAATGTTTTGCTTTCGTTGTAAAGCCTTTTTGAAATCGGACAGTGTGGTTAGATTAACGAGAGTCTTGTCTTTAAATAGCTGTAAAATAGTCATATGTTTGAGAAATTGAAGTAATAGGATTTTTAAGGTTTTGAAAATCGCGCCACAGGCTTCAACTGGCTGTTACGTAGGTGGGACGAATTCGTCCCGCCTAGCCCAGAGAGGCTAAATCTGGGTATTCCTCCAAAGCTCCATTGTCCTGAGTCTACACAACTCTGCCAGGACCTAGGATCAAGGGAGATACTAAAGTGTTTTAGTACTATATCTCTTGACACAATGATGAAAATAATCATGGCCTCCAAACCCTCAAGCTGCATACTGGACCCTATTCCAACTAAACTACTGAAAGAGCTGCTTCCTGTGCTTGGCCCTCCTATGTTGAGCATAATAAACGGCTCTCTATCCACCAGATGTGTACCAAACTCACTAAAAGTGGCAGTAATAAAGCCTCTCTTGAAAAAGCCGAATCTTGACCCAGAAATGATAAAAAATATCGGCCTATATCGAATCTTCCATTCCTCTCAATTTTTTTTGAAAAAGCTGTTGCACAGCAACTCACTGCCTTCCTGAAGACAAACAATGTATACGAAACGCTTCAGTCTGGTTTCAGACCCCATCATAGCACTGAGACTGCACTTGTGAAGGTGGTAAATGACCTTTTAATGACGTCAGACCGAGGCTCTGCATCTGTCCTCGTGCTCCTAGATCTTAGTGCCGCTTTTGATACCATCGATCACCACATTCTTTTGGAGAGATTGGAAACCCAAACTGGTCTACATGGACGAGTTCTGGCCTGGTTTAGATCTTATCTGTCGGAAAGATATCAGTTTGTCTCTGTGAATGGTTTGTCCTCTGACAAATCAATTGTAAATTTCGGTGTTCCTCAAGGTTCCGTTTTAGGACCACTATTGTTTTCACTATATATTTTACCTCTTGGGGATGTCATTCGAAAACATAATGTTAAATTTCACTGCTATGCGGACGACACACAGCTGTACATTTCAATGAAACATGGTGAAGCCCCAAAATTGCCCTCGCTAGAAGCCTGTGTTTCAGACATAAGGAAGTGGATGGCTGCAAACTTTCTACTTTTAAACTCGGACAAAACAGAGATGCTTGTTCTAGGTCCCAAGAAACAAAGAGATCTTCTGTTGAATCTGACAATTAATCTGGATGGTTGTACAGTCGTCTCAAATAAAACTGAAGGACCTCGGCGTTACTCTGGACCCTCTCTTTTGATGAACATATCAAGACTGTTTCAAGGACAGCGTTTTTCCATCTACGTAACATTGCAAAAATCAGAAACTTTCTGTCCAAAAATGATGCAGAAAAATTAATCCATGCTTTTGTTACTTCTAGGCTGGACTACTGCAATGCTCTACTTTCCGGCTACCCGGATAAAGCACTAAACAAACTTCAGTTAGTGCTAAATACGGCTGCTAGAATCCTGACTAGAACCAAAAAATTTGATCATATTACTCCAGTGCTAGCCTCCCTACACTGGCTTCCTGTTAAGGCAAGGGCTGATTTCAAGGTTTTACTGCTAACCTACAAAGCATTACATGGGCTTGCTCCTACCTATCTTTCCGATTTGGTCCTGCCGTACATACCTACACGTACGCTACGGTCACAAGACACAGGCCTCCTAATTGTCCCTAGAATTTCTAAGCAAACGGCTGGAGGTAGGGCTTTCTCCTATAGAGCTCCATTTTTATGGAATGGTCTGCCTACCAATGTGAGAGACGCAGACTCAGTCTCAACCTTTAAGTCTTTACTGAAGACTTATCTCTTCAGTAGGTCCTATGATTAAGTATAGTCTGGCCCAGGAGTGTGAAGGTGAACGGAAAGGCTGGAGCAACGAACCGCCCTTGCTGTCTCTGCCTTGCCGGTTCCCCTCTTTCCACTGGGATTCTCTGCCTCTAACCCTTTTACAGGGGCTGAGTCACTGGCTTACTGGTGTTCTTCCATGCCGTCCATGGGAGGGGTGCGTCACTTGAGTGGGTTGAGTCACTGACGTGGTCTTCCTGTCTGGGTTGGCGCCCCCCCTTGGGTTGTGCCGTGGCGGAGATCGTTGTGGGCTATACTCAGCCTTGTCTTAGGACGGTAAGTTGGTGGTTGGAGACATCCCTCTAGTGGTGTGGGGGCTGTGCTTTGGCAAAGTGGGTGGGGTTATATCCTGCCTGTTTGGCCCTGTCCGGGGGTATCATCGGATGGGGCCACAGTGTCTTCTGATCCCTCCTGTCTCAGCCTCCAGTATTTATGCTGCAGTAGTTTATGTGTCGGGGGGCTAGGGTCAGTCTGTTACATCTGGAGTATTTCTCTTGTCTTATCCGGTGTCCTGAGTGAATTTAAATATGCTCTCTCTAATTCTCTCTTTCTGTCTTTCTCTCGGAGGACCTGAGCCCTAGGACCATGCCTCAGGACTACCTGGTATGATGACTCCTTGCTGTCCCCAGTCCACCTGGCCGTGCTGCTGCTCCAGTCTCAACTGTTCTGCCTGCGGCTATGGAACCCTGACCTGTTCACCGGACGTGCTTGTTGCACCCTCGACAACTACTATGATTATTATTATTTGACCATGCTGGTCATTTATGAACATTTTAACATCTTAACCATGTCCTGTTATAATATCCACCCTGCACAGCCAGAAGAGGACTGACCACCCCTCATCGCCTGGTTCCTCTCTAGGTTTCTTCCTAGGTTTTTGGCCTTTCTAGGGAGTTTTTCCTAGGGAGTTTTTCCTAGGCACCGTGCTTCTTTCACATGCATTGCTTGCTGTTTGGGGTTTTAGGCTGGGTTTCTGTACAGCACTTTGAGATATCAGCTGATGTACGAAGGGCTATATAAATAAATTTGATTTGATTTTGATTTGATTTATATTCAGGTGCGCTTAATAGTCCGGAAATTACGGTAATGAACATGCGCCTGTGGCACGGTTATTAAGACACTAATGGCTTACAGACAGTAGGCAATTAAGGTCACAGTTATGAAAGCTTAGGACACTAAAGAGGCCTTTCTACTGACTGAAAAACACCAAAAGAAAGATGCCCAGGGTCCCTGCTCATCTGCGTGGACATGCCTTGGGCATGCTGCAAGGAGGCATGAGGACTGCAGATGTGGCCAGGGCAATAAATTTAAATGTCCGTATTGTGAGATGCCTAAGACAGTGCTACAGGGAGACAGGATGGACAGCTGATCGTCCTCGCAGTGGCAGACCGTCTGTAACAACACCTGCACAGGATCGGTACATCCGAACATCACAGCTGCCCGAGTTACACCGGGAACGCACAATCCCTCCATCAGTGCTCAGACTGTCCGCAATAGGCTGAGAGAGGCTGGACTGAGGGCTTGTAGGCCTGTTGTAAGGCAGGTCCTCACCAGACATCCCAGGCAACAACGTCGCCTATGGGCACAAACCCACCGTTGCTGAACCAGACAGGACTGGCAAAAAGTGCTCTTCACTGACGAGTCGCGGTTTTGTCTTACCATGGGTGATGGTCGGAATCGCGTTTATCGTCAAAGGAATGAGTGTTACACAGAGGTCTGTACTCTGGAGCGGGATCGATTTGGAGGTGGAGGATCAGTCATGGTCTGGGGCGGTGTGTCACAGCATCATCGAACTGAGCTTGTTATCATTGCAGGCAATCTCAACGCTGTGCGTTACAGGGAAGACATACTTCTCCCTCATGACATGACCCTCCAGCATGACAATGACACCAGCCATATTGCTTGTTCTGTGCGTGATTTCCTGCAAGACAGGGATGTCAGTGTTCTGCCATGGCCAGCGAAAAGCCCGGATCTCAATCCCATTGAGCACGTCTGGGACCTGTTGGATCGGAGGGTGAGGGCTAGGGCCATTCCCCCCAGAAATGTCCGGAACTTGCAGGTGCCTTGGTGGAAGAGTGGGGTAACATCTCACAGCAAATCTGGTGTAGTCCATGAGGAGGAGATGCACTGCAGTACTTAACCTGTTGGGGGTAGGGGGCAGTATTTGCACGGCCGGATAAAAAACGTACCCAATTTAATCTGGTTATTACTACTGCCCAGAAACTAGAATATGCATATAATTATTGTCTTTGGATAGAAAACACCCTAAAGTTTCTAAAACTGTTTGAATGGTGTCTGTGAGTATAACAGAACTCATAAGACAGGCAAAAACCTGAGAAGATTCCTTACAGGAAGTGACCTGTCTGACAAGTTTTTGTTCTTCTTGGCTCTGTTTATTGAAAACTGAGGATCTTTGCTGTAACGTGACACTTCCTACGGCTCCCATAGGCTCTCAGAAGGTGGGAAAAAGCTGAATGATGTAATTCCAGCCACTGGCTGAAAAACATTATCGCCTTTGGTAAGTGCTCTATCAGAGGACAATGGGACGGAGGCGCGTGCACGAGTCGACCCCATGTTTTTATTTTCTCTCTCTTTGAACCTAAACACGCTTTCCCGGTCGGAATATTATCGCTTTTTTACGGGAAAAATGGCATAAAAATTGATTTTAAACAGCGGTTGATATGCTTCGAAGTACGGTAATGGAATATTTATAAATTTTTTGTCACGAAATGCGTCGTGCGAGTCACCCTTCTTTACCATTCGGATAGTGTCTTGAACGCACGAACAAAACAGAGGATATTTGATCATAACTATGGATTATTTTGAACCAAACCAACATTTGTTATTGAAGTAGAAGTCCTGGGAGTGCATTCTGATGAAGAACAGCAAAGGTAATAACATTTTTCTTATAGTAAATCTGACTTTGGTCAGGGCTAAACTTGGTGGGTGTCTAAATATCTACTTAGAATATTGCAAAATGTGCTTTCACCGAAAAGCTATTTTAAAATCGCACATAGCGAGTGCATAGAGGAGTTCTGTATCTATAATTCTTAAAATAATTATGTTTTTTGTGAATGTTTATCATGAGTAATTTAGTAAATTCACCGGAAGTTTGCGGGGGGTATGCTAGTTCTGAACGTCACATGCTAATGTAAAAAGCTGGTTTTTGATATAAATATGAACTTGATTGAACAAAACATGCATGTATTGTATAACATAATGTCCTAGGGTTGTCATCTGATGAAGATCATCAAAGGTTAGTGCTGCATTTAGCTGTGGTTTGGGTTTATGTGACATTATATGCTAGCTTGAAAAATGGGTGTCTGATTATTTCTGGCTTGGTACTCTGCTGACATAATCTAATGTTTTGCTTTCGTTGTAAAGCATTTTTGAAATCGGACAGTGTGGTTAGATTAACGAGAGTCTTGTCTTTAAAATGGTGTAAAATAGTAATATGTTTGAGAAATTGAAGTAATAGCATTTCTAAGGTATTTGAATAACGCGCCACGGGATTCAACTGGCTGTTGAGTAGGTGGGACGATTTCGTCCCGCCGACCCTAGAGAGGTTAATGCAGCTGGTGGCCACACCAGATACTGACTGTTACTTTTGATTTTGACCCCCCCCCCGCCCCTTGTTCAGGGACACATTATTCCATTTCTGTTAGTCACGTCTGTGGAACTTGTTCAGTTTATGTCTCAGTTGTTCAATGTTGTAATGTTTATACAAATATTTACACATGTTAAGTTTGCTGAAAATAAACACAATTGACAGTGAGAGGACGGTTCTTTTTTTGCTGAGTTTATGTACACTGCTCAAAAAGATAAAGGGAACAGTAAAATAACACATCTTAAATCTGAATGAATGAAATAATCTTATTAAATACTTTTTCTTTACATAGTTGAATGTGCTGACAACAAAATCACACAAAAATAATCAATGGAAATCCAATTTATCAACCCATGGAGGTCTGGATTTGGAGTCACACTCAAAATTAAAGTGGAAAACCACACTACAGGCTGATCCAACTTTGATGTAATGTCCTTAAAACAAGTCAAAATGAGGCTCAGTAGTGTGTGTGGCCTCCACTACAATGCCTGGGCATGCTCCTGATGAGGTGGCGGCTGGTCTCCTGAGGGATCTCCTCCCAGACCTGGACTAAAGCATCCGCTAACTCCTTGACAGTCTGTGGTGCAACGTGGCGTTGGTGGATGGAGCGAGACATGATGTCCCAGATGTGCTCAATTGGATTCAGGTCTGTAAGCACAACCCCCACCTGTGGATGTCGGGCCCTCATACCACGGGCTCTCATGTAGTCTGTTTCTGACCGTTTGAGCAGACACATGCACATTTGTGGCCTGCTGGAGGTCATTTTACAGGGCTCTGGCAGTGCTCCTCCTGCTCCTCCTTGCACAAAGGCGGAGGTAGTGGTCCTGCTGCTGGGTTGTTGCCCTCCTACGGCCTCCTCCACATCTCCTGATGTACTGGCCTGTCTCCTGGTAGCACCTCCATGCTCTGGACACTACGCTGACAGACACAGCAAACCTTCTTGCCACAGCTCGCATTGATGCGCCATCCTGGATGAGCTGCACTACCTGAGCCACTTGTGTGGGTTGTAGACTCCGTCTCATGCTACCACTAGAGTGAAAGCACCGCCAGCATTCAAAAGTGACCAAAACATCAGCCAGGAAGCATAGGAACTGAGAAGTGGTCTGTGGTCACCACCTGCAGAACCACTCCTTTATTGGGGGTGTCTTGCTAATTGCCTATAATTTCCACCTGTTGTCTATTCCATTTGCACAACAGCATGTGAAATTTATTGTCAATCAGTGTTGCTTACTAAGTGGACAGTTTGATTTCACAGAAGTGTGATTGACTTGAGTTACATTGTGAAACATGGATTACCACAGATAACACTGCTACTCCTACTGCTCTCTCCTCGTCTGCACCCCGTGTTCCCGCATACCCCGAGAGCATCTGGCCAGCGGGGTGGTGGCAATGGAATCCTCATCTCTCCCAAGTGGACATTCTCTCTTTCTCCCCTGACCCATCTGTCTATCTCCTCATTTGAATTCCATGCTGTCACAGTTACCAGCCCTTTCAAGCTTAACATCCTTATAATTTATCGCCCTCCAGGTTCCCTTGGAGAGTTCATCAATGAGCTTGACGTCTTGATAAGTTCCTTTCCTGAGGATGGCTCACCTCTCACAGTTCTGGGTGACTTTAACCTCCCCACGTCTACCTTTGACTCATTCCTCTCTGCCTCCTTCTTTCCACTCCTCTCCTCTTTTGACCTCACCCTCTCACCTTCCCCCCCTACTCACAAGGCAGGCAATACGCTTGACCTCATCTTTACTAGATGCTGTTCGTCCACTAATCTCATTGCAACTCCCCTCCAAGTCTCCGACCACTACCTTGTATCCTTTTCCCTCTCGCTCTCATCCAACACTTCTCACTCTGCCCCTACTCGGATGGTATTGTGCCGTCCCAACCTTCGTTCTCTCTCTCCCGCTACTCTCTTCTCTTCCATCCTATCATCTCTTCCCTCTGCTCAAACCTTCTCCAACCTATCCCCTGATTCTGCCTCCTATACCCTCCTCTCCTCCCTTTCTGCATCCTTTGATTCTCTATGTCCCCTATCCTCCAGGCCGGCTCGGTCCTCCCCTCCTGCTCCGTGGCTCGACGACTCATTGCGAGCTCACAGAACAGGGCTCCGGGCAGCCGAGCGGAAATGGAGGAAAACTCGCTTCCCTGCGGACCTGGCATCCTTTCACTCCCTCCTCTCTACATTTTCCTCTTCTGTCTCTGCTGCTAAAGCCACTATCTACCACTCTAAATTCCAAGCATCTGCCTCTAACCCTAGGAAGCTCTTTGCCACCTTCTCCTCCCTCCTGAATCCTCCTCCCCCTCCTCCTCCCTCTCTGCGGATGACTTCGTCAACCATTTTGAAAAGAAGGTCGACGACATCCGATCCTCGTTTGCTAAGTCAAACGACACCGCTGGTCCTGCTCACACTGCCCTACCCTGTGCTTTGACCTCTTTCTCCCCTCTCTCTCCAGATGAAATCTCGCGTCTTGTGATGGCCGGCCGCCCAACAACCTGCCCGCTTGACCCTATCCCCTCCTCTCTTCTCCAGACCATTTCCGGAGACCTTCTCCCTTACCTCACCTCGCTCATCAACTCATCCTTGACCGCTGGCTACGTCCCTTCCGTCTTCAAGAGAGCGAGAGTTGCACCCCTTCTGAAAAAACCTACACTCGATCCCTCCGAAGTCAACAACTACAGACCAGTATCCCTTCTTTCTTTTCTCTCCAAAACTCTTGAACGTGCCGTCCTTGGCCAGCTCTCCTGCAATCTCTCTCAGAATGACCTTCTTGATCCAAATCAGTCAGGTTTCAAGACTGGTCATTCAACTGAGACTGCTCTTCTCTGTGTCACGGAGGCTCTCCGCGCTGCTAAAGCTAACTCTCTCTCCTCTGCTCTCATCCTCCTAGACCTATCTGCTGCCTTTGATACGGTGAACCATCAGATCCTCCTCTCCACCCTCTCCGAGTTGGGCATCTCCGGCGCGGCCCACGCTTGGATTGCGTCCTACCTGACAGGTCGCTCCTACCAGGTGGCGTGGCAAGAATCTGTCTCCGCACCACGTGCTCTCACCACTGGTGTCCCCCAGGGCTCTGTTCTAGGCCCTCTCCTATTCTCGCTATACACC
The DNA here is from genome assembly GCF_965601325.2 of Salmo salar. NCBI lineage: Eukaryota > Metazoa > Chordata > Actinopteri > Salmoniformes > Salmonidae > Salmo > Salmo salar. The sequence continues at coordinate 6,319,076 of NC_138309.1, forward strand.
AAGTCACTTGGCTCTGTCATATCCTCACATGGTCTCTCCTATCATTGCTATGCAGATGACACACAATTAATCTTCTCCTTTCCCCCTTCTGATAACCAGGTGGCGAATCGCATCTCTGCATGTCTGGCAGACATATCAGTGTGGATGACGCATCACCACCTCAAGCTGAACCTCGGCAAGACGGAGCTGCTCTTCCTCCCGGGGAAGGACTGCCCGTTCCATGATCTCGCCATCACGGTTGACAACTCCATTGTGTCCTCCTCCCAGAGTGCTAAGAACCTTGGCGTGACCCTGGACAACACCCTGTCGTTCACTACTAACATCAAGGCGGTGACCCGATCCTGTAGGTTCATGCTCTACAACATTCGCAGAGTACGACCCTGCCTCACACAGGAAGCGGCGCAGGTCCTAATCCAGGCACTTGTCATCTCCCGTCTGGATTACTGCAACTCGTTGTTGGCTGGGCTCCCTGCATGTGCCATTAAACCCCTACAACTCATCCAGAATGCCGCAGCCCGTCTGGTGTTCAACCTTCCCAAGTTCTCTCACGTCACCCCGCTCCTCCGCTCTCTCCACTGGCTTCCAGGTGAAGCTCGCATCCGCTACAAGACCATGGTGCTTGCCTACGGAGCTGTGAGGGGAACGGCACCTCCGTACCTTCAGGCTCTGATCAGGCCCTACACCCAAACAAGGGCACTGCGTTCATCCACCTCTGGCCTGCTCGCCTCCCTACCTCTGAGGAAGCACAGTTCCCGCTCAGCCCAGTCAAAACTGTTCGCTGCTCTGGCACCCCAATGGTGGAACAAGCTCCCTCACGACGCCAGGACAGCGGAGTCAATCACCACCTTCCGGAGACACCTGAAACCCCACCTCTTTAAGGAATACCTAGGATAGGATAAAGTAATCCTTCTAACCCCCCCCCCCCCCCTTAAAAGATTTAGATGCACTATTGTAAAGTGGTTGTTCCACTGGATATCATAAGGTGAATCCACCAATTTGTAAGTCGCTCTGGATAAGAACGTCTGCTAAATGACTTAAATGTAAATGTGTTGTTTAAGTGTTCCCTTTATTTTTTGAGTAGTGTACATTAATAAATGGAAAATGGCATTACACTAATAAAGGGCTATAAACACAGCATCAATATAAACATACGGCACTGGGCGAGGCTAGCAGAACTTAGGTACAGCCCCCTTAGTTACATGTAGCATGGCTGTGATACCTTATATCATTCCTAGCTCTGGCTGAAACACAGAGAAATATTTTTCACACAAACCATCTACTGTCTCTACAGCTGTTACTCTGTGTACACGTGACCAGTCTAGCTTCAACTGACTGATCCAGTCTCTACCAGGCAGGGCAGAACCATTTCAACTGACTGATCCAGTCTCTACCAGGCAGGGCAGGACCATTTCAACTGACTGATCCAGTCTCTACCAGGCAGGGCAGAACCATTTCAACTGACTGATCCAGTCTCTACCAGGCAGGGCAGAACCATTTCAACTAACTGATCCAGTCTCTACCAGGCAGGGCAGAACCATTTCAACTCACTGATCCAGTCTCTACCAGGCAGGGCAGAACCATTTCAACTGACTGATCCAGTCTCTACCAGGCAGGGCAGAACTATTTCAACTGACTGATCCCGTCTCTACCAGGCAGGGCAGAACCATTTCAACTGACTGATCCAGTCTACCAGGCAGGGCAGAACCATTTCAACTGACTGATCCAGTCTCTACCAGGCAGGGCAATAACCATTTCAACTGACTGATCCAGTCTCTACCAGGCAGGGCAGAACCATTTCCTTTTACCACCAGCAAGTCTAACATTTTAGTTCTCCCATTACACTTGACCTTTACTGAGATTTTCCCTCCTAGAACTAGTGACTGTTTACTGTATGTTTTAACATACAATTTGCGGGGCTAAATTTAGCCTTTTTGAACCTGTGGTTGTACAACCTCGTACAACCTCTCTTTTATAACAGACACTGCTACGCCTGTATCAACTTCCATTTTGAGTCTCACATCATCTATCCTTACATACACATAATACGGTTAGTAATGTCTTTACCTGTATCTAATGCAAACAGTTCAGTTCCTTTTATGTTACCCAACTCATAGTCAGTGGTGAAAACGGCTGAGGTCCCTTTATCAGATGTCTGATTTGAGATGTAATGCTCATCACTCTGGCACTTGAGTGCGATGCAATGTTCCTCTCTGTTGCAATGACGTTCTTGTCCTCTCTCTCACTGGTGTGCGTTGCCCTGGTGCTGATCATCGTTGCTCCTCTCGTCTTCCTGCAGTCACAGTAAGGAGGCCTCTTCCTCAGTAGCATCCAGGTGCTTGTTCCATTTCGCTTGCTTTGTGCCATTGTTTCCCACTTGACGCGAGTGGCATGCCCTGGCTATGTGTCCTTTCTTCTTCTACTCCTGACACTCAAATCCTTGTAGCGGCACTCATCTGGCTTGTGCCCATTTCCCGCGCAACGGTAACATGGTTTACCGGTCACCTCCGTTTTCTTGGCAACGCTTTGCTTCAACTGCATTTGCTTTATTTTGTGAAAACAGCTGTGCACCTTTCCTTGTTACTTCAAAAGAAAAGCCCATATCCACAGCCTGTACTAATGTAAAGTCTTTTGTGTGAGTTATGTTGAGTAAACGGTCTCTCAGCTCGGCACTTTTAACACCGCACACATCTATCATGTAATGACTCTTCAAGAAACTGACCAAATTTACATATGGCTGATAGTTTTCTTAAACTAGCCAAGTACTCACTAATCGACTCACCTTCGAGTTGACTCCTTGCATGAAACTTGCATCTTTCAGCAATAAAATTTGTCCTCGTATGTAGGGACTTTTCAACAGCGTGACCAACTCTGTCAACGTTTTTTCACTTGGTTTCTTGTGCGCACATCAGTCCATTAACAAATTGTGAGTCTTTCTCCCAACAATTGTCATTAAAATGGCTTTAGACTTATCATCCTCGAGCCCATTAGCTTCAAAATACTTTTCCAACCTTTCCAAATAGGCTTCAAAACTTTCCTCACTTTCCTCGAAATGATAATCCTCGGCCTTGCCGAACGACATTTTCCATCGAGACTGTCTTGATGGAGCTAGCACTTGCTTGGTCTGTTCCCCTTCGGACAAAAACTCTGGTACCTAGTGCCAATATGTTGCATCCCCAGTTAAAGGAAGCAGATTCTTTTTAGTTATTATAAAGAGAAACTCGACAGTAAAAAGCATTAACATCACGAAGAGGTTTATTTCCAAGATGACAGTGGATACTGCATAGCCGGTTCCAAGCTGAGTCCATCTGCATCCGCTCAAAGGAAACACAATTGAATACCTTGGCCAACAACCAATGAGGCCTGCCAATAAAACTATGTGCATCCAATCAGATACATAATAATCATGCACTGAACGCGTGCATACCATTTCAACCAGGTGTGCATAATAACATGCTGCTTATCTTTCAAACACTACAGTAATTTTGGGGGCGGCAGGTAGCCTAGTGGTTAGAGCGTTGGGTCAGTAACCAGCAGGTAGCCTAGTGGTTAGAGGGGGCGGCAGGTAGCCTAGTGGTTAGAGCGTTGGGTCAGTAACCGAAAGGTTGCTGGCTCGAATCCCCGAGCTGACAATCTGTCGTTCTGCCCCTGAGCAAGGGGCATTGTAAATAAGAATGTTGTTGTTAACTAGCTAAATAAAGGTTAAATTAAAAAAACTATAATTACCTATTATTACACAGCATATAAACCACCCCTGCAATTTACAATTCGATGCACGCACAACATTCAGACATTCTGTCGACAATAAAAAAGTCCCCTTCGGACAACGATAACACTGACCTGAGTGGGCGGGTGCAGTGTCCAGATGTGCATTTCCAAACGCTCTGATTGGTTGGAAATGGGAAGGCTATGGATGAGGGATAACTTAGGTAGGCTGAGCAGCCAAACTAACAGGATTTAAGGGAAACTGAAGTGACTGTGAGGTGAAGTTAGGTAGAGAGGAGAGAAGCAGGATGGCCTTTTTTACAGCCGCCCCAATATTTCTTATGACAATATTAACATCCACAAAACGGCTTCAAAACGGCCTCTAATGGGGGACACAGTACTTAATAATTGTAATCAGAAGATACTATTTACATGTAAATATTATTGGTAACAGAATAAATAGCAGAAGAATAACTGCAGATTTAATAATGCTGCAATTGAAAATTGTACAACCAATGTGGGCTTTATTTTGTACCTTATGTTGTGATTCTCACACTGTTCAAACCCCATAATCGAATAATCAGGTTTTGAAGCTCTCTTAGCCTATAGATCACATATTGCAAACAAATAATCTGAACTAAAAACATTCTATTTGGACTATTTGCTAATCGATTTCCAAAAAAAGCACGTTTCTTTTCCACGAACCTGCACATCATCATCTTCTCTCTTTTGTGGCACCAACGTGAGGGGTTATGGGCAGGGGAAACAGTGTTGTAGTCAGTGGAGGCTCCTCAGAGGAAGAAGTGAAGGACCAACCTACTCAGTGAATTTCATAACAATTAAAATAGTAAGACATTTACAGAGTTAACCTTTTTAGATAAAACTACACTAAATATTACATAATTACATAGTAATTGTGACAACTTCCAGAGGACGTCCTCTAACCTATATGAGCATAAACTGACATGTTGTCCATCCAATCAGAAGATCAGAGAATGAATCTAGTACTGAAAGCTACAGCAAGCTAGCACTGCAGCACATAAAAAGTGGTGAGTAGTTGACTCAAAGAGGCAAAGACAATAGTTGTAAGGTTTTGAACAAATTAATTAAGAAAATGAAGAAGCGAGAGAGCAAGAGATTTTCAGTTTCAGTAACTTTTAGCTAGCAAATGCAGCTAGCTAGTTTAGCCTACTCAAACAGAGGGATGCTATGTTAGCTAGCTGGCCATGACTATCCAACACAACACTGGAACTGTTCCAAGTCAAGGTAAGTTTTTGGTTTAACTAATTTATTGCCACGGGGCCCACTGGTGTAAGTGCTAAACTGCTTACTGACTGTACACTGTAAGTAACGTTACTGTATGATTGTAGCGGGTTTACTAACGCGTTAGTTCTATTAGCTATGATGACTATGATGTTACTTTAGCTAATATGGTGACAACGATGTAGGCTGTGTGTAGCGGTTATGATATGGTTTGTAAAGTTTTTTGGGGCTGGTCACATACAGCTGATGTGTTGTCCATTGAAGTCCACAAGTGAAGGGAAAAGGTGAGAGGAGGAAAGTGCATAAATACGAGAAGGAATACAATGTGGCTGCTATGAAAGTGAACTGTGTTTACGCGTGATCAGGGGTATATTAAATAGCCGGTTCTGTTGAAAAACATGTCTTTAACGGAAATAAACATACCTGAATTTGTCCAATAGAAACTCTTGTTTGCAATGATTTTTACCAATATTTAACTAGGCAAGTCAGTTAAGAACAAATTATTATTTACAATACCTTGTTCAGGGGCATAACAACAGATTTTTACCTTGTCAGCTTGGGGATTCAATCCCACCCTAGATCTCACCCTTACACCCTAGATCAGCTAGATGCAGGCAAGAGTGTCACTCTCTGTCGCCTCCAATTTCTCTCGACCTGTCCGCACCTACGTTGTAAACTTTCATTCACACGCTAGGTTGTAGCAACCTCATGATGGGTATAGGGAAAATTTGAGTATCATGTAGTAGCCTACACTTATCGCTGTTACATTGAACGTAATATAAATGTGTCACGACCGTCGTATGAATAATTGGACCAAGCCGCAGCGTGAGTAGAGTTCCACATTTTAATGATGGTGAAACTTTCAAAACAACAAAGATTTAACGACCGTGAAATACGTAGCACACATAGGCACTCATACAAAACAATATCCCACATAGCAGGTGGGAAAAAGGACACACTAAGTATGATCCCCAATTAGAGGTAACGATATTCAGCTGCCTCTAATTGGAAACCATACACACACACCAACATAGAAATATAATACCTAGAAACCCCCCTAGTCACGCCCTGACCTAAAACACCATAGAGAACCCCGAGGGCTCTCTATGGTCAGGGTGTGACAGAATGACAGTCATCCAATATGCTGTAATAGAAATAAGGCCTTGCGCATGAAATAAAAACGTCTTAAACAACACCAACTGCCACTGGTTGCAGTAGTCTAGTGTGTGGAGTGGAAATAATGACAAGTGAACCCTAAAAAAGGGAACCAGACCGAGGAATTCAAGCAACCCGAACTCTCCAGATGGTCTCAGTTTGGTTCGCTTCGGGGGCTCTTTTGAGGGGTCTGAGTTCCTTTGGAGTGTTCACACTTGACAAAAAAATTAAGCGAACCGCACTGAGATCACTAAAATTGTCTGATAGGAACCAAGTGTGAAAACAGCTAAGGCACATTTTGGATAGCAAGCAACCAAACTAGCAAACTTTACTGGGTGTGGAGGCGGTTCAACAAAGCTGAGCTGTGACTGGGTCAGAGATGGTAGAAGATAGTGATGGAGGAGAAACTGAAGCGAGTATGGAGCATAGTGGTGCAAGGAAAGGGGGGAGAGGGAAAGAAAGAGAAGGCAGGAGCAAAAGGGAGTACCGGTAGTAGGGGTGTGAAGGGGAGCGAGAGGTCTATGGACGGGAAGATAATTAAGAAAATGAAGCTAGCAACGTAGTTTCCAACGCCAGTTCATAGGGAGAGAGTGGCGAAGACTAAGGGCAAGCTACACCATGAGGAGATCAATAAGGGCCCAGTTTCCCAAAAGCATCTTTCCTACAACTCCCGAAAATGTAAAATGTATTTCCAAAAACACCACAGAGAGTGAATAGTCGCTAAGTGCGTTGTTGGAGCATGTGTCAATACTGATAGGATCAAAAGAAAGGGTGTACTGGTCTTGGATAGGCTTTCTCCATTCAAATATTTCCTTAACATTAGAATAATTTCATAATACTGACGATGGATCAGCTCCTAGAGAGATATTATCACCTATGGCTGCAAATATTGAGGCAGCTTATTTTTACCCAATAAAAATGCACTAAATCACTGATTTGGCACATCATTGCGCTCGTTAAGCCACACATCATGAAATATATTGAGACAAATTACAGACAGTAGGCTACGAGTAGAAAATTAGAACTCAATTGATTCAACATGAAATGTAGGCCTACTTCAATATGATTGAAATAGACCTATAACCTACTGTTCATTTTAATGCATGTGTAACAGTTTTGCATGTGTAACAGTTTTGCACACATCAACATCTGACACCCTCGAAGTATCGTTACCTATCGCTCCACAAAAGCCGCAGCCCTTTGTTAAGTCGCGTCAATTCGAATCTGGTATCGGAACAAAATAGTCAGCACATAGTAACTTCTGATTTCTTTGTACTTTAATTAATGCAAACACTTGAAGGGTAAATAGGTGGTTCGTATATACAGGGTCGCTGTGTCACCACGCAGGGCAAACAGAGAACTGAGTTACACATCCTTTGCTTTTCATTAAATACTCTGACAGAGATAGTTCCCGCTCACTGCTGGCCTGTCAGAGGGAGGATGAGCGTGGTTTAAACTTACTCATCCTATCGTTGGCGTGCAGGTTGGTCCCAACCTCGAGACGCCTCCTGTTGCCGGGCGTAGTTATTATCTTTGGCAGTTGATTTATCTTGTGACTGCACAATGCACAGTTCTCTAAAACCCCGACACCCCTCTGCATATACATTTCACCCATATCCTGCCCTTATCTTTTAACAAGCTCTTCCACATCCCTGATTCACAGCATCTGCATTCTTTCCATATGACTCACCATCCCATGAGCCCCTTCCTCTCACACAGCAGTATGCTGTTATCATATAGAGTATAAACTTAATATTATAGCATAGCTTCTTTGTTATATTATATAGGTTATGCAAACAAATAGTTGGTCAAACCCTAACACCTTGCAGAGCAAGGGAAACAACTACTTCAAGGTCTCAGAGCAAGTGACGTCACCAATTGAAACGGTATTAGCACGCACCGCTAACTAGCTTGCCATTTCACACCAGTTACACTTGGCAGTCATCTCGGTTTTCTTTCTTGTTTGTATCAATTGCAAAGTGTGTGTGCGCGTGTGCATGTGTGAGTGAGAGAGAGTGAGGCAGGCGTTTTCAAGTGAAAAGTTAATAACAATGATTTTGGGAAACAGCTCAGAGATTTAACGATGCTCCTACGAAGGTTCTAACGAGGAACTTAGCCTTAAGATGCTTTTGGGAAACTGGGCCCAGGTGAGGAGCATAAAGTGACTCTGAAGTTTGAGGAGGAATGGGGGAGTTCGAACTATGAATCCGATTAGGTTGACTGTGATAAAAGATTTGATTGGGGAAGTTGTCAATGCTAAAGTGTTAAGAAATGGGAGCTGTGAGTAGGCAGGGCAAACCCATTGAGCTGTTGAAACTACTACAACTAAAAAAAAACATGGTAATCAGAGATTTTTACATCACTGTTTAGAGGACACCCTGCAGAACACAGTCAGCTACATTTTGGAATGTTGCATTTTGATATGAGGGTCACGAGAAAACAGAAGAAACCTGAACACTGCTCTTGCTTGTATCACTGCTCTTTATTAAGCTAACGTATCGGCCTCAAGTTCTTCGTCAGATATTGGTTTACTTTAGGTAATATATGTGATGTCACGATAAAATGTGTTAATATTTGTACGAAAACAGCATTTAACAGTTAGCTAGCTTGATGCTAACCAAATTTAGCTTGGCTAAGCACTAGTTAGCTCTTGGCTAGTTGGTTTCAGTCAATGTTAGCTTACATGTTAGTGGTTAATAATGTAATGGTTGTAGCATTGTTTCGCATAGACCTTCAGTAATTTATAGTTAAAAAAAATAAATGACACTGATAGTACAGAGAGTTATATATAATGTGAATGTGTAGATGTATAGTGACGCCATGGGCAAGTCCCTTGACAGGTACGAGGAATGATGGGAGGACAATATGAAGGTAATTATCTTTCCACACAACAGCAGCGTCCAGGCCTCCAGAGTACTCACCCTATCGCCAGCTGTATGGACGGGAGCCGCAGCTGTTTACTGAGGTATACAATGCAATTGTATATACAATTATTGCATATACTGTAGTATAAAAAAATTGTGATTGACTTAGTGTTTGTCTATTTCTATTTTTGTATAACGTACTTTGAGATCACTGAAACTCCACCTGATGTGGTGGAAGTTGTCGAACCAGATCAGAACGCCTTCGAGGACCACCGTCAGGCACAGACTGAAGGATGTGGAGGTTTCTGACTAGGTAAAAATGATTGTCCACTGTTGATTTATTTTTTGGCCTTCCAAGAGATCTATAAGATATGTATTTGTAATAATAGGAAATATAATTGCATTTATTTCTATTATCAATCAAGGTGAGACTGAACAAAGACAAGGCGCAGGAGAAACAGAAGAGCCACTGGAGGAGAATCAAGGGGACCAAGTGCTTCGACATCCGGGCGAATGACTTGGCTTGGAAGAAGGACAAAAGGAAGGCGAGACCTGGGAAATATTGCTGCTCTTTCGCTCCTAGCTGGGGTCACCATCCGTTGAGGTGGATATAAAAATCTCAGATGATAACTATTTGTATTTGCCACCTCGTGATGGGCAGCATCGCCATGCTGTCAGCAGTACCAACTCTGGCCCAGGGGTTTCTCCAAATAGTCAATCTCAAGGTTAACCACTGGGTCACATTAAGTAACCGCCGCTTCCAGGTAGGTATAGTTAAGGTGTATGACTCCAGTGGTTATGACACCACCCCGGGAGTTTCTCACAACTCATATTTTCCAGGGACCATCCCTTACCTCCCTCATCAACCTCACTAACAAAAAATGACATACAGGTATCCTTTCTTTTCTGTCTGTCATTAACATTATTTAATGTCTAAACAAACATTTAAATTAACTGTATTATTACATACCTGATAAATCTGTAACCTGTTTTTGCTTGTTTACGTCTGTCTCCTACCCTGTTCTCTTTACTCTGCTCCTGTTCTCCAGGAGCTAGGGGTTCTGCCCAACATCCAGACCCACCTGATGTCCTCCATTACCTGTTCTCCAGGACCTAGGGGTTCTGCCCAACATCCAGACCCACCTGATGTCCTCCATTACCTGTTCTCCAGGACCTAGGGGTTCTGCCCAACATCCATACCCACCTGATGTCCTCCATTACCTGTTCTCCAGGACCTAGGGGTTCTGCCCAACATCCAGACCCACCTGATGTCCTCCATTACCTGTTCTCCAGGACCTAGGGGTTCTGCCCAACATCCAGACCCACCTGATGTCCTCCATTACCTGTTCTCCAGGACCTAGGGGTTCTGCCCAACATCCAGATCCACCTGATGTCCTCCATTACCTGTTCTCCAGGACCTAGGGGTTCTGCCCAACATCCAGACCCACCTGATGACCTCCATTATCAACCACCCTCCAACTTTTCATTATATCAGCTACTGTTATTGTCATGTTGTCATTATTTGCTAAGAAAGAGCAAGAAAACTATCAGACTTGGCACATAATGTGAGATGCACAGATTAGCTAAAAACACTAGCACTGCAAACACTCAGAACAAAGAGAGCAGCAGTGCCTGGACTTTTGCAGTCTCCCTCTTCGAGCCCCCTTCCGAGACTGACTGCCTGTTGAAAACAAGTGACCGGCAGAACCTCCCATCCACACAGCACCCACCTCCTCTCTATTCCACACACCATAATTCAGTTTTTCAGTCTTTGATGGCCATGTGAGTATGCAAAAAAATCTGTGAAAGTAAATTGACAGAAATGTACCAAAAAATATCAACGTTTATATATTTAAATCTAAAATATTGTTTTTCACAGCTGTTTCATAAAGTGTTCATTATTGTAAATTGTAACGTATCCCTTGATGGTATTTGTTAGTTCAACATGAATTATTGTTGTATCATAGGACATACAATAGATATATATTCAACCACAAGGATGTACTAATGAGCTATGGTTTTATTAAAATGTATAAAATTATTAAAATATTATTTCAGTGTAGATAAGGGAAGGTCTGTTTAAAATGAAAACATGCCAGCTAGACAAGCCAGTGTATTAATCAAATGTGCATATGAATGGAGTGGAAATTAGCTGACTTTGTGATCTGTAAGGAAAGCAACGATAATGTGTGGGGGGGCATCGAAATGATATTATTTATCCCCGATAACTGTTTATTCATTAAAAAAAAACAATCACAATGCTATGGCCTATGCAAATGAATAGGAAAACAAAAGCTTATTATATATTTTTTGTATATTTTATTTGAAAGGATTTTCGTTTGCAATTTAGTACAAAACAAAAGCACACAAGAAACAAAAATGAAAAAAAAAACACAGCTGCCAGACATATGAAATTAAGTATTGCATAGGCAAGACATGGGACAAGAATAGAGCAACAATGACAGTTACAACAACAGTAAGTGTACCTAGTCAGTTTTCACAGTCAGTCTCTGTCCAGATGGTCCAGAAACGGACCCCAAACATTGACAAATCTGATGGAGCTGTTGGTCCTAAAGAAATTAATATGTTCCAAGTTAATTTACTGTTAATCATTTCTGCTAGCCATCTTCTGAAGGAAGGGGTAGACTTCCATTTTGTCAGGATAATTTTTTGGGGCAGCCACCGTTCCAAACATCAGAGAATGTTTGGAACGGTCTTAGAACAGACTCTAAGCAGCCAAAGAGAGCGAGTTCTGCGTCAGGGTCAATGGCCCTCTCATATACCTTTGAGTACCAATCAAAGATGTTCCTCCAATAATTATTGAGTAGGGGCAGAGCCAAAAAAGATGAGTTAAGGAACCCTTTGAGGCTTTACACTTGTCACACAGTGGGGAGACCTGTCCGTAAATTCTATTTGGTTTTGGAGTAATGAAGTCTTTGCATGACTTTGTTTTGTATCAATTAATATCTGGCTTTGATGGAACAGGAGTGAATCCTAGACAGGGCTTCTCCCCATAGATCATCTGCGATCTCAATATTAACTCTTTACCCCAGGTGTCCTTGAGATGACTAGTAGAGGCCTGTGTGAAGTTGGAGAACAAGGAGACAAACTGAGATGAGGTGTTTTGAATTGGGAGGGCGCTGTAGAAAATCATAAAATGAATGTTGTACAGGGAGGGTGTCAGCATTTTGAATAGGTAAACAAAAGCTTATTAATAGGAATATATTTAGCCTAATTGGTGACAAATGACATGGGGAAAAGTCAGGATCCTAGTCAGGTTATTGTTTGACAAATCCATATTAATTATAGGCCTTCATGTGTATAAAATCTGTATGCGATTTTGGGCTAAATCAATAACAAACAGCTGAAATGTTCAGAATTCATTATGATCTGTGATAAAAACAGGGTGGGGTGTTTTCGGTTCCGTTAAGGTTATGCGTAAGAACGCAACTGCACTGAAATTAATAGCCTGATGCAATGGGATTTTCCTGAATAAAAAATATTTTATCTGTTAAGCTGTTTGGTCTATGCATAGACCCATACCGATTCAATCTTTTTGGTATTTTGCAGTAGGCATAGCCTACCACTAATATTCTAAATTGCGGAGCATTTAATAAACCAACCACATTTTCCTGTGATGTTGAGGCTGAGCAAGACCTTTGATAGGCTAGTAGAGTGTGGAAATAATCGTGGAGTTAATCATTGTTAGAGCTTAGATCTCTTTATACAATCTGGGCCGGTGATTTTTTCATAGGCTATGCACTAACTGCACACAAAAATAACGTTCTAAAACCAAGAAAACAATCTATAATCTACCTCCTCTGTCTACTGTAATTTGAAGAAACTAATTTTAATTGAATAATATAAAAAAAAATGCTCAACTATCACTTTTCAATCTCTATGTCACCAACTCACCAAGCTTCTCAACACATAGAACCCCCCATAATGCTCTGCGGCACAACTCCAATACAACAGACAATGTTCATTCTCTGATCTTAACCCTATGATTGGATGGACAACATGTCACTTCATACTGCAAAAGCTTTGATTGGTTGGAGGTCGTCCTCCAGAAGTGGTCATAATTACCATGTAGATCTATGGAAGGGGGTGAGGCCTACGAGCCTCCTTGGTTTTGTATTGAAGTCAATGTACCCTGAGGACAGAAGCTAGTTGTCCTCCGGCTACACCATGGTGCTACCCCAGGGAGTGCTGTTGAAGTTACAATAGACCTTCATTGCAAAACAATGTGTTTTAATCCTCCTCTGAGGAGCCTCCAGTGCTGTATGAATTTTATGGTAGAAACTGCCACAGACATAATATTATGGAAAACTGTCTAGACGGAAATTTCACAGTTGAAACATGTCAAATGACATCTGCTAGTCCTGTACAAGTGTTATGGTAGAAAGTGATTAAAACAGGATTTTTTTAGCATGTTAATGACCAATGGTTTAAAGCTGTTTAAAAATATATTTCACAGTTGTTAAATACAACACAGTCTCCTATCATTTCAACAAACATCTCCTACCAGTCGTGTTAAAGTTTTATGGAAGAAAAAAGTGCAAACATATGTGACTCGTTTCAGGAAACTAGACGCATGTTGCGCGTCACTACTTCACAGGAGCACCATTTGAACGTAAACTTTTTTTTAATCAAAATGCTTTTTTTTCCCCAGAATTGCCTTCGGGAACATTTGAACTTTCATGTGCCTTAATAACAAACTTGTATGCCATCTGTAAATATGAATAACATTTTTAAATTAGGAGCCTAGTTGGTTTAGCAACGGAAAATGACATCAACCTTCCCGCTAGCCATGATTGGCTGGGATAATGAGTGGGCTAGACATGCAGAGAGATGAGTTCGGATTGGTTTTCCATGTAGCACGCTACTGTCTATAACATGAGTATGTGTAGGTAATCCTTTCTAAAGCGGCTTTTTTGAAAGATATCATGTAGTAAAACTGCTTAAGTGTTGCTCTCCACTTTCTGGAGGACCGAGTTTTGAAATTCTGACATTTGATTGAAAAAATGCAGACGGAGTCGAAAAGAGAACACACAGAAAGCTGTTGTATAAAACACCTGTCTCCGGATTACATCTTCAAACTAAGGGCAACCATGGCATCTGTGACAGTGAGCGAGAGAAGCGTCCATCCATGTATACGGGTAAGAGAGTCTAGCTAGCTACATTTTCAGATATTACACGTTTCTAATTTTGTCAGAAAGTCATTTTCATTTCAAGTTAGTGTACTGTTAGCTAGCTAGCTAACATCAGCTAACATTAGCTGGTTGGCTAGCTAACGTTACGTGTATGATCTGTGTAGTGCTATTATTTGTGTCTCAGAGCCATTTGCATTGCTAGTTTTATCCTAATGTTAGCTAGCTAACATTGAACCTGGTTGGTTCACTACCAGCAGATTCATGCAGTAACATTATGAGTTAGGATTATGGTTAATTGTTTTGCTAGCTAGTTAGCAACATGCCTAAACAAAAGACTCCACAATGCAAGTAACTATTTTAATAGAATGTTTATGACGTCACAGCGACAACTGTCGATAGACGTAGGTGGTAAATTCTCTGGGTATCTACTCCAATTTCAGAGCACTCTCGTCTGAGTGTGCCAGAGTGCAGAATAACTGACGAATTTACGAACGCTCAAAACCCCTTGAATATGGCCGGTGTCAGTAAATGTTGGCAATAGAGGGTAATTAAATTGCTGCCAGCAGCACAGTTGCCATCACCAACTCTCTGCATAACATGAAAACAGCCTAACCAGCTCTGCTAGGGCAAGTAAAATGGTCAGTGAGCTGTTCTCTCATTTGTGTCTGGAGGTAGCTAAAAAGCTAGCCAACTTATGCCAGTTAGCTTGGGTGCCTGACTGCTGTTGTTAGGTCAGAAAGCTCTAACCCACCCTACTCCTCGGCCAGAGCATCCAGTGTGCACTATGAACACTCCGAGAGCAAAACGCTCTGAATTTAAGAATGGACAATCTGAGTTTACAAACGCCCAGAGCACACCCTGGCACTCCAGATTAAATTTACTAACACACCCGTAGTATAAACCAGCCTTTAGTCTTGAAATGTTTGATTGTTTTGTACATAGCCTCACTATCAAGGCACAAATCAAGACCCAAATGCAGACACAGGAGGCAGATGGTTGGAGTCTTACAATGTTTATTAATCCAAAGGGGTAGGCAAGAGAATGGTCGTGGACAGGTAAACAGGTCAAAGTCCAGGAGCTACAGAGTCGCAGACAGGCTCGTGGTCAAGGCAGGCAGAATGGTCAGTCAGGTGGGTACAAAGTCCAGAAACAGGCAAAGGTCAAAACTGGGAGGACTAGAAAAAGGAGAATGCAAAAAGCAGGAGAATGGGGAAACCGCTGGTTGACTTGGAAACATAAAAGACGAACTGGCACAGAGAGACAGGAAGCACAGAGATAAATACACTGGGGAAATAAGCGACACCTGGAGGGGGTGGAGACAATCACAAGGACAGGTGAAACAGATCAGCGTGTGACACTCACATGTGAATCCTTAAAGAGATGGTTGGGGCTAAAGCTTAAGAGGCTGTGATTGATGCTGAATGGGTGTAGACAAAGAAAAGCTCTCTAGTTGGTACCAAAACATTCAAGGGCCATTTCCTCAAAAGTGAGGTTACAAGTTGATCAACTTTTCCATTGTTGCGCCTCCCGAGTGGTGCAGTGGTCTAAGGCACTGCATCGCAGTTGCTAGCGGTGTCACTAGAGATCCTGGTTTGACCGGGAAACCCATGGGGAGGTGCACAATTGGCCCAGCGTCGTACAGGTTAGAGGAGGGTTTAGCCGGCAGGGATGTCCTTGTCCCATCACGCTCTAGTGACTCGTGGCGGGCCAGGCGCATGCACACTGACACGGTCGCCAGGTGTACGGTGTTTCCTTCAACACATTGGTGTGCCTGGCTTCCGGGTTAAGCGGGCATTGTGTCAAGAAGCAGTGCAGCTTGGTTGGGTTGTGTTTCGGAGGACGCATGGCTCTCGACCTTCGCCTCTCCCGTGTCCGTACGGGAGTTGCAGCTATGTGACAAGACTGTAACTACCAATTGGATACCATGAAATTGGGGAGAAAAAGGGGGTTTAAGTAAAAAATTAAAAACACTTTCCCATTGATCCTCAACTGTAGTTTATGATATACCATTTTCTAACTCTGTGTCTGTACTTTTATCCAACGTAAAAAAAAAAAAAAACTTTTCAAATTTTGCTACATCAGACTTTGTGGCTGTGTTATCTAGTGGAAATAGCTCTGTCCTTTCCTGGTTGCTAAAATTCTACGCTGTTCACTCAATTTCAGGCTGTGAGAGAAAACAAGGGATTCATTGTGCCATCTAAATCGCTAAGAAATACATTTTCAATAAGAACATTTTTTGCATTTTTACTGCTGTTTTGAAGTTGGTGGACCAAAACCGAAAGCTACAAGTTACTTTTGGTTTTGGTCCACAAGCTTCAACCAGAGGTTTTGGTCTATTGAAAATATATTTTACAGTGATTTAGAGGGTAATGTTGGGTTCTGAGAATATGAAATATACTTATAAATATATTCATGTCACTGAGGGAAAGCGATCACGTGGCAGGCATTGATGTGGGGAGAGAGCCATGGATTACTGATGAAGGGGGGGGGGAAATCGAGATCAGGTCAGGTCACATTAAGGGAGAAATAAAAGTGTATGGCCCGTATCACTTTGTGTCCTGCCTAGCAGTAAAGATACAATGTTTGTTCAGATGTGTAGGAGAGAGTCAGCCTAGGAGAAAGGGTTAAATATCAGTGCTTGTGTGAAAATGTTTGTCTAATGCAGCTGTTTTGACCCTCTGGGAAGAATAAACTTGGTTAAGCTTTCCGTTGAGTTTTTTACTCTGAGAATTAAAACCTAACAGTACATGAAGTGAAATTGAGTAAACTGTGTAGAATCTTTGCAACCAGGAAATGACAGAATGATTTCCACTAGACAACACAACCACAAAGTCAGAACAACTTTCACATTTTGACAACAGATGCTGCTCCAGCTGGAGAAATCATTAGGGCGAATATCACAGCCAATCAGAACACTGGCGGATGAGTAATACTGTGAAACACTATCATTCCACTATTACTGCAGATATATTATGGACATTTTCTCAAATTACAATGCACATTTTTTTTTTTATATCCTATGTGTCCTATGTGTTTTTTCTATCCAACCTTTAACAAAAACATAATTATGGAATTGAAACACGTGCACATGTCTGTTATTACCAGTTTATTATCACCACTTTATTATCGCCAAGTGGACCTTTAACCCCTGTTCTAGGGCTGCATTTCAAACTCATAAAAGACACACCCTCGTCCACTTACCCTCGCCTTACGCCCTTGGGGAATACCGTCACCATCTTGGACGTCGGTACAAATGATTAGCCAAACAAGGGAAGTTCGCAACGTAAGCCTCTCAGCCCTCATTTTTGATCGAGTTTGCGAGTGTACAATTATGTTCACCTCGGGGCCTTAAATGCCCCATAATTCAATTCACGATGATTGTACTTCCGCTAACAAAAATCAGCCGAAACTTAAAACCTCAACGTCAGATCCTCCTCTCCACCCTCTCCGAGTTGGGCATCTCTGGCGCGGCCCACGCTTGGATTGCGTCCTACCTGACAGGTCGCTCCTACCAGGTGGCGTGGCGAGAATCTGTCTCCGCACCACGTGCTCTCACCACTGGTGTCCCCCAGGGCTCTGTTCTAGGCCCTCTCCTATTCTCACTATACACCAAGTCACTTGGCTCTGTCATATCCTCACATGGTCTCTCCTATCATTGCTATGCAGACGACACACAATTAATCTTCTCCTTTCCCCCTTCTGATAACCAGGTGGCGAATCGCATCTCTGCATGTCTGGCAGACATATCAGTGTGGATGACGGATCACCACCTCAAGCTGAACCTCGGCAAGACGGAGCTGCTCTTCCTCCCGGGGAAGGACTGCCCGTTCCATGATCTCGCCATCACGGTTGACAACTCCATTGTGTCCTCCTCCCAGAGTGCTAAGAACCTTGGCGTGACCCTGGACAACACCCTGTCGTTCTCCACTAACATCAAGGCGGTGACCCGATCCTGTAGGTTCATGCTCTACAACATTCGCAGAGTACGACCCTGCCTCACACAGGAAGCGGCGCAGGTCCTAATCCAGGCACTTGTCATCTCCCGTCTGGATTACTGCAACTCGCTGTTGGCTGGGCTCCCTACCTGTGCCATTAAACCCCTACAACTCATCCAGAACGCCGCAGCCCGTCTGGTGTTCAACCTTCCCAAGTTCTCTCACGTCACCCCGCTCCTCCGCTCTCTCCACTGGCTTCCAGTTGAAGCTCGCATCCGCTACAAGACCATGGTGCTTGCCTACGGAGCAGTGAGGGGAACAGCACCTCCGTACCTTCAGGCTCTGATCAGGCCCTATACCCAAACAAGGGCACTGCGTTCATCCACCTCTGGCCTGCTCGCCTCCCTACCTCTGAGGAAGCACAGTTCCCGCTCAGCCCAGTCAAAACTGTTCGCTGCTCTGGCACCCCAATGGTGGAACAAGCTCCCTCACGATGCCAGGACAGCGGAGTCAATCACCACCTTCCGGAGACACCTGAAACCCCACCTCTTTAAGGAATACCTAGGATAGGATAAAGTAATCCTTCTAACCCCCCCCCCCCCTTAAAAGATTTAGATGCACTATTGTAAAGTGGTTGTTCCACTGGATATCATAAGGTGAATGCACCAATTTGTAAGTCGCTCTGGATAAGAGCATCTGCTAAAGGACTTAAATGTAAATGTATATGGATAAGTGTCACGACCGTCGTATGAATAATTGGACCAAGGCGCAGTGTGAGTAGAGTTCCACATTTTAATGATAGTGAAGCTTCCAAAACAACAGCGCTATAACGATCATGAAATACGTAGCGCACTCATACAAAACAATATCCCACATAGCAGGTGGGAAAAAGGACACACTAAGTATGATCCCCAATTAGAGGTAACGATATTCAGCTGCCTCTAATTGGGAACCATACACACACACCAACATAGAAATATAATACCTAGAAACTCCCCTAGTCACGCCCTGACCTAAAACACTATAGAGAACCCAGAGGGGTCTCTATGGTCAGGGTGTGACAATAAGTCAACATACAAGTAAGTAAAAACGAATTTAAAAAGGTTATAAATTGTGCTACTAATGCACATGATGGCACAAACACGTCTCGTAAAAGTAATGATGTTTTTGTATGGTTAACTTTTGGAAACACTTTCCTTCTTCAGAAGTTCCAGCTAGGCAGGCTAACATTAGTTAGCGAATTAATATGCTAGCTATCATACAGTAGGTGTATATTAATAATTATAAAGTTAATTTAAGTAGACATGCAATCATAATTGACTGCAGCGCATATAAAGCACCCACAAGCTACCGGTGGCTGAAAACACAATCATCGCGTAATGAACGGATGACAAATTTCCGGGCACCGGCAGTCCATTTAAAAATCATTCCTTCCTCCCTCGCCCCTCAAGTGTATACTCGGCAGACGTCATGATACGTCATCATAAGTGTCCACTTAATTTGAGGGCTGAGGGAATAGGGTGTGTCTTTTAAGTGTTTGGAATGCAACCTATGTATCTTCCACAGCCACAACTAAAATAGACCACATCCTGTCCTTTCCAATGGGAGGCAAGTGAGCCGAGTAGGTGGGATCAAGTGTTGAGATGGGTTTTTCAAAGTCGCGTTTATTGGTCTATCAGATGTCGGTCAGATGGTGTCGTGGAAATATTCAGTCAATAATATTTCACAAATACCAGAGCCACCGTTATCTTATTGCCTTACACTAATTTTAGTTTGGTTTCATATTAGGGCATGGAAACTTTAGAGCCACACCAATAGTTAAAAAATACAGACATGTTCTCGACTAAGATAGGTGCATGCATGTAGGACCATAGCAACAGCCGATAGAAATAACCAGACATGTCATCCTGCTAGCTCCTCTGAAGGTAACACCCACGTTCTGGAAAAGTCCCAAAAGGTGTAAGCAACAGTACATATTAGGCCATAACACAGTTACAGAAATAACCAGTCATGTCCACTCCCCAGACAGGTGCATCTCTAATGGTGTCTAATGACCCAGAGCACATATGGAGTGCACTAGTCTTGCTAGCTCTTCTGAAATAAATAATTGCCACACGTTCTGGAAAATTCTCACTAATGGCTTAGTGACGTCAATAAAATACATCGTCATCATATTCAAATGAAGTTCAAAATGAGATGCAGACGTTGGACTGGAGATTTGAAGAGGGACTTCAACACTTGATTTGATGTAGCTAACTTTAACTATTCGTTGTTGAGACTGTTATAACGCCACCAAGATGGAAAAGTTACAAATATATAGTTTAATGTTATATAAATTAGATATTAAAACTTTTTTAGTGGGCGTTAACTGTTTGGCTAGCTATTTTCCGTTAAAACACGCTGAGGAATAGTAACAGTAACATTAAGTTAGCTAACAGTTAAATCAATAACGTTAAATTAGCTGGGCTCTGCACATGCAAGAAACTAGCTGAGGACTAGTTAAAAAACCTCTATGGGCTAGGTGGGACGCTAGCGTGCCACCCGTGGTGCACTACATCAACAGCAGGTGCATTTCAAGAGCGGCAAATTTGAATCCAAATAAATGTCAAAATTCAAATTTTTCAAACATACAACTATTTTACACCCTTTGAAAGATAAACATCTCCTTAATCTAACCACGTTTTACGATTTCAAAAAGGTTTTACGGCGAAAGCATAAATTTAGAGTATGTTAGGACAGTACATTTACAAGAGTTGTGTGTAATGTTTTGTCAATTCAAAGACAGGGTCACCAAAACCATAAAACCAGCTAAAATGATGCACTAACCTTTTACAATCTCCATCAGATGACACTCCTAGGACATTATGTTAGACAATGCATGCATTTTTAGTTCTATCAAGTTCATATTTATATCCAAAAACAGCGTTTTACTATGGCATTGATGTTGAGGAAATCGTTTCCCTCCAATAACCGGCAGTCAAGTCAGCACCACTAATTAAATAATTAAAATTAGAAAACATTGGTAAAATATTATATTGTCATTTAAAGAATTATAGATTTACATCTCTTGAACGTAATCAACTTGCCAGATTTAAAAATAACCTTACTGGGAAATCACACTTTGCAATAATCTGAGCACTGCGCCCAGAAAAATACGCGTTGCGATACAGACTAGACGTCATGTTGGGGAGATCTAAAATCGAAAATACTATGTAAATAATCCATTACCTTTGATTCTCTTCATCAGATGTCACTTCCAGGTATCACAGGTCCATAACGAATGTAGTTTTGTTGAAAAAAGCTCCTCATTTATGTCCAAAAATCTCCGTCTTGTTAGCACATGATCTAAGCCAGCCGGACTTCTCGTCATGAACGAGGGGAAAAAATATATTTACGTTCGTTCAAACATGTCAAACGTTGTATAGCATAAATCATTAGGGCCTTTTTTAACCAGAACATGAATAATATTCAAGGTGGACGAATGCATACTCTTTTATAACGTATTGGAACGAGGGTACCCAACATGAACTCGCGCGCCAGGTGTCTAATGGGCCATCATCGTTCCATGGCTCTTGTTCGGTCAGATCTCCCTCCAGAAGACTCAAAACACTTTGTAAAGGCTGGTGACATCTAGTGGAAGCAATAGGAAGTGCCAAAATATTCCTCAGCCCCTGTGTTTTTCAATGGGATAGGTTTAAAGGTAATACAACACATCAGGTATCCACTTCCTGTCAGAAAATGTCTCAGGGTTTTGCCTGCCAAATGAGTTCTGTTATACTCACAGACACCATTCAAACAGTTTTAGAAAATGTAGGGTGTTTTCTATCCATATGTAATAAGTATATGCATATTCTAGTTACTGGGTAGGAGTGGTAACCAGATTAAATCGGGTATGTTTTTTTATCCAGCCGTGTCAATACTGCCCCCTAGCCCTAACAGGTTTTAACAATTGTCATTTTGCGAATCAATACTGGAGACTATTGGTGAAATATAATTGAGTGAGGTTATTAATAGCTAACCTGTTACTCTTCTCTTAATACGTACAAATTTCTCATTGGCAAGAAGAGAGAAATAGTAGCTAGCTTAATATATACAATATTATATATTTCTCAGCTAACGTTAGCTAGCTAATGTTGCTGTAGCGCAACAAATACGATTCTGCACGTGTCAGAAAAATAGCAGAGTAACTAGCTAGTCTAGCTAGCTAATCATTCAGGACCGCACATCTGAGAGAGAACAGGACGTAAGTTATGTTTACTCGTAGAGCTACAAATCGCTAGAACATGGATGAGCACGGACGAACAGCATTTGTATGAATGAATGCACTCTCTACAGTACTGCATTGTTACACTTCAAAAGAGCTAGAACCAGGTGTTGGAACCAAAATTATTCTACAATTGTTTTGAACAGAACCATTACCAGGCGGACATTGGAATTTGTTTCTGAGTGACAGTGATGACAAAGTACTGTTCCCCCAACTCGCGGGCCGAATTTGGCACATGGGTGGTTTTATTTGGCCCCCAAAGTTGAGGTAATTTAAAATATATATGTTTTATTGTTGTACATAAGACTGGAAAACACCAGGAAATCAGCTCCAAGTGATTTTTATTTAAGAATCTATTAATGTTATCATAACACAAGGCGAGACCCAGATGCAGACACCGGAGGCAGATGGTGGGAGTCTTACAATGTTTAATAATCCAAAAGGAGTAGGCAAGAGAATAGTCGTGGACAGGCAAAAGGTCAAAACCAGATCAGAGTCCAGGAGGTACAGAGTGGCAGAAAAGCTTGTGGTCAAGGCAGGCAGAATAGTCAGGCAGGCGAATACAGAGTCCAGAACAGGCAAGGGTCAAAACTGGGAGGACTAGAAAAAAAGAGAAGAGCAAAAGGCAGGAGTACGGGAAAACCGCTGGTTGACTTGGAACATACAAGACGAACTGGCACAGAGAGACAGGAAACACAGAGATAAATACACTGGGGAAAACAAGCGACACCTGGAGGGGGTGGAGACAATCACAAGGACAGGTGAAACAGATCAGGGTGTGACAAATGTATTCTCATGCATAATAGACACCTGATCGTATACAATTGTAAGCAAGGTTTGAATTATTATTTTATTCAAACATTTTATTTTTTGGGGCTTCTTCCAGTCAATTTGCAGTCTACAAATTATTTGTAATTATATTCCGGTCCCCCAACCATCTGCTCAAGAAAAAATTGGCACACAGCTGAATCTAGTTGATGATCCCTGGGATAAAGGGAATGGATGACTCCCCTTTTCTCTGTTTGTTTTTGTTCTCTTCACCAGGATAGTGAGACAGGAGAGTCCAGGCACCAAAAGGAAAGTACTATCCGGTGAAACAGTTTTTGCTGTGCTATGGTTTTTGGTTAGTTAACTTCACCATGTTTTTTTCTAAGCTGTGCTCGCATTCTACACAGGGTGCATTTCTTTATAATTTTTTCTATAAGGGGTAGACATGCTCGACATGGCCTTCCAGGATGAAATCAAAGGCACTAGATCTAAGTAAGACGACTCTTAGTACTTGCACAATGCCAGTTTTTGCCCAGAGACTGCTAAGGGGTTTTGTCAACTATTTTTTTGTTATTCCAATCTATAAGATGACTATGCCTACTTTGCATTTGCTGTTGTTTTTTTGTTTTTTTGTGATTTTGACAGCTTCTTTTCTAGGAGTTGTATTCTCTTAAAGTAACATCTGTATGAGATTAACTTTGTGATATTTTTCCTTCAATGTGTGTGTATTTGTTATTATACTATAGACCTCCTTCAATTGGATGATGGCCTCCTGCATGACACCTTTGCTACATGCTGCTTCCTTTGACACCTGAGCTTCTTCTATGCTCGTGAGGATGACTCCTTCCGCCACCTGTCACCTGACAGACCACCTCCTGTATGCTTGTGAGGAAGCCTCCTGCCACCCCTGTCACCTGACAGACCACTTCCTGCAGACCACCTGAACTAAATTCAGTATCTGCTGCTTTCTCTACTGGAGCTGGGTCGCCTTCACTCTCTTGTTCTCTCTGTCTTTCTCACCTAAAACTCCTACATCTGCATCCCTGTCCTCTCCTTCAAAAATAGACAATTTAAGACTTTAATCCTGTTGATATAAAATAATAACGATGCATACTTCTGGACCTTCTTTGGACACTGTGTTAACCTGTTGAGGACAGACGTTCCGCTAGCGGAACCCTGTTCCGCCTGCGGAACCCCGTTCCGCCTGCGGAACCCCAAGCCAACAGCCAATGGCATCGCACGGCGCGAAATACAAAACCAACTAAAATACCACAATTCAATTTTCTCAAACAATCAACCATTTTACACTGTTTCTGGGCAGGAGTAGTAACCAGATTAAATCAGGTACGTTTTTTATCCGGCAGTGAAAATACTGCCCCCTATCCCAAAGAAGTTTTAACTAACCTCCAGACGAGCTTCAATGCCATACAACACTCCTTCCGTGGCCTCCAACTGCTCCTAAATACAAGTAAAACTAAATGCATGCTCTTCAACCGATCACTGCCCGCCCGTCCAGCATCACTACTCTGGACGGTTCTGACTTAGAATATGTGGACAACTACAAATACCTAGGTGTCTGGGTAGACTGTAAACTCTCCTTCCAGACTCACATTAACATCTCCAATCCAAAATTAAATCTAGAATCGGCTTCCTATTTCGCAACAAAGCATCATTCACTCATGCTGCCAAACATACCCTCGTAAAACTGACCATCCTACCGATCCTCGACTTCGGCGATGTCATTTACAAAATAGCCACCAACACTCTACTCAACAAATTGGATGCAGTCTATCACAGTGCCATCCGTTTTGTCACCAAAGCCCCATATATTACCCACCACTGTGACCTGTACGCTCTCGTTGGCTGGTCATCGCTTCATACTTATCGCCAAACCCACTGGCTCCAGGTCATCTACAAGTCTCTGCTAGGTAAAGCCCCACCTTATCTCAGCTCACTGGTCACCATAGCAGCACCCACCCGTAGCACGCGCTCCAGCAGGTATATCTCACTGGTCACCCCCAAAGCCAATTCCTACTTTGGCCGCCTTTCCTTCCAGTTCTCTGATGCCAATAACTGGAACGAACTGCAAAAATCACTGAAGCTGGGGACCCATATCTCCCTTACTAGCTTTAAGCACCAGCTGTCAGAGCAGCTCACAGATCATTGCACCTGTACATAGCCTATCTGTAAACAGGCCATCCAACTACCTCATACCCATACTGTATTTATCTTGCTCCTTGCACCCCAGTATCTCTATTTGCACATTCATCTTCTGCACATCTACCATTCCAGTGTCTAATTGCTATATTGTAATTACTTCGCCACCATGGCCTATCTTACCTCATTTGCACTCACTGTATATAGATTTTTCTTTTTTTCTACTGTATTATTGACTGTATGTTTGTTTAGTCCATGTGTAACTCTGTGTTGCTGTATGTGTCGAACTGCTGTGCTTTATCTTGGCCAGGTCGCTGTGCTTTATCTTGGCCAGGTCGCAGTTGTAAATGAGAACTTGTTCTCAACTAGCCTACCTGGTTAAATAAAGGTGAAATACATTTTTTAAATATCTTTAATTGCTACGAACGTTGTTGTTGGCTTACTTATTTTTCTACTACAACGTGCATCTGTTGCAGATTGAGGGGGTGGAGTCATGCAATTTAATCTGGTAAGTACTGCTTCAGAGGACAGTGTCTTCCAGAAAAGTATTTTTATTCACAAAGATAGTCAATAATCAGAATAAAATACTCTTCAAAGTGTTCCTCGCACATACTGTAACCCCCTTTCTTCAGGTCCTCAAAGAACTTCTTCAGACTGATGTCCCTACGCCTGATGTTTCTCAGCCACATCGTCCTCCTGAATAATTACAAAAGTGTGTAAGGTTTAATCTCACATTTTATTATACTATATTTTGTGTTATTCTCACTTAAAATCTGATCACAGGGCAACAGAACATAAGTAGTTGCCTATATAACATTTTACAGACCTCTACCATCATTTAAGAGGTACTTAATGGTGTTCTACAACTCGATAAATTACTTTGCAATGACCCAGTGTCACAAATGATGGCTTCTATTGATTGTGCAGCATACGCTGGGATGGCCTTGGATGTAATATGGCTGTGCACATTGGTAAACTAACATTAACTAGCCATGCTGCCTTATGCTAGTTGTGTTAAACCCTGCTATAGATTTCTTTCATTACTGGTAGCTAGCATGTTTTATCTATCAGTGATTATTGCTTTGGTGATTGATTCGATGGGTAGTCATGGATACAGCACACTACAGAGTACATAGTCAACAACGTGTGCCTCATCATGCAATAATTACTCCAAATGCATCTTCTCGTTATTTATGACATACCTTTCAACGTCTGTTGGAAACGTGGAAAAGGGATTTTCCACCCTTCCATTTTACAGTTAACAAGGTATTTATTGATGACGTGTTCTTATCATGAAAAATAGTTGATTCACAAAAGGAGTACTAGTAGTGGGAAAACTTTCAAAGAAATCGATTTCTAGCTATTTAAGTCAAGTATGTATTTGTGTTTTTAGTTGTGAATTAGCTAGCCAGCTAGATATCTACTTGGGACAGCTAGCTAGCTACCGCCAAGTAGTGGATTTAGACTATTTGTGCCTTACTGAATATGCATGACGTTCATTAGGAAAATGCACTCGTCATAAAAAATGTATCTCCATAAACAATTAGGTAAGTCAAGTCTACCAAACTTTTCTATAACTGTTTGTTATAGATTCTA
This sequence comes from Salmo salar, assembly GCF_965601325.2. Classification (NCBI taxonomy): domain Eukaryota; kingdom Metazoa; phylum Chordata; class Actinopteri; order Salmoniformes; family Salmonidae; genus Salmo; species Salmo salar. The sequence goes on from NC_138309.1 coordinate 6,345,933, forward strand.
GTTTTGGAAACAGAAACCTGTATGGAGATCAACTGTTTCATTTATGAGAAAATGTGCAGAATATCGGCCAAAATCCATCTAGCTCAATCTTCTCCCACTGCCAGCCACTGGGCTTCCTGTCACATTTATACCTCCGGTGAAATATCTGTCTCGTCTATCTGTGGTAAAACCATGTCTTATTTTCATTCAGGCAGAGTAAGGGCAGCCATTGGGTCCCTCTCGTGAAGGGGGAGGTGACGTTGACGTCAGAGAGGAAGAGGCGAAGCGAGAGGTTTCACTCTTGCTAAAAATCTGTCCAAAATAAACCCAATAAGTTTCGATGGGTTTATTTTGGACCTAAGCTTGTCGCCTGCCTTCCCGCCTTTGGGACAACGACTCCCATTGTTAGGGCGGAGACATGAGCATCTCGCCATTATATATTTTTCTAAGTGAACGGGGAACTACCCTGAGATTCAACTTTCATAGGATGACAGCTGATTCCAAGACTATGACACACATGTTGGCAAGCGACTTTTTTGTAATGTGTGTAACCAATTAGCTTTGGAAGTGATTTGTAGACCGTGAACGTGTCTGTTTTGTAAAGAACATTTTATCTTACTTGCAGTAGGCGGTGGATGTGGCCGCAGAATTTTTCGCCTGAGTATAAACGAAAGACAGCAACACGGACCGAAAGTTGGATAACTTGCCAGACTGAAATATAAAGACTTGATTTGACCACTTCGGTAACTTCATCACGGATGCTACAGGTAAGCGTTCAGGAGGCAACTTTTGCTTTTATTATGCTTTTACATCAGATGCATTTTCTTTTCATGCAAGCAAAACGCATGAACGATCACATGATGAGCGACATATGTCCAGCCGATCAGTTGTCACATTATAGGCTACTTTGTAACAGTCACATACTTACCACGAATATAGGCTGCTACATTGTATTTTAACTGCTGCAGCTATGGCGATATTGGTACCTCTACAGATGTCTTTCCTCTCCAATAAGTGATCATGAAATCAGTTGCAAATTGTTATGCGTTTTACAAAACGCATATACAATTAACATGTTTTAAATTATTGCTTAATATTTGAAAAGTAATCAATTACTGTCGTAGGGCTATAGGCTACTCAACCACGTCAACAGAACCCACACGTTCTTAGGGCTACTTAACGAGGGACGTGGACTGATGTGTATAGGTTGAGAACGAGGCAGTGGATGGCATTACCAGTCATCTGACAAACGTAGCCTCGTCGTTGTCAAGGTTTGTAAGGCTAGAGAAAACATTGACAAAATATGATGCCTGCAGGCCTAGGCTGAAACCTAGGCTGAAACCTAGGCCTGCGACGTGACGTTGGAATAACCCATGCCGACAAAAAAGACGTGTAGCATGTTTTTTTATTTACTTTCCAAAAGCATAATTTGTCTTCTGTCAAAGCCTATACTTGTTTGTACACAACAGATACCCACCCTACCGTTACGCTTGTTTACACTAAGTGTGTTTTCATATATAGTCCTCTTTAAAATAACCGATTGCACTGTGGGGTAAAAAAAAAGCTAAATAACTCCGTTATTTGTATTCACACTGCCCTGGCATTTGAATGAGGACTCAATCATTTTTCCAGTTCACTATACGTATTTTGTGGTATGAATCAGCAATGTGAATTCAAAGCTATGTTTAGAAAGGACCCAAGATCATTTCCCAAAATTAACTCAATGCACTCTGGGTTTTTACAAAGTGCAAGACGAGCCATTCTATCAGAATGGTGTTATTGGACAGTTAGATATACCAACTTACATTTTGGAAGCTAATAGATTGCATTTAATTAAAATATGAGACATAATTACTTAGAAGATAATTTTAACATGTAAATATTATTGGTAACTGAACAAATAGAAAATTAATAACTAACTGCAGACTAAATAATGCTGTAATTGAAAATTGTACTCTCAATGAAGGCTACTGCCCTTTAAGAGTAGCTTTTGTACACTTTGTTGTGATTCTTACCAAGTATGTTTTCTTCTCACGCTATTCAAACCCCACAATCAAATAAACGGCTTATGAAGATCTCACCCTATAGATCACATATTGCAAACAAATAGTCTTCAACTAAAAACACATTTTGGAATTTCTGTTCATACTTGACAGTCATTATCCAAAAACGGCACTTTTTTTTCTCTAAAATATTTCACTTATATTAGTTTTTATTTGATTACTTTATTTTTCATTCCTTAGTCATCATCATCTCCACTCAGGCAGTAGCAGGCAAAAAGCCAGACAACGTTCTCTGTGATCCCCATATTGTACTGTCTTTAGACAAAATCATTTTTACTCGTTCTTCAAAGTAGTTAAGGCATACTATCCAAATCAAATTTATTTATATAGCCCTTCTTACATCAGCTGATATCGCAAAGTGCTGTACAGAAACCCAGCCTAAAACCCCAAACACCAAGTAATGCAGGTGTAGAAGCACTATCCCTCTCTCGAAGTTGCGTTGTGTTTATTCCTGTCACATTTGGTCTATGCGGTCTGTGGGTACCTAACCGGCGTAAAAGTGTATCCATCTCTATCTGAGCTGTAAATATCAGGCGCAATGGATTATGGTCATTGTAGGTAATTACCAAATTTCTGTGCTGAACTAGGTTAAATATTTGCTTAAGGAAAACTACAACTCCCTTCAGCCCAGCAACACTCAGTTCTTGATTTGATTTCTCTCTAGAGAAATGGCAAGTCGGTCTCACAAAAAAACTAAACTAAATGGAATTAAAGTATTTGAACCGACGTCAGTCAATAAGTTGTTTAATAACCAGAATAAATACTGAAATGTCTGTTAATCACTCAGCACTAGTTCACATTGCACTTCAATTCCACAGTCCGGTTCCCTTTTTAAATGAGCCAAACTCGGACCATCTCTCGATGGTCTCAGTTTGGTTCGCGGGAATCTTTTGAGGGGTCTGAGTTCCTTTGGCGTGTTCACACTACACACACAAGTTTTAAAAAGTTGCCTGAAAGGGACCAATTGTGAAACACCCTAAGCTTCACTGAGGTCGGAATGCAATCATGGTTACATTTTAAGACACCGTGGAGCCGGAGCGAGATAAGGGTCGGAAAACGTACCTCAATGCAGGGATGGGATATGCCACTCTACTTCAAATGTTACTTTTATCCACACTGATACATTGAAGATACTGCTAGTTTTTCTAGGAAACTGCCCTTTTCATCTTAATGCTTGCTAGCATTTGGCACTGCATCAAATATTGGAATGGCAGTGTCAGTGTAAAAACTGCCCGCTGGAATCGTCTGAGCGCTTTGCTTTTGAGCTTACCCGTTAGTGACTGAATGCTGATATACTTGGTTCTGACTCGCTACAGGCTGTCCAGCAAGAACAGTATGGATGCTTCTCCGTCCAGAACTTTCATTATCTTCATCACTACCGCACACTATAGTATTCCCACTGAAATCATTAGTGTACATAGGATGGACTTGTGGTTCTAAAGGGAAGAAACATATACATATGACAGTATTAATATAGTTGTACGTGCAATAGGAATATACAACAGGAACAAAAAGCATATTCACATAGCAGCATATACAGTACACATCAGCAAAAATTGGCCCGCGGGCCGACAGCCCATCCCTGGGCTAGATTTATGGCCCCTCTCTCACGACTTGGTGTTTCTGGTGCCACAGAGTTGTAAATCTGTGCATGCAGAGCTCAGAGGAACATCTCCAAGACTTCTTTCTAGCAGGTTCTAGAATTCACCAGAGCATAACAATTGCGTGAACTATGACAGCGCAGTGGTATTGTGCTCATACAAATAACCACCTGTTAACAGTATAATCTACTGTATTCAACGGAAATGTGTCTTCCGCATTCAACCCAAACCCCTCTGACTCAGAGGTGCGTGGGGCTGCCTTATCCGACAGCCAGGGATAGTTGCAGCGCGGGGTGGAATAGGCTATATAGGATTCGTAGTTCTTTGACTGTGTGCAATTTTAATAAATATAAAATTGCAGAAATGCTTTAAACAGCTACTGACTGCAGCATTTATTTTCACTATAAATGTGATCAAACTTGACTTTTATTCTCAAATGTGAGTGAAATGCTTGCGTTGTGGAGCCCTGACCACCCGCCAACGTGGCTGGTGAAAAATATATATTTGCCACTGCTCAACAACAAAGATCTTGGTTGACCAACAAACAATCGACCAGTCGACCAAATGGGGTCAGCCGTAATTTCAACATATTTATTAGAGAAACCAAAGTGCTGTAACAGCCATACATTTAAATAAAAAAGCCTAGTACACAGCAAAACCTTTCCAATCAAAAGGCTATTGCACAGAAAAACGAGGGCAGTCGGATGCATTGCAAATTCAGAACCGGGACAATTGGACAGCCACATAATAAACTAAAGCACTGACCATTGGGAACAAGATCAGAATGACTCCTTATTAAAAGAAGGCTTGATCCATGAATTCAATATTTAAATTGGTAGCCTAGCCTACAAAACCAAAACCAAAATCAAATAACACGGCCATATCCTTACCCCTCTACACAATCAGAAATGTTTAGGTTACATGAAAGGCTATGCAATTCAACACAATCCCGACATAAAAAAGCCTATTGCAGAGAATTGCATAACTATTTTTGCCATGCCTGTTGAATAACCGAAAAATAGGCTACCTAATTAAATGCTCTCCGTAGGCTAAGTAAAACAATTATTTAAGGACAAATAAACATTGCCATTTTTTTTTTTAGGTATTGATCATTATTTCGATTTTTAAAAGATGGAGTGAAAATTGTGTTAAATGAGGAAATTGTCAGTCACAGGATCTCTCTCGCATTGCAAATTCAGCACATGTACTCACAGGCCTGAAATAGCTAAAGTACTGATTAACAGAAGATGGCGCCGATAGAGATGGCAGCTTTGCTTCTAGTCCTTAGGAAACAGTGTTTAAAAAAACAAAAATGTGTATTATTTATTACATTGTTGGCCCAGAAACATACAACCAGGAAGGACTATTGGATATCAGAGATGTCAATTTACAAGCACCACCAGCACCATGACCAGGAATACGACTTTCCCAAAGCGGATCCTTTTGTCTGCACCGCCCAGGGCATTTTATCTGATTCCAGAGGCCGACCCAAAACAACGCTGCCGGAGGAGAGGGTGCCGGAATGGTCTTCTAGTGAGGCTTCGGATGCGCGCACACCACCCACCGCTCCCGAGTACGTTGATCGCTAATGTCCAGTCCCTAGTTAACAAAGTTGACGAAATTAGGGCAAGAGTTGCTTTCCAAAGAGATATGCGGGATTGTAACATCTCTGTTTCATGGAAACATGGCTAGCTGGGGACATGCTGTCGGAGTCCATACAGCCAAAGGGATTTTCAGTGCATTGTGCCGACAGGAATAAACATCTCTCCGGTAAGAGGAAGGGCGGGGGTGTATGTTTCATGATTAACGTGTCATGGTGTAATTGTAACAACATACATGAACTCAAGACCTTGTGTTCAACTGACCTAGAATTCCTCAGTCAAATGCTGACCGTATTATCTCCCAAGAGAAATCTCCTCGGTTAATTCACGGCTGTGACGATATCTCCCCGCAAGCGGATACCAAGATGGCCATCAAGGAACTTCACTGGGCTTTATGCAAACTGGAAACAAGATATCCTGAGGCTGCATTTATTATAGCTGGGTATTTTAACAAAGCTAATTTGAGAACAAGGCTACCGAAATTCTAGCAGCATATCAATTGCTATACACGAGCGGGTAACACGCGCGACCACTGCTACTCTAACTTCCGTGACGCATACAAGGCCCTCCCCTGCCCTTCTTTTGGCAAATCTGACCATGACTCCATCTTGTTGCTCCCCTCCTATAGGTAGAAACTAAAACAGGAAGCGCCCGTGCTTAGGTCTATCCAATGCTGGTCTGACCAATCGGATTCCACACTTCAAGATTGCTTCGATCACATGGACTGGGATATGTTCCGGGTAGCCTCCGGCAATAACATTGACGTATACGCTAACTCTGTGAGCGAGTTTGTAAGGAATTGTATAGGAGATGTTGTACCCACTGTAACTATTAAAACTTCCTAACCAGAAACCGTGGATTGATGGCGGCATTTGCGCAAAGCTGAAAGCACGTATAACCGCATTTGTAAGTCGCTCTGGATAAGAGCGTCTGCTAAATGACTTAAATGTAAATGTAATGTAATGCATTTAATCATGGCAAGGCGACTGGAAATGTGACCAACTACAAACAGTGTAGTTATTCTCTCCATAAGGCAAGCAAACAAGCCAAGTGTCGGTATAGAGTGGAGTCTCAATTCAACGGCTCAAACACGAGATGTATGTGGCAGGGTCACCGCCTGGTACGGCAACTGCACCGCCCACAACCGCAAGGCTCTCCAGAGGGTGATGCGGTCTGCACAACGCATCACCGGGTGCAAACTACCTGCCCTCCAGGACACCTTCAACACCCAATATCACAGGAAGGCAAAAAAGACCAAGGACAATAACCACCTTTTAAAAATATCCCATTACAAATGAACAGTTCTGTGTCCTTGAGCAAGGCACTTAATCCTAATTACTCCTGTAAAGATAGGCATTTTCTTCCCAAGATGGCGTAGCAGTTCAGACGTCCTTTGTCTTCCTCTTGCCGTGTCATTCATATATATATATATATATATATCTTTTTACATTTTTTTTTTCTTCTAAAAACTCAAGCTCAAAACACTCTCCTGCAATCCGACTCACCAATTAAAAAAAAAAAAAGAATTATTTACCTCATCTGAAATCCACAACAGAAGCTAGCCAGAGGGTAGCCAGTTCACTGGCTAACGTTGGAGTTCAGCTAGCCACCGTTAGCGGTCCTCAGCTATCCATTAGTTCGAAAAGCTATCGACAGTTTTTGTACAGCGCGACTCAGACCAGAGCATACCGGACCTATTCTCTCTCCATATCCCCGGATTTCTACCGCAGGCTCTGGACATTTACACCTGGATCTTGCAGCTAGCTAGCTGCTACCTGAGTGAAATTGTCAACGTCGGTCCCGGACTTAACCTGTTGGGTCTAGGGGGCAGCATTTGCACGTCTGGATAAAAAAAATGTACCCGATTTAATCTGGTTACTAATCCTACCCAGTAACTAGAATATGCATATACTTATTATATATGGATAGAAAACACTCTAAAGTTTCCAAAACTGTTTGAATGGTGTCTGTGAGTATAACAGAACTCATTTGGCAGGCAAAACCCTGAGACATTTTCTGACAGGAAGTGGATACCTGATGTGTTGTATTGACTTTAAACCTATCCCATTGAAAAACACAGGGGTTTAGGAATATTTTGGCACTTCCTATTGCTTCCACTAGATGTCACCAGCCTTTACAAAGTGTTTTGAGTCTTCTGGAGGGAGATCTGACCGAACAAGAGCCATGGAACGGTGATGTCCCATTAGACACCTGGCGCGCTACTTCATGTTGGGTACCCTCGTTCCAATACGTTATAAGAGTATGCATTCGTCCACCTTGAATATTATTCATGTTCTGGTTAAAAAAGGCCCTAATGATTTATGCTATACAACGTTTGACATGTTTGAACGAACGGAAATATATTTTTTCCCCTCGTTCATGACGAGAAGTCCGGCTGGCTTACATCATGTGCTAACGAGACGGAGATTTTTGGACATAAATGATGAGCTTTTTTGAACAAAACTACATTCGTTATGGACCTGTGATACCTGGAAGTGACATCTGATGAAGAGAATCAAAGGTAATGGATTATTTACATAGTATTTTCGATTTTAGATCTCCCCAACATGACGTCTAGTCTGTATCGCAACGCGTATTTTTCCGGGCGCAGTGCTCAGATTATTGCAAAGTGTGATTTCCCAGTAAGGTTATTTTTAAATCTGGCAAGTTGATTGCGTTCAAAAGATGTAAATCTATAATTCTTTAAATGACAATATAATATTTTACCAATGTTTTCTAATTTTAATTATTTAATTTGTGACGCTGACTTGACTGCCGGTTATTGGAGGGAAACGATTTCCTCAACATCAATGCCATAGTAAAACGCTGTTTTTGGATATAAATATCAACTTGATAGAACTAAAAATGCATGCATTGTCTAACATAATGTCCTAGGAGTGTCATCTGATGGAGATTGTAAAAGGTTAGTGTATCATTTTAGCTGGTTTTATGGTTTTGGTGACCCTGTCTTTGACTTGACAAAACATTACACACAACTCTTGTAAATGTACTGTCCTAACATACTCTAAATTTATGCTTTCGCCGTAAAACCTTTTTGAAATCGTAAAACGTGGTTAGATTAAGGAGATGTTTATCTTTCAAATGGTGTAACATAGTTGTATTTTTGAAAAATTTGAATTTTGACATTTATTTGGATTCAAATTTGCCGCTCTTGAAATGCACCTGCTGTTGATGGAGTGCACCACGGGTGGCACGCTAGCGTCCCACCTAGCCCCAAGAGGTTAACATAAATTATTCAGGAGCTAGCCAGCTGAAGCGTTCCATCAGCCTCTCCTGGGCTACTAACTAACTATTTTGCCAATTGGACTGGTCCCCCCCTACGACACGGAACCCCACTAATCTACAGACAGAATCGCACGAGGTGGCTAAAAACAGACCTCCCTCCATCTTCTACCAGCTTGCTACCTATGGCTCGGCTAGCTATCTAACTCTCACTGGAGCCTTTGATCACTCGGCTAAGCATGCCTCTCTTTAATGTCAATATGCCTTGTCCATTGCTGTTCTGGTTAGTGTTTATTGGCTTATTTCACTGTAGAGCCTCTAGCCCTGCTCATTATACCTTATCCAACCTCTCAGTTCCTCCACCCACACATGCTATGACATATTCTGGTTTCAATTATGTTTCTAGAGCCAATATCTCTCTCATCATCACTAAATGCCTAGGTTTACCTCCACTGTACTCACATCCTACCATACCTTTGTCTGTACATTATACCTTGAAGCTATTTTATCACCCCCAGAAACCTGCTCCTTTTTCTCTCTATTCCGGACGTCATAGACGACCAATTCTTATAGCTTTTAACTGTACCCTTATCCTCATCCTTCTCTGTTCCTCTGGTGATGTAGAGGTGAATCCAGGCCCTGCAGTGCCTAGCTCCACTCCTACTCCCCAGGCGCTCTCTTTTGATGACTTCTGTAACCGTAATAGCCTTGGTTTCATGCATGTTAACATTAGAAGCCTCCTCCCTAAGTTTGTTTTATTCACTGCTTTAGCACACTCTGCCAACCCGGATGTCCTAGCCGTGTCTGAATCCTGGCTTAGGAAGTCCACCAAAAACTCTGAAATCTTCATCCCTAACTACGTTTTCAAACAAGATAGAACGGCCAAAGGGGGCGGTGTTGCAATCTACTGCAGAGATAGCCTGCAGAGTTCTGTCTTTCTATCCAGGTCTGTACCCAAACAATTTGAACTTCTACTTTTATCTCTCTAAAAACAAGTCTCTCACCGTTGCCGCCTGCTATAGACCACCCTCGGCTCCCAGCTGTGCTCTGGACACCATATGTGAACTGATTGCCCCCCATCTATCTTCAGAGCTCGTGCTACTAGGTGACCTAAACTGGGACATGCTTAACACCCCAGCCATCCTACAATCCAAGCTTGACGCCCTCAATCTCACACAATTTATTAATGAACCCACCAGGTACCACCCCAAAGCCGTAAACACTGGCACCCTCATAGATATCATCCTAACCAATTTGCCCTTTAAATACACCTCAAACGACCTCCACTCATCACTGTCAAACGCTCCCTGAAACATTTCAGCGAGCAAGCCTTTCTAATCGACCTGGCCCTGGTATCCTGGAAGGATATTGACCTCATCCCGTCAGTAGAGGATGCCTGGTTATTTTTTTTTAAATGCCTTCCTCACCATCTTAAATAAGCATGCCCCATTCAAGAAATTTAGAACCAGGAACAGATATAGCCCTTGGTTCTCCCCAGATGTCCTTAACCTGTTAGGGCTAGTATTGACACGGCTGGATAAAAAACATACCCGATTTAATCTGGTTACCACTCCTACCCAGTAACTAGAATATGCATATACTTATTACATATGGATAGATAACACCCTACATTTTCTAAACCTGTTTGAATGGTGTCTGTGAGTATAACAGAACTCAAATGGCAGGTCAAAACCTGAGAGATTCCTTTACAGGAAGTGGCCTGTCTGACCATTTCTTGAACTTCTTTTCCATCTCTATCATTTACTAAGGATCTCTGCTCTAACGTGACACTTCCCACGTCGTCCATAGGCGCTCAGAGCCCGGGAAAAAACAGAATGTCGTCATTCCAGCCCCAGGCTGAAACACATTATCGCCTTTCTCAAGTGGCCCATCAAGGGACACTGGGCTTATGCGCGTGACCCGACCGCCCCCGCCTTTGGGATTTTTTTCCTCTGTTTGCCGAAAAGGAGATTCCCTGTCGGAATATTATCGCTTTTCTACGAGAAAAATGGCGTAAAAATTGATTTTAAACAGCGGTTGACATGCTTCGAAGTACGGTAATGGAATATTTAGAATTTTATTGTCACGAATTGCGCCATGCGCGCGACACTTCTTTACTATTTCGGATAGTGTCTGGAACGCACGAACAAAACGCCGCTATTCGGATATAACGATGGATTATTTTGGACCAAACCAACATTTGTTATTGAAGTAGCAGTCCTGGGTGTGCATTCTGACGAAGACAACAAAAGGTAATCAAACTTTTATAATAGTAAATATGATTATGGTGAGTGCTAAACTTGCCGGGTGTCTAAATAGCGAGCCCGTGATGCCTGGGCTATGTACTTAGAATATTGCAAAATGTGCTTTCACCAAAAAGCTATTTTAAAATCGGACATATCGAGTGCATAGAGGAGGTCTGTATCTATAATTCTTAAAATAATTGTTATGCTTTTTGTGAACGTTTATCGTGAGTAATTTAGTAAAATGTTAGCGAATTCCCCGGAAGTTTGCGGGGGGTATGCTAGTTCTGAACGTCACATGCTAATGTAAAAAGCTGTTTTTTGATATAAATATGAACTTGATTGAACAAAACATGCATGTATTGTATAACATAATGTCCTAGGGTTGTCATCTGATGAAGATCATCAAAGGTGAGTGCTGCATTTAGCTGTCTTCTGGGTTTTGGTGACATTATATGCTGGCTTGAAAAATGGGTGTCTGATTATTTCTGGCTTGGTACTCTGCTGACATAATCTAATGTTTTGCTTTCGTTGTAAAGCCTTTTTGAAATCGGACAGTGTGGTTAGATTAACGAGAGTCTTGTCTTTAAATAGCTGTAAAATAGTCATATGTTTGAGAAATTGAAGTAATAGGATTTTTAATGTTTTGAAAATCGCGCCACAGGCTGCAAGTGGCTGTTACGTAGGTGGGACGAATTCGTCCCGCCTAGCCTAGAGAGGTTAACCAACACAAAAACATCCTATGGCGTTCTGCATTAGCATCGAACAGCCCCCGTGATATGCAACTTTTCAGGGAAGTTAGAAACCAATATACACAGGCAGTTAAAGCCAAGGCTAGCTTTTTCAAGCAGAAATTTGCTTCCTGCAACACAAACTCAAAGTTCTGGGACATTGTAAAGTCCATGGAGAATAAGAACACCTCCTCCCAACTGCCCACTGCACTGAGGATAGGAAACTCTGTCACCACTGATAAACCCACTATAATTGAGAATTTCAATAAGCATTTTTCTACGGCTGGCCTTGCTTTCCACCTGGCTACCCCTACTGCAGTCAACAGCACTGCACCCCCCACAGCTACTCGCCCAAGCCTTCCCCATTTCTCCTTCTCCCAAATCCATTCAGCTGATGTTCTGAAAGAGCTGCAAAATCTGGACCCCCTACAAATCAGCCGGGCTAGACAATCTGGACCCTTTCTTTCTAAAATTATCTGCCAAAATTATTGCAACCCCTATCACTAGCCTGTTCAACCTCTTTCGTGTCGTCTGAGATTCCCATAGATTTTAAAGCAGCTGCTGTCATCCCCCTCTTCAAAGGAGGGGACACTCTTGACCCAAATTGCTATAGACCTATATCCATCCTACTACTCTGCCTTTCAAAGGTCTTCGAAAGCCAAGTCAACAAACAGATTACCGACCATTTCGAATCCCACCGCACCTTCTCCGCTATGCAATCTGGTTTCAGAGCTGGTCATGGGTGCACCTCAGCCACGCTCAAGGTCCTAAACGATATTGTAACCGCCATCGATACGAAACAATACTGTGCTGCCGTATTCATTGACCTGGCCAAAGCTTTCGACTCTGTCAATCACCACATCCTCATCGGCAGACTCAATAGCCTTGGTTTCTCTAATGATTGCATCGCCTGGTTCACCAACTACTTCTCTGATAGAGTTCAGTGTGTCAAATCGGAGGGCCTGTTGTCCGGACCTCTGGCAGTCTCTATGGGGGTGCCACAGGGTTCAATTCTTGGGCCAACTCTTTTCTCTGTATACATCAATGATGTCGCTCTTGTTGCTGGTGAGTCTCTGATCCACCTCTACGCAGACGACACCATTCTGTATACTTCTGGCTAGAGGTCGACCGATTATGATTTTTCAACGCCGATACCGATTTATTGGAGGACCAAAAAAGCCGGTACCGATTAATCGGCCGATTTTATTGTTATGATTTTTTAAATGTGTGTGTGTGTATTATATTATATACACTGCTCAAAAAATAAAGGGAACACTTAAACAACACAATGTAACTCCAAGTCAATCACACTTCTGTGAAATCAAACTGTCCACTTAGGAAGCAACACTGAATGACAATAAATTTCACATGCTGTTGTGCAAATGGAATAGACAACAGGTGGAAATTATAGGCAATTAGCAAGACACCCCCAATAAAGGAGTGGTTCTGCAGGTGGGGACCACAGACCACTTCTCAGTTCCTATGCTTCCTGGCTGATGTTTTGGTCACTTTTGAATGCTGGCGGTGCTTTCACTCTAGTGGTAGCATGAGACGGAGTCTACAACCCACACAAGTGGCTCAGGTAGTGCAGCTCATCCAGGATGGCACATCAATGCGAGCTGTGGCAAGAAGGTTTGCTGTGTCTGTCAGCGTAGTGTCCAGAGCATGGAGGCGCTACCAGGAGACAGGCCAGTACATCAGGAGACGTGCAGGAGGCCGTAGGAGGGCAACAACCCAGCAGCAGGACCGCTACCTCCGCCTTTGTGCTAGGAGGAGCAGGAGAAGCACTGCCAGAGCTCTGCAAAATGACCTCCAGCAGGCCACAAATGTGCATGTGTCTGCTCAAACGGTCAGAAACAGACTCCATGAGGGTGGTATGAGTGCCCGACGTCCACAGGTGGGGGTTGTGCTTACAGCCCAACACCGTGCAGGACGTTTGGCATTTGCCAGAGAACACCAAGATTGGCAAATTCGCCACTGGCGCCCTGTGCTCTTCACAGATGAAAGCAGGTTCACACGGAGCACGTGACCGACGTGACAGAGTCTGGAGACGCCGTGGAGAACGTTCTGCTGCCTGCAACATCCTCCAGCATTACCAGTTTGGCGGTGGGTCAGTCATGGTGTGGGGTGGCATTTCTTTTGGGGGCCGCACAGCCCTCCATGTGCTCGCCAGAGGTAGCCTGACTGCCATTAGGTACCGAGATGAGATCCTCTGACCCCTTGGGAGACCATATGCTTGTACGGTTGGCCCTGGGTTCCTCCTAATGCAAGACAATGCTAGACCTCATGTGGCTGGAGTGTGTCAGCAGTTCCTGCAAGAGGAAGGCATTGATGCTATTGACTGGCCCGCCGTTCCCCAGACCTGAATCCAATTGAGCACATCTGGGACATCATGTCTCGCTCCATCCACCAACGCCACGTTGCACCACAGCCTGTCCAGGAGTTGGCGGATGCTTTAGTCCAGGTCTGGGAGGAGATCCCTCAGGAGACCATCCGCCACCTCATCAGGAGCATGCCCAGGCGTTGTAGGGAGGTCATACAGGCACGTGGAGGCCACACACACTACTGAGCCTCATTTTGACTTGTTTTAAGGACATTACATCAAAGTTGGATCAGCCTGTAGTGTGGTTTTCCACTTTAATTTTGAGTGTGACTCCAAATCCAGACCTCCATTTGTTGATAAATTGGATTTCCATTGATTATTTTTGTGATTTTGTTGTCAGCACATTCAACTATGTAAAGAGAAAAGTATTTAATAAGATTATTTCTTTCATTCAGATCTAGGATGTCCCACCTACTCAACAGCCAGTGTAATCCCGTGGCGCGTTATTCAAATTCCTCAAATGCAAAAACTTCAATTTTTCAAACATATGACTATTTTACACCATTTTAAAGACAAGACTCTCGTTAATCTAACCACACTGTCCGATTTCAAAAAGGCTTTACAACGAAAGCAAAACATTAGATTATGTCAGGAGAGTACCCAGACAGAAATAATCACACACCCATTTTTCAAGCTAGCATATGTCACATAAACCCAAACCACAGCTAAATGCAGCACTAACCTTTGATCTTCATCAGATGACACACCTAGGACATTATGTTATACGATACATGCATGTTTTGTTCAATCAAGTTCATATTTATATCAAAAACCAGCTTTTTACATTAGCATGTGACGTTCAGAACTAGCATACCCCCCGCAAACTTCCGGTGAATTTACTAAATTACTCACGATAAACGTTCTTAAAAAGCATAACAATTATTTTAAGAATTATAGATACAGAACTCCTCTATGCACTCGATATGTCCGATTTTTAAAATGGCTTTTCGGTGAAAGCACATTTTGCAATATTCTGAGTAGATATCCCAGCATCACAGGGCTAGCTATTTAGACACCCAGCAAGTTTAGCCCTCACAAAAGTCAGATTTACTATAAGAAAAATGTTATTACCTTTGGTGTTCTTCGTCAGAATGCACTCCCAGGACTTCTACTTCAATAACAAATGTTGGTTTGGTTCAAAATAATCCATAGTTATATCCAAATAGTGGCGTTTTGTTCGTGCGTTCAAGACACTATCCGAAGGGTGACGCGCCCGATGCGTTTCGTGACAAAAAAATTCAAAATATTCCATTACCGTACTTCGAAGCGTGTCAAACGCTGTTTAAAATCTATTTTTATGCGAGTGTTCTCGTAAAAAAGCGATAATATTTCCGACCGGGAGTTGTTTTCGTTCAAAGAGAGAGAAAGTAAACATGGTGTCGGCTCGTGCACGCGCCTCCAGTCTCAATGTCCTCAGATCGACCACTATCCAAATGCGCTAATGTTTTTCCACCAGGACCTGCAAAGCCACCATTCATCGTTCTGGCGCCTTCTGAGAGCCTATGGGAGCGTTAGAAAATGTCACGTTATGCCAGAGATCCCCTGTTTTGGTTAGAGATGATCAAGAAGTTCAAGAAATAGTCAGAGCGCTTCCTGTTTGGAATCTTCTCAGGTTTTGGCCTGCCAAATGAGTTCTGTTATACTCAGACACCATTCAAACAGTTTTAGAAACTTTAGGGTGTTTTCTATCCAAATCAAACAGTTATATGCATATTCTAGTTACTGGGCAGGAGTAGTAACCAGATTAAATCGGGTACGTTTTGTAACGTGACACTTCCTACGGCTCCCATAGGCTCTCAGAACCCGGGAAAAAGCTAAATGATGTCGAGGCAGCCCCTGGCTGAAAAACATTAGCGCCTTTGGTAAGTGGTCTATCAGAGGACAATGAGACTGAGGCGCGTGCACGAGGCGACCCCATGTTTTTATTTTCTCACTCTTTGTACTAAAACACAGATTCCCGGTCGGAATGTTATCGCTTTTTTAACGAGAAAAATGGCATAAAAATTGATTTTTAAACAGCAGTTGACATGCTTCGAAGTACGGTAATGGAATATTTAGAATTTTGTCACGAAACGCGTCGGGCGCGTCACCCTTTACACTTCGGATAGTGTCTTGAACGCACGAACAAAACGCCACTATTTGGATATAACTATGGATTATTTTGAACCAAACCAACATTTGTTATTGAAGTAGAAGTCCTGGGAGTGCATTCTGACGAAGAACACCAAAGGTAATAACATTTTTACCAAATAAACAAAAGTAATTAAAAGCAACAATAACGAGGCTATATACAGGGGGTGAGTCAGTGTGCGGGGGTACAGGTCAGAGGTCATTTGTACATGTTGGTAGGGGTGAAGTGACTGCATAGATAATAAACAGCGAGTTGCAGCAGTGTACAAAACAAATGGAGGGGAGGAGAGTCAATGTAATAGTCCGGTGGCCATTTGATTAATTGTTCAGCAGTCTTATTGCTTGGGGGTAGATGCTGTTAAGGAGCCTTTTGGTCCTATACTTGGCGCTCCGCTACCACTTGCCGTGCGGTAGCGGAGAAAAGTCTATGACTTGGGTGACTGGAGTCTCTGAAACTTTTATGGGCATTCCTCTGACACCGCCTATTATATAGGTCCTGGATTGCAGGAAGCTTGGCCCCGGGGATGTACTGGGCCGTACGCGCTACCCTCTCTAGCACCTTACGATCAGATGCCGAGCAGTTGCCATACCAGGCGGTGATGCAACCGGTCAGGATGCTCTCGATAGTGAATTTTCTACAGCTGCACGACTGTCTTGGTGTGTTTGGACCTTGATAGATCGTTGGTGATGTGGACACCAAGGAACTTGAAACTCTCGACCAGCTCCACTTCAGCCCCATCGATGTTAATGGGGGCCTGTTCGGCCCTCCTCTTTCTATTGTCAATGATCAGCTCCTTTGTCTTGCTCACATTGAGGGAGAGGTTGTTGTCCTGGCACCACACTGCTAGTTCCCTAACCTCTTCCCTATAGGCTGTCTTATCGTTGTGTCGTCAGCAAACTTAATGATGGTTTTGGCGTCGTTCTTGGCCACGCAGTCATGGGTGAACAGGGAGTACAGGAGGGGACTAAGCATGCACCCCTGAGGGGCTCCGGTGTTGAGGATCAGCATGACAGATGTGTTGTTGCCTACCCTTACTACCTGTGGGTGGCCCGTTAGTCCCAGGGTTCTTAGTTTACTGATGAGCTTTGTGGGAACTATGGTGTAGTGTAGTAGACTACAGCTGAGCTGTAGTCAATGAACAGCATTCTCACATAGGTGTTCCTTTTGTCCAGGTGGGAAAGGGCAGTGTGGAGTGGGATTGAGATTGCTTGATCTGTTGGGACGGTATGCGAATTGGAGTGGGTCTAGGGTTTCCGGGATGATGCTGTTGATGTGAGCCATGACCAGCCTTTCAAAGCAGTAAATGGCTACCGACGTGAGTGCCACGGGGCGGTAGTCATTTAGGCAAGTTACCTTCACTTTCTTGGGCACAGGGACTATGGTGGTCTGCTTGAAACATGTAGGTATTACAGACTTGGTCAGGGAGAGGTTGAAAATGTCAGTGAAGACACTTGCTAGTTGGTCCGCGCATGCTCTGAGTACACGTCCTGGTAATCTGTCTGGCCCAGAGGCCTTGTGAATGTTGACCTGTTTTTAAGGTCTTGCTCACATCGGCTACAAAGAGCATGATCACACAGTCGTCTGGAACAGTGTTGCTTGCCTCGAAGCGATAATAAAAGGCATTTAGCTCATCTGGTAGGCTCGCGTCACTGGACAGCTCATGGCTGGGTTTCCCTTTGTAGTCCGTAATAGTTTGCAAGCCCTGCCTCATTCGATGAGCATCAGAGCCGGTTTGGTAGGATTCAATCTTAGTCCTGTATTGACACTTTCCCTGTGTGATGGTTCGTCTGAGGGCATAGCAGGATTTCTTATAAGTGTCTGGATTAGTGTCCCGCTCCTTGAAAGCCGCAACTCTAGCCTTTAGTTGGTGTGGATGTTGCCTATAATCCATGGCTTCTGGTTGGGATATGTACGTACATTCACTGTGGGGACCACGTCGTCGATATACTTATTGATGAAGCCGTTGACTGATGTGGTATACTCCTCAATGCCATTGGACGAATCCCGGAACATATTCCAGTCTGTGCTAGCAAAACAGTCCTGTAGAGTAGCATCCGCGTCATCTGACCACTTTCGTATTAACCTGTTAGGGCTAGGGGGCAGTATTGACACGGCCGGATAAAAAACGTACCCGATTTAATCTGGTTACTACTCCTGCCCAGTAACTAGAATATGCATATAATTATTGGCTTTGGATAGAAAACACCCTAAAGTTTCTAAAACTGTTTGAATGGTGTCTGTGAGTATAACAGAACTCATATGGCAGGCAAAAACCTGAGAACATTCCATGCAGGAAGTGGCCTGTCTGAGAAGTTGTTTCATCTTGGCTCTTTTTATTGAAGACTTGTAGTGATTCATATGTTTATGATGTAGAGAATATTTGTTGGTTCGTGGTGTGTAATGAAGAGCAAACAGACGATGCACTAGACACATGTATGAAATTCCTTATTCCAGTTACTAATAAGCACGCACCCAATAAGAAAATGACTGTAAACTTAAATCTCCTTGGATTGATGAGGAATTGAAAATTTGTATGGATGAGGCAAAAGGTATGGCAGCCCAACTGATCAGCAAACATACTGCAAATTAAGAAATCATGTTACTAAATAAAAACAAACTATGCTCAAACAAGTTAAATACAATTTTGGGGAAAAAGCCATCTCGGCTCCATCATTCATTGAATCAGATGGCTCATTCATCACAAAGCCCACTGATATTGCCAACTACTTTAATGACTTTTTCATTGGCAAGATAATCAAACTTAGGGATGACATGCTAGCAACAAATGCTGACACTACAAGTATAATTGACCAAATTATGAAAGACACAAATTGTACTTTTGAATTCCGTAAAGTCAGTGTGGAAGAGACGAAAACGTATTGTTGTCTATGAACAATGACAAGCCACTAGGGTCTGACAATCTGGATGGAAAATTACTGAGGATAATAGGGGACGATATTGCCACTCCTATTTGCCACATCTTCAATTTAAGACTACTAGAGAGTGTGTGCCCTCAGGCCTGGAGGGAAGTTATTCCGCTACCCAAGAATAGTAAAGCCCCCTTTACTGACTCAAATAGCCAACCAATCAGCCTGTTACCAACCCTTAGTAAACTTCTGGAAAAATAGTTTGACAAGATACAATGTTATTTCACAGTAACAAATTGACAACAGACTTTCAGCACACATATAGGGAAGGACACTCAACAAGCACGGCACTTACACAAATGGCTGATAATTGGCTGAGAGAAAGTGATGATACAATTATTGTGTGGGCTGTCTTGTTAGATTTCAGTGCAGCTTTTGACATTATTGATCATAGTCTGCTGTTGGAAAAACATATGTGTTATGGCTTTACACTCCCTGCTATAATGTGGATAAAGAGTTACTTGTCTAACAGAACACGGGTGTTCTTTAATGGAAGCCTCTCAAAAATAATCCAGGTAGAAGCAGGAATTCCCCAGGAAGGCCTGTGTGTCTATGTATGCGGATGACTCAACACTATACACATTAGCTACTTCAGCGACTGAAATGACTGCAACAATTAACAAAGAGCTGCAGTTAGTTTCAGAGTGGGTAGCAAGGAATAAGCTGGTCCTAAATATTTCCAAAACTTAAAGCATTATACACTGCTCAAAAAAATAAAGGGAACACTTCAACAACACATCCTAGATCTGAATGAAAGAAATAATCTTATTAAATACTTTTTCTTTACATAGTTGAATGTGCTGACAACAGAATCACACAAAAATAATCAATGGAAATCCAATTTATCAACCCATGGAGGTCTGGACTTGGAGTCACATTCAAAATTAAAGTGGAAAACCACACTACAGGCTGATCCAACTTTGATGTAATGTCCTTAAAACAAGTCAAAATGAGGCTCAGTAGTGTGTGTGGCCTCCACGTGCCTGTATGACCTCCCTACAACGCCTGGGCATGCTCCTGATGAGGTGGCGGATGGTCTCCTGAGGGATCTCCTCCCAGACCTGGACTAAAGCATCCGCCAACTCCTGGACAGTCTGTGGTGCAACGTGGCGTTGGTGGATGGAGCGAGACATGATGTCCCAGATGTGCTCAGTTGGATTCAGGTCTGGGGAACGGGCGGGCCAGTCCATAGCATCAATGCCTTCCTCTTGCAGGAACTGCTGACACACTCCAGCCACATGAGGTCTAGCATTGTCTTGCATTAGGAGGAACCCAGGGCCAACTGCACCAACATATGGTCTCACAAGGGGTCTGAGGATCTCATCTCGGTACCTAATGGCAGTCAGGCTACCTCTGGCGAGCACATGGAGGGCTGTGCAGCCCCCCAAAGAAATGCCACCCCACACCATGACTGACCCACCGCCAAACCGGTCATGCTGGAGGATGTTGCAGGCAGCAGAACGTTCTCCACGGCATCTCCAGACTCTGTCACGTCTGTCACGTGCTCAGTGTGAACCTGTTTTCATCTGTGAAGAGCACAGGGCGCCAGTGGCGAATTTGCCAATCTTGGTGTTCTCTGACAAATGCCAAACGTCCTGCACAGTGTTGGGCTGTAAGCACAACCCCCACCTGTGGACGTCGGGCCCTCATACCACCCTCATGGAGTCTGTTTCTGACCGTTTGAGCAGACACATGCACATTTGTGGCCTGCTGGAGGTCATTTTGCAGGGCTTTGGCAGTGCTCCTCCTGCTCCTCCTTGCACAAAGGCGGAGGTAGCGGTCCTGCTGCTGGGTTGTTGCCCTCCTACGGCCTCCTCCACGTCTCCTGATGTACTGGCCTGTCTCCTGGTAGCGCCTCCATGCTCTGGACACTACGCTGACAGACACAGCAAACCTTCTTGCCACAGCTCGCATTGATGTGCCATCCTGGATGAGCTGCACTACCTGAGCCACTTGTGTGGGTTGTAGACTCCGTCTCATGCTACCACTAGAGTGAAAGCACCGCCAGCATTCAAAAGTGACCAAAACATCAGCCAGGAAGCATAGGAACTGAGAAGTGGTCTGTGGTCACCACCTGCTGAACCACTCCTTTATTGGGGGTGTCTTGCTTATTGCCTATTTCCACCTGTTGTCTATTCCATTTGCACAACAGCATGTGAAATTTATTGTCAATCAGTGTTGCTTCGTAAGTGGACAGTTTGATTTCACAGAAGTGTGATTGACTTGGAGTTACATTGTGTTGTTTAAGTGTTCCTTTTATTTTTTTGAGCAGTATATTTGGGACAAATCATTCACTAAACCCTAAACCTAATCTACGTCTCGTAATGAATAATGTGGAAATTGAGTAAGGTGAGGTGACTAAACTGCTTGGAGTAACCCTGGATTGTAAACTGTCATGGTCAAAACATATTGATACAACAGTAGCTAAGATGAGAAGTCTGTCCATAATAAAGCGCTACTTTTTAACAACACTATCAACAAGGCAGGTCCTACAGGCTTTCATTTTGTTGCAGCTAGACTACTGTTCAGTAGTGTGGTCAGGTGCCACAAAGAGGGACTTTAAGGAAAATTGCAATTGGCTCAGAACAGGGCTGCATGGCTGGCCGTTAAAAGTACATGGAGAGCTAACATTAATGACATGCATGTCAATCTCTCCTGGCTCAAAGTGGAAGAGATTGACTTCATCACTACTTGTTTTTGTAAGAGGTGTTAAAGCTGAATGTACTGAGTTGTCTGTTTTAAAATACTTGCACACAGCTCAGACACCCATGCAAACCCCACAAGACGTGCCACCAGAGGTCTCTTCACAGTCCCCAAGTCCAGAACAGACTATGGGAGGCTCACAGTACTACATAGAGCCATGGCTACATGGAACTCTATTCAACATCAGGTAACTGATGCAGCAGTAGAATCAGATTTAAAAAGCAGGTAAATATACACCTTATGGAACAATGGGGACTGTGAAGACATACACACACAAAGGTACAGACCCATTCCTGCGCACATATTGTTGTATGATGGTATTGAACAGTCTCTGTTGTGGATATGTGCTGGTTTAGGGGTGTTGTATAATGTACTGTTTTATCTTTAGCTCATTTAGTACAAACGTAGTTCACTGTTTTTCATATGGAATGTGGGTGCTTTGGTGTGTTTGGACCTTGGTCTTTGACCTTCCTGCCTTGGCAGCAGCTAATGGGGACCCCTAATACATACAAATTGTTTTCCTCTTTGATGTTGAGTTTACTATTGCAACCTTTTGATGGCGATTTATTTAATAATTCAAATCTACTCTATAGGCTAGTTGCTGAGGGTCGACTTTTTCTGTTTGCACTGCGAGAGATCAAGCAGATAACGGCGCTATCGTTGCACCACAGTATTTGTTTATGTAAATTAGACATTTTTCTGCTGTTAACGTTGATAGCCGTAAATTGTTGCTACGAATAAAAGGGTGGCAGGCCCAGCGGCCACGACAGTTTGATATTTCGATTACATAAATTACGTTACGGAGTCTGGCTTTAACCTGTTGGGGATGGGGGGCAGTATTTACACGGCCGGATAAAAAACATACCCGATTTAATCTGCTTACTACTCCTGCCCAGTAACTAGAATATGCATATAATTATTGGCTTTGGATAGAAAACACCCTAAAGTTTCTAAAACTGTTTGAATGGTGTGTGAGTATAACAGAACTCATATGGCAGGCAAAAACCTGAGAAGATTCCATACAGGAAGTGACCTGTCTGACAAGTTCTTGTTCATCTTGGCTCTTTTTATTGAAGACTGAGGATCTTTGCTGTAACGTGACACTTCCTACGGCTCCCATAGGCTCTCAGAACCCGGGAAAAAGCTGAATGATATCGAGGCAGCCCCAGGCTGAAACACATTATCGCCTTTGGTAAGTGGCCGATCAGAGGGCTTAGGCGCGTGCACGAGTCGACCCCATGCTTTATTTTCTTTCGTCTTTTTACCTAAACGCAGATTCCCGGTCGGAATATTATCGCTTTTTTACGAGAAATTGCATAAAAATTGATTTTAAACAGCGGTTGACATGCTTCGAAGTACGGTAATGGAATATTTAGAAATGTTTTGTCACGAAATGCGTCGTGCTCATCACCCTTCTTTACCCTTTCGGATAGTGTCTTGAATGCGCGAACAAAACGCTGCTATTTGGATATAACTATGGATTATTTGGGACCAAACCAACATTTGTTATTGAAGTAGAAGTCCTGGGAGTGCATTCTGACGAAGAACACCAAAGGTAATAACATTTTTCTTATAGTAAATCTGACTTTGAGTGTTAAACTTGCTGGGTGTCTAAATAGCTAGCCCTGTGATGCCGGGCTATCTACTCAGAATATTGCAAAATGTGCTTTCACCAAAAAGCTATTTTAAAATCGGACATATCGAGTGCATAGAGTTCTGTATCTATAATTATTTAAATAATTGTTATGCTTTTTGTGAACGTTTATCGTGAGTAATTTAGTAAATGTTTAGTAAATTCACCGGAAGTTTGCGGGGGGTATGCTAGTTCTGAACGTCACATGCTAATGTAAAAAGCTGGTTTTTGATATAAATATGAACTTGATTGAACAAAACATGCATGTTTTGTATAACATAATATCCTAGGGTTGTCATCTGATGAAGATCATCAAAGGTTAGTGCTGCATTTAGCTGTGGTGTGGGTTTATGTGACATTATATGCTAGCTTGAAAAATGGGTGTCTGATTATTTCTGGCTGGGTACTCTGCTGACATAATCTAATGTTTTGCTTTCGTTGTAAAGCCTTTTTGAAATCGGACAGTGTGGTTAGATTAACGAGAGTCTTTTCTTTAAATGGCTGTAAAATAGTCATATGTTTGAGAAATTGAAGTAATAGCATTTCTAAGGTATTTCAATAACGCGCCACAGGATTCCACTGGCTGTTACGTAGCCGACCCTAGAGAGGTTAAGGGAGTTTAGGCGACATCACATTTTGTTAAAAGTCAGTGGATCAATAAGGACACATGAAAATGTAAGTAACATTTTATCCTGAATCAAAAGAATGTCAACACATCAGTGTATTGCAAAGGCCACATTTGAAAGGGCAACAAGTACTTACTTGCCAAGTACTTTGTGTAATATTTTATATTGCAAGTTCAAGAGATGAAACTCTGGGAGAGGTTGTAGTTGCTGAGGCATGTGTGTTTGTCTAATTGATGAGCAGGAGTGTGGGTGGCAGCTTATCTGCTGACTGGCCATGTTATTTATTGAATTGGGTCCATCTCATGCCAACAATGAAGCCTCTGCCGCTCCCTCTCCCAACAGAACAATAGCAACACACACACCAAGCGGTAGAACCCTCTAGACTGGTCATGGTGCAGTTGTAGCCTTTTTTATTTCTAATAGGTTGTTTACTGACTGCTCATTGTACTTCAGGCCAATGCAGCCCTCTGGGGTGCTGCATCCACTACAATGTATTCAGTTAAAAGCAATGTGCCCAACAGGTATGCCAGTGGATCATTCTAGATATTAACAGAGGACATTTGTCCTTTTTTCCCCCAACTTGTCTTTCAGCCCGTGATGGGGAGTTATGTCTGAGCAGCAGTTGTCAAATGAGCTCATATTGCATGGCTAGCCATGTGCTCTGGCATGCTTTGTGATTTTCATTTGTCAGATAATTTTAGGTGCATAAATTACCAAGTATTAACTAATGTACATTTTCAATTTTTAGAGAAATGTTAAGACTTGCTTGAACTCTTTTAAAAGTATTTTTGTGGCAGAATATAGTCTAAGTTAAATTTTAGTAAAACCATTGTTCTGATTATGTTGATAAAATATTATATCAAACTCAACTTTGTATTGTGGGGCAGGTAGATCATTTCATCAGAAATAACTACACTCAGACTACACTTTCATACACTCTCCTACTAGCATACCACAGTATGTGAAACCTGTAATTATAGAGTACAGAAGACCCTTGGCATTGATGTTTTAAAGAGAAGTTTCAAAAGATTTCTACTTCATATTCATCATCTCCAGCACCGCCCCAACATCAACATATGTGAAAATGGCGCATATCTTTTTGTGTGAAAAAGATATTGTCAACCAATTAAGAGGCAATTGATTGTGTGTTGTAGTGGGCACACATAATGTACTTTTTCACTTACGTTTCCATGTACCGAATAAAAATCTAAAGTTCGATGTGTTTTCAATTCTATGGATTTTTGTCACAAACTGTTGCATTTAAATAGTAAATGTGCCTACTCTGGTCTTGGCATGTGTGCTCTAGCCAACAGCTCGCAGATACAGTGCGGGTAGGCTAGTCTACATGAGATTATGGATAAGATATTTTTTTTATTTGTAAATGGCAGTCAAGCATCGATCATCAGAATAAGACCCTCGATATTTATTGGAAATGAGCATCAAGATCACTGCATTTTCACCACCATGTAAAGTTCATAATATATTTCATGTATAGCCTAATAAACTGCATGGTTTCCCGAGTCATCGTAGTGGGAGGACCACATACCATATCATCACCTAACTCCAAGTTTACTTCCATATGATGGTTATTATACACTACATGACCAAAAGTATGTGGACACCTGCTCGTCCAATATCTCATTCCAGAATCATGGGATTTAATATGGAGTTCCCCCCCTTTTGCTGCTTTAACAGCCTCCACTCTTCTGTGAAGGATTTTTCTAGTAGATGTTGGAATATTGCTGCAGTGACTTGCTTCCATTCAACCACGAGCATTCGTGAGGTTGGGCACTGATGTTGGAAGATTAGGCCTGCACGCAGTCGGCATTCCAATTCATCCCAAAGGTGTTCGATAGTTGAGGTCAGGGCTCTGTGCAGGCCAGTCAAGTTCTTCCACACCAATCTCAATAAGCCATTTCTGTATGGACCTCGCTTCGTGCATGCGGGAATTTTCATGCTGAAACAGGAAAGGGCCTTCCCCAAACTATTGCCACAGAGTTGGAAACACAGAATCGTCTAGAATGTCATTGTATGCTGTAGTGTTAAGATTTCCCCTCACTGAAACAAAGGGGCATAGCCCGAACCATGAATAACAGCCCCAGACCATTATTCCTCCTACACCAAACTTTACAGTTGGCACTATGCATTGGGGCAGGTAGCGTTCTCCTGGCATCATTTTACTTTCACGTCCACATGGAAGGGGTGGTATGGGGAGGGTTTTCTCCGGTCACCGGGAGTGGTGCAGGAGGGAAGATGGAAAAGCATCCTCTATTGACAAACAACCTTGGATGTATGGAGGGGTAGAATAGATGGGGTGGGGACTGACAACCAACCTGTGTTGCTTAGAAGGGGTGGGAAACATGGTTTCGGGGTGGTGGACAGAGACATGGGGGGGCTGGGGGTAATAGGATGAGGGAGTTTGGAGCGTAGGCCCCCTTGTTTAAATAATAATAATTGTACATAGCATTTTTACTCTTACAAAATCCTGTTTTGGTATCCAATGTGATCATCTCGCTGTATGCATTTCTTAGTTTTTTGTTTTACTTTTAAGTGGCAGCCCACTGTTATATGAATTGTAATTTATATTGTACCTGTAAACCCCCCAAACGAACAATTACAACCCCCCCCCCCCCCCCCCCCCCCCCAAAAAAAAGATCTAACGATACAGATGTTTTAGTAACTTCATTAACACATCTTCCCCCAACTATTTACAAACTTAAGTTTGGACCACTTTCCTGGCAGTTGAGACAAAAGCTTTGGTTGGGGATGACATCTTGGTCTACTTCTTTGATAATTATGTTATGATTCCAGATTTAAATAGCATCTATCAATCAAAAGTTTAAGGCTGACCCCAATTAGTCGAAGCCGTGGTTTACAGGCAACATCCGCACCGAGCTAAAGGCTAGAGCTGCCGCTTTTAAGGAGCTGGACACTAATCCAGACGCTTATAAGAAATCCGCTATGCCCTCAGACGAACCATCATTCAGGCAAAGCGTCAATACAGGACTAAGATTTAATCCTCCTACACCGGCTATGACACTCGTCGGATGTGGTAGGCCTTGCAAACGATTACGGACTACAAAGGGAAACCCGGCCGTCCTGTGACGCGAGCCTACCAGACGAGCTAAATGCCTTTTTTATTATCGCTTCGAGGCAAGCAACACTGAAGTATGCATGAGAGCACCAGGTGATCCGGACGACTGTGTGATCACGCGCTCCGTAGACGATGTGAGCCAGACCTTTTTAAACAGGTCAAAATTCACAAGGCCGCTGGGCCAGACGGATTACCAGGACGTGTACTCCGAGCATGCGCTCACAAACTGGCAAGTGTCTTCACTGACATTTTCAACCTCTCCCTGACCGAGTCTGTAATACCTACATGTTTCAAGCAAACCACCATAGTCCCTGTGCCCAAGGAAGCGATGGTTACCTGCCTAAGTGACAACTGCACCGTAGCACTCACGTCAGTAGCCATGAAGTGCTTTGAAAGGCTGGTCGTGACTCACATCAACATCATCCCAGAAACCCTAGACCCACTCCAATTCGCAGACTGCCCCAACAGATCCACAGATGAAGCAATCTAAAACGCACTCCACACTGCCCTTTCCCACTTGGACAAAAGGAACACCTACAGTGCCTTGCAAAAGTAATCATCCCCCTTGGCGTGTTAACTATTAACTATTGTATCAATACAACCTGTAATTTAAATGGATTTATATTTTGAGATCATGTAATGGACATACACAAAATAGTCCAAATTGGTGATGTGAAATTATTTTTTATTTTTTTAAACTGAAAGTGGTGCATGCATATATATTCACCCCTTTGCTATGAAGCCCCTAAATAAGATCTGTTGCAACCAATTACCTTCAGAAGTCACATAATTAGATTGCACACAGGTGGACTTTATTTAACCTCTTAAGGATCTGCCCCTTCAATTTTCGCCTAAAATGACATACCCAAATCTAACTGCCTGTGGCTCAGGCCTTGAAGCAAGGATATGCCTATTCTTGGTATTATTTGAAAGAAAACATTTTGAAGTTAGTGGAAATGTGAAAGGAATGTAGGAGAATATAACACATTCGATCTGGTAAAAGATAATACAAAGAAAAAAACTTTTTTGTACCATCATCTTATGAAACAAGAGAGAGGCAATATTGTATTATTCCAGCCCAGGTGCAATTTTACTAGATGGCATCAGTGTGAAGTTTGAGACTGATTCAATGAACCATTGCATTTCTGTTCAAAATGTTGTATCAAGAGTGCCTAATTTGTTTATTAATAACTTTTCATGTTCAGAAAAAAAAATGCTTTTTGGCCATCAAAGAAAACACTGTCTGGTGCAAACTCAACACCTCTCATCACCCTGAGTTAACCATGTTAAACAATGTTTTTCATCGGCAGGGACTGGGAAACTGGTCAGAATTGAAGGAATGATGGATGGCGCTAAATACAGGGAAATTCTTGAGTGAAACCTGTTTCAGTCTTCCAGAGATTTGAGACTGGGACGGAGGTTCACCTTCCAGCAGGACATTGACCCCAAGCATAGTGCTAAAGCAACACTAGTGGTTTAAGGGGAAACATTTAAATGTTCTGGAATGGCCTAGTCAAAGCCAGACCTCAATCCAATTGAGAATCTGTGGTATGAGATTACTCTACACCAGTGGAACCCATCCAAATTGAAGGAGCTCGAGCAGTTTTGCCTTGAAAAATGGGCAAAAATCCCGGTGGCTAAATGTGCAACGCTTGTAGAGACATACCCCAAGAGACTTGCAGATGTAATTGCAGCAAAAAGTGTTTCGACAAAGTATTGACTTTGGGGGGGTGAGTAGTTATGCACGCTCAAGTTTTCTGGTTTTATTTGTCTTATTTCTTGTTTGTTTCACAACTATTCAAATTATAGAAACCCCCAAAAATACATGTAAATTCCAGGTTGTAAGGCAACAAAATAGAAAACATGCCAAGGGGGTGAATACTTTCGCAAGCCACTGTATGTGAGAATGCTGTTCACTGACTACAGCTCAACGTTCAACACCATAGTGCCCACAAAGCTCATCAGTAAACGAAGAACCCTGGGATAACAGGCCACCCACTGGTAGTAAGGGTAGGCAAAAACACATCTGCCACTCTGATCCTCAACACTGGGGCCGCTCAGGGGTGTATGCTTAGTCCCCTCCTGTACTCCCTGTTCACCCACGACTGCGTGGCCAAGCACGACTCCAACACCAAGTTTGCTGACGACACAACAGTGATAGGCCTGATCACTGACAATGATGAGCCTATAGGGAGGAGGTCAGACACCTGGCAGTGTGGTGCCAGGACAACAGCCTCTCCCTCAATGTGAGCAAGACAAAGGAGCTGATCGTGGACTAAAGGAAAAGGAGGTCCTAACAGGCCCCCATTTACATCAACGGGGCTGTAGTGGAGCATGTCGAGTTCCTTGGTGTCCACATCACCAACAAACTATCATGGTCCAAACACACCAAGACAGTTGTGAAGAGGGCACAACACCTTTTCTTCCTCAGGAGACTAAATATTTGGCATGGGTCCCCAGATCCTCAAAGCTGCACCATCGAGAGCATCCTGACCGATTTGCATCAATGCCTGGTATTGCAACTGCTCGGGCATCCGACTGTAAGGCGCTACAGAGTGTAGTGCGTACGGCCCAGTACATCACTGGTTCCAAGCTTCCTGCCATCCAGGATCTATATACTAGGCGATGTCAGAGGAAGGCACCTAAGACTGTTCTCTCTGCTACCACACGGCAAGCTGTACCGGATCGCCAAGTCTAGTTGCAAAAGGCTCCTTAACAGCTTCTACCCCCCAAGGCATAAAACTGCTGAACAATTAATCAAATGGGCACCCGGGCTATTTACATTGACACCCCCACTCCCTTTGTTTTTACACTGCTGTTTTATTATCTATGCATAGTCATTTTACCCCTACCTACATGTGCAAATGACCTCGACTAACCTGTATACCCGGTGTATATAGCCTCATTATTTTGTTACTTTTTATAAAAAATGTTACTTTTTAGTTCGTAAATATTTACTTTAAAACTATATATTTACCCCTTTTTCTCCCCAATTTCGTGGTATCCAATTGGTAGTTACAGTTTGATCCCATCGCTGCAACTCCTGTACGGACTCAAAGGCGAAGGTTGAGAGTCGTACGTCCTCTGAAACACAACACAACCCAGCCAAGCCTCACTGCTTCTTGACACAACGCCCGCTTAACCCAAACAAAGGTTCTGGCTCTATTGTCATTAAAGATCCATGAGCACGTATTTCAAGAGTAAGGGTGAGAACCCTGGTGTCTTGGCTTAAATTCCCAACTTGCCCGTCTTCATGGCCATTTTTACATTTGAGTCATATAGCAGATGCTCTTTGCAACTTAGTTAGTGCATAATCATCCTCAGCTTCCAGTTGGGTCATTCAGCCCCTCTTTTCCCCCTGCAGCTATTGCCTAAATTGTTGCTATAAATGACAGTGTCAGTGTCAACGCATGGTCAAATATGCTTGAAACAAATAAATCATTGATTACTATCCATCATTCTCTCTCTGTTCAGGCGATGAGTGATGGAGCCAGGTTCGGTGGTCCGTGCCGTGTTTGAGTTCCTGCCCAGCGTCTCTGAGGAGCTGCCCCTCTTCACTGGCGACGTCATCGAGGTGCTCAACGTGGTGGATGAGTTCTGGTTGCTCGGAAACAAGGATGGAGTCACAGGTGGGGGTCAGGGTTTGAGATTAGCGGTCACAAATTCTCTGACCAGATTAAAGAATCACGTCACTGATCTTTCCTTTTCTCCTCTGACTTATTTTGTCTTTTCTTCTTCCTTTTTCTCATCTCAGTTTTTTGCTCCATCTCCCTCTCCAGGCCAGTTTCCCAGCACTTTTGTGGAAGCAGTCACCATCCCCAGCACCAAACCAGAGGATAAACTGTATGTGTGTATCAATGACTTCAGTACTGCAATGCCAGGGAGCCTACCCCTGCAGAGAGGTATGTGCAAGCACACACACACTTCTTTACTAGTACATAAATAGATGGTCGCTTCAAAAAGGGTAGAAAAGGGTGCTCTCCAATTAATCAAAAGTTTGGGTATGTGGGTCTTAAAATGCGAGCAAGAATTGTGCTCTTGAAAAATAATCCCCTCAGAAAGATGACAGAGGCGGACACAATGTGGAAGTAGATAGCTAGGCTAATTATAGCCATAGCAAGTCAGTGGTTATGTGCTTGTAACGCTAACGTTAGCTGTAATGGCACATGCAAACTACTTACTTGAGAAATACATTCATTGAAAATGTCCTCCTCGAGCTCCATCTAGCTAGCTGCCAATTTTGTGTCTGGTGGGGATGTTTACACCAGAGCACAAATGGATAAGGCTCTGGATGGGTTTCCTGCGCGTCCCATTTCTGCCAAATTATGGAACCCAACCGATTCTAGTATTGTGTGCAGACGTGTCAGAACATTGTAAATGTGGGAGGCAACCCGTCTGCCTATGGAGACTACTATATTACTGAATGAATGAGCTCAACTGAACTGTAGGATCTCAGGTGAAAGAACAGGGATGCAGTATTATTGACAACCAGTGACCAGTCCGGAAAACAATACCATTTCTGAATGCTGGTAGTTAAAGGTGCAGTATGTAACTTTGTGCATAACCCAACCAAATTCACATAGAAATGTGAGTAATAGACAGAGGTCGATAGATGGGGCTTCTTTGCATCTGTGCCCTAATTGCTTCTGTGATAGCATGTGGAGCGCCATTGAGGCGTTCTACATTTTAAAGAAGTCTCCTTCTTTAACTTGTTGTTAATCCAGCCATGGTGTCAGATTTCAAAAAGGCTTTACGGCGAAAGCAAACCATGCAATTTATCTGAGGACAGCGTCCAGCACACAAATGCATAACAAATCATTTTCAACCAGGGAGTTGCGACACGAAAGTCAGAAATAGCGATATAATATATGCCTTACCTTTGAAGATCTTCTGTTGGTACTCCAAAATGTCCCAGTTACATTACAAATGGTCCTTTTGTTCGATAAATTCCTTCTTTATATCCATAAAAACTCAGTTTAGCTGGCGCGCTTCAGTCAATAATCCACTCGGTTTCCTTAAATGCATACAAAATGAATCCCAAACGTTACCAATAAACTTATCCAAACAAGTCAATCAACGTTTATAATCAATCTTTAGGTACTCTAATATGCAAATAAACAAAATTTAAGACGGAGAATCGTTATTGTCTTTACCGGAGATAAACAAAAAGAATGTGCCCTCTCTGCCATGCGCTTGGAAACACTACAGCCAAAATGGGAGCCACTAGAAAAACTACAATTTCTCCCTAATTTTTACAAAAACCAGCCTGAAACTCTTTCTAAAGGCTGACATCTAGTGGAAGCCCTAGGAACTGCAATCGGGGACGATTTAGCCCTATTATAAAAGTGCCAGGCATTGAAATCAGTGGTATGCTAAATTAAAAAAAATTGTATGGTTTGTCCTCGGGGTTTCGCCTGCCATTTCAGTTCTGTTATACTCAGACATAACAGTTTTAGAAACTTTAGAGTGTTTTCTATCCAAATCTACCAATTAAATACATATCCTAGCTTCTGGGCCTGAGTAGAAGGCAGTTTACTTTGGGCACGCTTTTCATCCGGATGTCAAAATACCGCCCCCTATCCCAAAGAAGTTAATCCAGCCGCTGTATTAGATTTCAAAAAGGCTTTACGGCGAAAGTACACCATGCGATTTATCTGAGGACAGCGCCCCGCTTACAAAAGCATACAAACATTTTCAAGCCATTTTCAAGCCGAGTCATGAAAGTCAGAGATAGCGATAAAATGAATCGCTTACCTTTGATCTTCATCTGGTTGCAGTCCCAAGAGTCCCTGTTACACAATAAATGTTCGATGAAGTCCCTCTTTATTTCCCAATAACTCAGTTTTGTTGCCACGTTTTGTTCAGTAATCCACTGGCTCAATGGCAGTCACAACATGCAGACGAATACATCCTTATAGTACTGGTAAAGTTCGTCGAAACATGTCAGACAATGTTTATAATTAATCCTCAGGTTGTCTATTGTCTAAATCGATAATATTTTAACTGGACAATAGCGTATTCTAAAGAAAAAGAACGAAGTGTGCACAATCGGTCACATGCGCAAACCAGCTCTGCTTCATTCTACAGTCCACTTACGAAATGGACTCATTCTTCCTCATTTTTTTCAGAAAACAAGCCTGAAACAATGTCTAAAGACTGTTGACATCTAGTGGAAGCCATAGGAACTGCAATCTGGGTCCTAACCCATTACATACTGTATAGGCATTCCATTGAAAACTACATATCAAAAATATCCCACATCCTGGATGGATTTTCCTCAGGTTTTCACCTGCCATATCAGTTCTGTTATACTCACAGACATTATTTTAACAGTTTTGGAAACTTTAGAGTTTTCTATCTATTCTATTATATGCATATCCTAACTTCTGGGCCTGAGTAACAGGCGAAATCGAAATACTGCCCCCAAGCCATAACAAGTTAACTACTTCTGAGTCTGTAAACAAACTGAAAGGGTGCATCCTGCCACCTGGAGTGTGTTGTCTGAACAGGTATAAAGCCAAGGTTGGTGATTTACTGCCAGCTGAAGTTATGGAATGTTTGTTCAGGAGTATAATTCATTGGCTAATTTCTCCTGAGTCCTGATGATCTGGATATGATTGTTATCTTTCCTTAACCCTTAGTAAGTCCCACCCAGTTGACTACTTCTAAATGGTGAAAGTCCTCAAGCTACAGATGATGGTTCAATACCCGTGCCGGCCTCGACTGGGAGACCCATGAGATGACTGTAGGTTTTTGGTTTCTCTCCCTCTAAAAACAGAAATAAAATATTCTAAATAACAAACTGGATTTATTTACAAATTACTAACAATGTCCCACCCCATGTTCAAAAATTGCCTTTTTCTTGCTCGTTTTACATTATTTGAAAACAAAATAATCTCTTTTTTTTTTTAAACAAAGCTATTTATTATTATTAATTTAGAATTATATAAAAGCCCCGTGGATATTCTCACAGATATATTATTAACCCTGTTATTAGCAGGACAATATATATTGGTCATGGCTCCGGAGTGGCGCACAATGGGATTGCCTTGCAGTTCTCCAGCTGTATCCACTGAAACAGTGGTGGGCGCAAACGGTTCAATGCAAGGGGCATTGGGATGGGCCCGCAGAGCCGTGCACAGAAGATGGACCTAGCCCATGTGCTACCCGCCCCACTGGGTAGCACAGAGCAACAATTTTTAAGGGGCATTGCACTAATAATGGCGCTGACTGGGGAAACGTTCCCGTTGTTCTTAGTTCCAGTCTGCACGTTAAAACTAAAATAATGTAACTAATAACAGTGTGAAAAATGCCCCTTTCAGATATGAATTGGGATGGCAGATATTATTAAATATTAAAGCATTAGACCTCTCACTAAAGGCGTCACTCAAAAGTTATACTTAAATCCGAACTGGATTTAATGAAAAATGACATGAAAAGCACACATTTGTAAATCCCAAACTCTGAAAGGCAATTGGAAAGGTAGATACAAATTATTTGTGACATTGGGGTTACAATAAAGAATGTAAACAAGATGCTGTGCTTTTATTTACAGTAGTGATGGACAGCTGGTGGCATTTTGAAAACAGGTTTTCAAACACTTGTAGCCCGATTAGCAGGACAATAGACTCTTCATAGCCCAGCTACTGTAGGTGTGAACATCCCCCTTCCTGCAAAAAATGACATTGCGACCAAAGAGAACAGACGAAATGGACATTTGTTTTCATCAAGCCAGCTTCTTTCTATGGTGCTACCCGTTCCAGGGTTTGGACCGTAACCACAAGAGGACTTGAACATAAGCCGGAGCTCAGAGGATCACCAAAACTAAAGGTATTTGGTTTCGGTGCATTTTCTTAATATTTTTTTTTATATAGCCTTTCAATGTGTAAGCGTACTGTGTAATAAAATCGATAAATAAATAAATAAAAACATTTTTAAAATCTTGTGTAATAAAAACATGAATGCTTTTTTCCAGAGTATACAAACATGCCTACAACCATCTGTGGAGATCAGTGGACAAAGAGCTGGACAATGGGCCGCACCGAAAAAACGCATGGTTGTCAAGAAAGCGGTTAGTTTTGCTAGATTCTTAAAATGTGTACACAGCATTTGTGTGTTGGAGTCACTTTTTTAATTCTTAATTGATCTACCGTTTCTCTCATAGGCCACTGTAATCGATGGGGGCTCAGGGCAGTATTCTGCTCATCTGATGAAGGTGCACATGGATCAGATTCAAACTTTGAAGACCGAGATGGAGTCATTGAAGGCAGACCAACAGAAAGAGAAACATTATCTGAGGGCAGAGATATGGGCGATTAGCTGATCCATTGGTCCAGAGCCAGGCGGCATTGGCGGAGAAACGGGCGGAGAATGACGCGTTGAAGAGGGCGAGGAATGAGATGGAGTCACAATCCATGCCAGGCACACCTGTGAGCTCTCGAACTCCACCTCCAACAGGCGGAGTCAACATACCTGGCGGGTTCATCAAGTTGTGTGTTCACTCTGACATTTCCATTCCTCTTCTCACAACAGAACTTGACCAACTGCTCACCATGCACAGCAAGGGCTGTCCGGACCGTTATACTGTTCTGCTAAAGCCTAATAAACAAATGCAGGGGGCTTATATCTTCAAAATGCTTTATTATTCAAATGTAAAAGCATATACTGTTCTGTATTTCTTCATCAGCATCTTTATGCTTTTGTTAATAAAAATAATGATAAATACTTTCAAAATGCCGATGTTTATTTAGTTATAGATCCATAATGAATTACTAAGGGAATAAATATCACTGAATTACAGAAATATTGGAACAAAATTGTCTAATGAAGGTAAACATTGTTGCTTACTGGAAAATACTTGTTGTACAGCGCCATTATGGCTATTAGCAGGGCTATATTCTGGCCTTTATGGGCGGTGCACAATTGGCCCAGCGTTTCTCTCCCTCTAAAAACAGAAATAAATGTTTTGGCCTTTACAAATATATTATTCTGGCCTTTATTCAGATTACATTTGTTCTCCTTCATTAAAAAAAAATAATAATAACCTCAAAAATATCGTTATATATTATCAAGTTGATGACAGTCATATAGCCGGCACCTACATAAAGCTGAGTGACTCACGGCTTTGGATCAAAATAAATAAGTACCAACATTTTGTCTGATAGTTAGTCTTTTAATAAAGAACTGTTTTGGTTATCCTGACCAGGACACCATGTACAGTATTTTAATAGTCCATTATGGGCTATTAGCAGGACAATATACTTTTACCAACACCTCTCTGTATTTTGATACTTTGTGGATGGGGGCTCCCGCAGTGCAAAACGCGTTGCTACAGATGCAGGTTCGATACCCGTGCCGGCCGCCACCGGGAGACCCATGAGGTGGCTTTTGGTTTTAATTTAGACTCTATGAAATTATTGGCAGAGAGTCATGTCATATATTTTTTGATATTCTGTAGGCCTTACGTAGGCGACATGAGTCTCACTGGTGTTGAGTAATGTGCTGTTAAAAGTGGTGTAGGTCTTATTGATTTAAAGAGCATATTGAAGATAGACACAATGGGATTTGAAGCAAAACCCTACAACCATTTTAGCAGTTTCGTGCTGCTCTGAGACAAGCATGGGGACTGGTCTTGATCAATCAATGAGATTTTTATTTTTACTTAATCTCCGTTTGGGTATTGGCTAGACTACAATTAGGGTGTAGAAATGTTATGCTCTTAGTGTAACCTTTTATTTAACTAGGCAAGTTCGTTAAGAACAAATTATTAGTTACAAGGACAGCCTACTGAACCCCAGCCTCCCATGTGCCCGCATGACACAGGGATTATTTTAGCTAAATTGCCCAGTACTGTAGCCTAGTCCCGACCATCACGTTGTACAGCGCCATATTTTTCGTTCCATCCTAATGGAAATCCAGAGGGTTTATAATATTAATCAAATTAATTAAGCAACATTTCTTAATCAGTCCCATATACTATGTTTGTACAAAAAAAGGTTTTACATTCTCTAGTACAGCCACTATTGAAGGCTATCAACTGCTTCCCAAAGATGCCCTCTGGTGGTCAAACTAGCACTAACTAGCATTAATGGTACCAGTGGTTGGCACTTAACGTGCCATAGAATTCTGCGGCACCATGCATGCTGTGCCGCAGTACACTGCAACTTTTAAAGGACGAACCACTGTATAGAGGTCCTGGATGGCAGGGAGCTCAGCCTTAGTGATGTTCTGGGCCATACGCACTATCCTCTGTAGCGCCTTGCGGTCCGATGCCAAGCGGTAATGCAGCCAGTCAATATGCTCTCAATGGTTCAGCTGTTGAACTTTTTGGGGATTTGAGGTGCCATGCCAAATCTTTTCAGCCTCCTGAGGGGAAAGAGGCTGGCCAAATAATAATCACAGTGGTTTTAGAGGGTGCAACTGGTCAGCACCTCAGTTGGCTTTTCATAGCTAAGCATTGAGGTCGAGACAGCAGGTGCGGTAGAGCGAGTGAGGGTTAGAGAGAGGGTTGAAAAAGCAGGTCCAGGATTGAGTAGCACGTCTGGTGAATAGCTCAAGGTTCCATAGCCGCAGGCAGAACAGCAGAAACTGGATCAGCAGCACGACAAGGTTGCACATTCTGTGAACAGGAAGAACCTACTCAAGTCGAGTATAGTGAAAAAAGCCTGGCAAGACATGATGCGCCCATGGGAGAGCACTAGCATGCCAGCGACTTAGGGTCAAAGGTAGAGAATCCCAGTGGAGGGGGGAAGCCTGCCAGGCAGACCGCAAGGGTGGTTTGTCACTCCAGTGCCTTGCCATTCAACTTCGCACCACGGAGCCAGACTACACTCAATCATAAGACCTACTGAAGTGATATGTTTGCAGTAAAGAGTTAAATGATGAAACTGAGTCTCTCTCACATGGATCGGCAGTCCATTCCATAAAAATGTAGCTCTATAGGAGAACCTTGCTTCAAGCCCTGTTGAACCCCAGTATGTTGATTTCTTCATCTCTAAATTTGTGCCAGCTTTGCCAGCCTTTTTAGGAGATACCAGGGATGTGCTTAAGATAATCAATAACTATAGATGCGACACCAAAAGCATCTTGGTAACACTTGACGTTCAGTCTCTCTATATGACACAGGCCAACGAGTGCTCTCTTGCTATCTCAACACTAGACCAGAGGGTGTCTTACCTCTGTCTAACTTTATTCGGTCTCTCATTGAAAAAGCCCTCACATCAAATTACTTCCATTATGCGGGCAGTTTCTGCCAATGGGTTTGGGGTACTGTGATGGGAGCTGCATTCACTCCTAACTATGCAAATGTATTAAAGGGACACTGGAGGAGACCTTAATTTATGATGTCCAGGAAAAACCCATATTTCCAGAATGTTGCCCTTAGGAAAAGATACATAGATGACAACCTACTGGTATGGAATTGTACTGATGCTCTCCTCTGAGTTAATTTGTTATGTTCATTTATCTGACCCAATATCAAATTCACAGTAGACAGAAGTCGGGGAAAAAATAGATTTCTCGGATCTTACAGTCCAAAAAAATAACGAATTAGAGTGTACTATCTTCCGCAAGGCGCAGAGTAGGAATAGACTTTTCCGTGCAAACAGTAACCACCTGGTACACCGTAAGCGGAACATACTGGTGGGTCAATTCCGAAGACTCTGACCTAACTGCAGTACCGACATAGATATATACTGATGGGTCAATTCCGAAGACTCTGACCTAACTGCAGTACCGACATAGATTTCGAGTGCAAAGCTAATGATATGCCATCCAGGTTCCCGCCACGCAGGTATGATAAGAATGTCATCAGTCTACTCGCTGGCACTAATAGAAACCAGGACCAAACGTTTTTCCAGTACAGCCCATGTGCCGGTCGCGTCAAATCTGTCGTGTTGAAACACTGGAACATCCTCAAAAGTGATCCAAATCTATGAGAGTTCACAACACTGCCCCATTGCCTTTGTTTTCAAACATGTGCGCAATCTAGCCGATTCCATTATGCACACAATGCAACTACCCAAGAAGTGACACATGGCTCGCAGGCCTGCCCAATGGTAATTACAAGTATGGCCACTGTGATCAATTGTGACAATACAACCAATACTAAAAAAAAATGTAACCAGAGAACAGGTAAAGAA
This sequence comes from Salmo salar, assembly GCF_965601325.2. NCBI lineage: Eukaryota > Metazoa > Chordata > Actinopteri > Salmoniformes > Salmonidae > Salmo > Salmo salar. The sequence continues at coordinate 6,385,031 of NC_138309.1, forward strand.
TACAAAATCCAAAGCTTCATTAATTGTAGCACCACAAATGTCATATACTTGGACAAATCACACAGGACATTGTGATGGCGCCGGAGGAGATAGCTACCATTTTACGGGCTCCTAACCAATTGTGCTATTTTGTGTGTGTTCGCATTATTTGTAACTTATTTTGTACATAATGTTTCTGACACTGTGTCTTATGACTGAAAAGAGCTTCTGGATGTCAGGACAGCGATTACTCACCTCGTACTGGACAAAGATTTTTTTCTTTAACGAGTTGGACATGGATAACATACAGCTGGCTGGGTTTTTGGTCCATCGGCAAGGTTGTTTTTGTGGACTGTAAGAATGAGGCGACAGGTAGCCTAGTGGTTAGAGCGATGGGCCAATAACCGAAAGGTTGCTGGATCGAATCCCCAAGCTGACAAGGTAAAAACCCACTGTTCCCCGAGCTATACAGTAATGTATAGCAACCCCAGGTGTAAAATAGTAAATAACGGATACTTCTCAGTTTTGAATTGCCAAGAGGAGTTAAACAAGGGTGTCCGCTGTCACCATATCTATTCGTTATGGCCATCGAAATGCTAGCTATTAAAATCAGATCAAATAACAACATTAGAGGATTAGAAATCCAAGACTTAAAAACAAAGGTGCCATGTATGCTGATGACTTGCTTTATATCAAGTCCGCAAGCTAGATCTCTGCATTGTCTCATTGAAGATCTAGATAGGTTTTAGTCCAGAGTCCAGAAAAGCTCATTATGATAACTCAATATTACATATTGGATCTTTAAAAAAGACAACTTTTACATTACCTGGGGCAGCAGGTAGCCTAGTGGTTAGAGAGTTGGGCCAGGAACCGAAAGGTTGCTGGATCGAATCCCCAAGCTGACAAGGTAAAAATCTGATGTTCTGCCCCTGAACAAGGCAGTTAACCCACAGTTCCCCAGTAGGCCATCATTGTAAATAAGAATTTGTTCTTAACCTGTTATGGATAGGGGGCAGTATTTTCACGGCCGGATAAAAAACGTACCCGATTTAATCTGTTTATTACTCCTGCCCAGAAACTAGAATATGCATAGAATTGTTTGATTTGGATAGAAAACACCCTAACGTTTCTAAAATGGTTTGAATGGTGTCTGTGAGTATAACAGAACTCATATGGCAGGCCAAAACCTGAGAAGATTCCAAACAGGAAGTGCCCTCTCTGACCATTTCTTGGCCTTCTTTATTCTCTTTATTGAAAACAGAGGATCTCTGCTGTAACGTGACACTTTCTAAGGCTCCCATAGGCTCTCAGAAGGCGCCAGAACGTTGAATGATGACTTTGCAGTCCATGGCTGAAAAACAGTAGCGCATTTGGATAGTGGTCGATCTGAGAACAATGAGACGGGCGCGCGCGTGCACGTGAAGAGTCCATTTTACATTTTCAGTCTTTGAACGAAAACAACGACTGCCGGTCAGAATATTATCGCTATTTTACGAGAAAAATCGCATAAAAATTTATTTTAAACAGCGTTTGACATGCTTCGAAGTACGGTAATGGAATATTTTGACATTTTTTGTCACGATATGCGCGGGCGCGTTACCCTTCGGATAGTGTCTTGAACGCACGAACAAAATGCCGCTATTTGGATATAACTATGGATTATTTGGAACCAAACCAACATTTGTTGTTGAAGTAGAAGTCCTGGGAGTGCATTCTGACGAAGAACAGCAAAGGTAATCCAATTTTTCTTATAGTAAATCTGAGTTTGTTGAGTACCAAACTTGGTGGTTGTCAAAATAGCTAGCCTGTGATGGCCGGGCTATCTACTGAGAATATTGCAAAATGTGCTTTCACCGAAAAGCTATTTTAAAATCTGACACGGCGATTGCATAAAGGAGTTCTGTATCTATAATTCTTAAAATAATTTATGTTTTTTGTGAACGTTTATCGTGAGTAATTTAGTAAATTCACCGGAAGTGTTCGGTGGGAATGCTAGTTCTGAACGTCACATGCTAATGTAAAAAGCTGGTTTTTGATATAAATATGAACTTGATTGAACAAAACATGCATGTATTGTATAACATAATGTCCTAGGTGTGTCATCTGATGAAGATCATCAAAGGTTAGTGCTGCATTTAGCTGTGGTTTTGGTTTTTGTGACATTATATGCTAGCTTGAAAAATGGGTGTCTGATTATTTCTGGCTTGGTACTCTCCTGACATAATCTAATGTTTTGCTTTCGTTGTAAAGCCTTTTTGAAATCGGACAGTGTGGTTAGAAAAAGGAGAGTCTTGTCTTTAAAATGGTGTAAAATAGTCATATGTTTGAAAAACTGAAGTTTTCGGATTTTCGAGGAGTTTGTATTTCGCGCCACGCCCTATCATTGGATATTGGAGCGGTGTTCCGCTAGCGGAACATCTAGATGTAAGAAGTTAACTGACTTGCCTTAAATAAAGGTTAAATAAAAATAAAAAATGACCCTGCAGTTTACCTAATAAAATGGGCTGATGGTGAAGTAGACATACTTGGTATTCATATCACTAAATTTATGAGCTCTCCACAATGAATTTCAATAGAAAACTTGTAGAAATAGACATATCTCAGTTTACTCACTTATGTCACTGCCTATTCCTGATGATTCGTTGTGAGCAAAAAATATTTTGCTTTATCTTGGACGCTAAACCAGACAAGGCATATAATGAATATGAATTGGGGGGGTTGAGATTATTACATATAAAAGCACTAAACCTCTCTGAAAGTTTTACTTGAACCCTAAATGGTTCTCAGATAGATTACTAACAAAAGCTCATCCATTGTTTAAAAATTTCCTTTTTGCCTTTGTGCGGATTGCCATTTCTCATTTTTGATTAATTAAAAATAAAACCTTTTTCAAAGTATCTCTCTTTTTCAAACAAGCATTGCAGAGCTGGCTTCAATGTCATCCCCCTGAAAAGATAGGACAAATATTATGGCAACTCAAATGTTCTGGTTGATAAAATACCTGTAGTTATGGAAAAGATGTTTGAAAAGGGTATTTTGTTTTTAAATGTAAATTGGAATGGTAGAGTTATGTTTTTCATTTGGAAGGTCTGCTCAATCCAAGATTACAACCAATTTATTACAGCATTACCACAAAAATGGAGGAGGCAGGTGATAGGGAACTTGTCTGTCTGCCCAATATACACTGCTCCAAAAAATAAAGGGAACACTAAAATAACACATCCTAGATCTGAATGAATGAAATAATCTTATTAAATACTTTTTTCTTTACATAGTTGAATGTGCTGACAACAAAATCACAAAAAGAATCAATGGAAATCCAATTTATCAACCCATGGAGGTCTGGATTTGGAGTCACACTCAAAATTAAAGTGGAAAACCACAATACAGGATGATCCAACTTTGATGTAATGTCCTTAAAACAAGTCAAAATGAGGCTCAGTATTGTGTGTGGCCTCCACGTGCCTGTATGACCTCCCTACAATGCCTGGGCATGCTCCTGATGAGGTGGCAGATGGTCTCCTTAGGGATCTCCTCCCAGACCTGGACTAAAGCATCAGCCAACTCCTGGACAGTTTGTGGTGCAACGTGGTCGTTGGTGGATGGAGCGAGACATGATGTCCCAGATGTGCTCAATTGGATTCAGGTCTGGGGAACGGGCGGGCCAGTCCATAGCATCAATGCCTTCCTCTTGCAGGAACTGCTGACACACTCCAGCCACATGAGGTCTAGCATTGTCTTGCATTAGGAGGAACCCAGGGCCAACCGCACCAGCATATGGTCTCACAAGGGGTCTGAGGATCTCATCTCGGTACCTAATGGCAGTCAGGCTACCTCTGGCGAGCATATGGAGGGCTGTGCGACCCCCCCCCCAAAGAAATGCAACCCCACACCATGACTGACCCACCGCCAAACCGGTCATGCTGGAGGATGTTGCAGGCAGCAGAACGTTCTCCACGGCATCTCCAGACTCTGTCACATCTGTCACTTGCTCAGTGTGAATCTCCTTTCATCTGTGAAGAGCACAGGGCGCCAGTGGCGAATTTGCCAATCTTGGTGTTCTCTGGCAAATGCCAAACGTCCTGCACGGTGTTGGGCTGTAAGCACAACCCCCACCTGTGGACGTCGGGCCCTCATACCACCCTCATGGAGTCTGTTTCTTACCGTTTGAGCAGACACATGCACATTTGTGGCCTGCTGGAGGTCATTTTGCAGGGCTCTGGCAGTGCTCCTCCTGCTCCTCCTTGCACAAAGGTGTAGGTAGCGGTCCTGCTGCTTGGTTGTTGCCCTCCTACGGCCTCCTCCACGTCTCCTGATGTACTGGCCTGTCTCCTGGTAGCGCCTCCATGCTCTGGACACTATGCTGACAGACACAGCAAACCTTCTTGCCACAGCTCGAATTGATGTGCCATCCTGGATGAGCTGGACTACCTGAGCCACTTGTGTGGGTTGTAGACTCCGTCTCATGCTAGCACTAGAGTGAAAGCACCGCCAGCATTCAAAAGTGACCAAAACATCAGCCAGGAAGCATAGGAACTGAGAAGTGGTCTGTGGTCACCACCTGCAGAACCACTCCTTTATTGGGGGTGTCTTGCTAATTGCCTATAATTTCCACCTGTTGTCTATTCCATTTCCACAACAGCATGTGAAATTTATTGTCATTCAGTGTTGCTTCCTAAGTGGACAGTTTGATTTCACAGAAGTGTGATTGACTTGGAGTTACATTGTGTTGTTTAAGTGTTCCCTTTATGTTTTTGAGCAGTGTATAAAGGATCAAAACTGGTGGAGGAATAAAAATTAGCATAAATAAGAAAGTACACCAGTTTAATTTGAGGACCAGGATGTTGACAGATGTGCCATACAGATGGCAAAGTAGTTGGGAAGAGATTTTTGATTCCATGGTACAGGGTGTATGAGTTGATATGTGACTCACCACCTGGATTTGTTTTTATGTAGCAACATTTGAAATTGTGTTTTTCCATTGGATAAAAGTAGAGACTCGGAGCTACAAAATGTTATATCATACATTTTTGAGGAACAATGGGAAAGTAATTATGCTTTGAAAGTTGATAAACTTGTATCCTCACTTTTGAGAAAATGGCCTTTGAATGTTTTGGTATCAAGTGAAGTTGTCTACACCCATTCAGCAATGTTCACACTCTCTTAAGCTTTAGCCCCACCCATCTCGTTTCACTCTCAGAGCATTCAGAGCGCACACTTGACACTCTAGCCGATGATAAGTTTACCTCTGGATAACATGAATACAGCCTAACCAGCTCTGCTGGCAACAATTTCATTACGCTTTTTTGCCGACGTTTACTGACACCGGCCATATTCAACAGGTGTTTTACACTTTAGCTTAAGACATGTAGATCGCTAGGTAAACAATGTGTAAGATCGCACATGTCACGTTAGCTAACGAGCCAGCCAGCTAATGTTAGCAAGTTAAACAACAATGAACATAGTGCCCAGCATGAATCTACTGCGAGCTAACCAACCATTTTCAATGTTAGCTAGCTAACATTAGGCTCTAACTAGCAAAGCAAATGTTTCTGGGATACGAATAATGTCATACACGTAATGTTAGCTTGGGAGCCAGCCGGCTAACATTAGCTAGCTAGCTAAAAGTTCACTTTAGCTTGAAATGAAACCACTTTCTGTCAATTGGAAATGTGTAATATCTGAAAATGTAGCTAGCTAGACTATCTTACCCGTATACATCATGATGGATGCCAAGGTTGCCCTTAGTTTGAAGATGTAATCTGGCGACAGGTGTTTTCTCCATCTCCTTAGCTATCGTACTCGAGTTCCACAGATTTCAAAACTCGGTCCTCCAGAAAGTGGAGAGCAAAACGTATGCAGTTTTACTACTACACTATAAAAAAAAAATTAAAGCCGCTTTAGACAGGATTACCTAGACATACTGACCAGCTCAAATAGACAGAAATATGGCAGATAGGGCTGGGCAATATGGCCAAAATATAACATCACGGCATTTGTAAAGAAAATTGGACGGTATGACGGTAGTTGACGGTATGTTGAGTTTTTGAATAATAAAAGTTCTACATTTGCTCTATGAGTAGTGAGTGATCCTAGAGTGCAACACATACATTCTAAGGGATTTCATTGAGTCTTTCTCCATTTTGATTGTTTTATACTGTTCATTTCAACTTCAACAAAAACAGATTTCAGCCCTTTAATAATTTCAGCATTTCCTGCACTCAATTGCAGTGGTGGAAAAAGTACCCAATTGTCATACTTGAGTAAAATGAAGTAAAAGTGAGTCACCCAGTAAAATACTACTTGAGTAAAAGTCGAAAAGTATTTGGTTTTAAATATACTTAAGTATCAAATGTAATTGATAAAATGTACTTAAGTATCAAAAGTATACATTTCAAATTCCTTATATTAAGCAAACCATTTTCTAGTTTATTTTATTTACGGATAGCCAGGGGCACACTCCAACACTCAGACTTAATTTACAAACAAAGCATTTGTGTTTAGTGAGTTTTACAGATCAGAGGCAGTAGATGACTAGGGATGTTCTCTTGACAAGTGCTTGAATTTGACCATTTTCCTGTCCTGCTAAGCGTTCTGCTAAGTATTTTTAGTTGTCAGGGAGTTGTATGGAGTAAAAAGTACAGTATTTTCTTTAGGAATGTAGTGAAGTAAAAGTTGTCAAAAATAAAAATAGTCAACTACAGATACCAAAAAACACCTTAAGTAGTACTTAAAATAATTTTTACTTAAGTACTTTATACCACTGCTCAATTGAGAATTTTCACACTGCCACGTAGAGCTACACGATATGGGCAAATAATCTAGGACTTATTTTTAACCAAATGTTGCAATTGCGATTTGACTTGCGAATTAAAGCAAAACTGTTGGAATCATGGAAATATAATGACTAGTCTAATTCTTTAGTTAGAATATAATAGTGGGCACTTTGAATACAATGTTGTTTGAGATGACAGTGAATGAAAATGCCAGGGAGGAGTTATTGTGACAGGGTAGGAACTAAGTGTTCATACGTATTTCCTGGGACCCTATAAGCTTTGGCTGCATTGCATGTTTTCTCTTAGCTACTTCATGTAGCTAACATATTCTTGCTTTGCATATTCCTCTTTGATTTAGAAGATACTGTTGCACAAACAACAGGCTGATTTAGGTCTACACCATCACTGGTACTATCAGGCTGTATTAGCTAGCTATGTTTCCTCTTACTCAGTACATTTATTAGCTAGCTAGCTATTAGCATTAGCGGCTAACAATTAGCGTCTCACAAGATTTAGGGCAACTTGCTAAGAAAAGACAAACTAGCTGTTTGCTGATGTAAGAAACACAAACTAATAGTGTCTTTATAGAATGCTAGTATATTTATATTAAGCAAAGTGAAAACAGCATTGTTGTCATCAACGTTGTTGCATGTGCTGCATTGACCATGCAGACTGATTTCAAGTGTCTCATGGTTGAGGAACATCAAATGCGCTCCTTGAGTGACGGGGCGTGGCTAGGTCTATGTGGAAAGTGGCACGGAGAGAAGGAGCGGAGAGAGATGCCTCAAGTAGCAAAGTAAACTATAAAAATTGACATTACACATGGCGTATCACATTTAACAAACCAAACATTCAAATACCGGTGTAGAAGGTAAAGTAAAAACCCAAACCGGTCCCTGCATCAATACCGGTATATCATAAAATACGGTATACCGCCCAGCCCTAATGGCAGACCAATCCAAACTCATCTCTCGGGCATTTCCAGCACACTCATTATCTCTGCCAATCATGGCAAGCGGGAAGGTTGCCTCTTTTTCTGTGGCTAAACCAACTAGGCTTGTAATTTAACCGTTTTATTCATATTTACAGATGGCATACAAGTTTCTTATTAAGGCACATGAGAGTTCACATGTTCAAGAAGGCATTTCTTCCCAAAAAAAGTTTACGTTCAAATGTCTCCTGTGAAGTAGTGACTCGCGATATACGCCTAGTTTCCTGAAACGGGTCACAAATGAGGCCCAGAGTCAAGTTACATTTCTACCACCTGCTGTGACAGAATTCTCAAGCCATACAATATCTCATCTGACTTCTGCTCTTCTTGCTCTTCCTCATTCTTCCCTCTCTTTATTTCTTAATACCTTCATCTTCTTCCTCTCATATCTTTTCTTTTGCTCTCCCCTCCCTCTCTCTCTTGTTAGGTGACGTGGTGGCAGCCGAGAGCAGCGTGGACCCAGGGACAGCCTGGCAGAGGGGGCGTAATGCCTGGGGTGCTCGTGGCCTCTTCCCTGTGTCCTGCGTGAAAGAGCTCCACCTGTCAGGCCGCTCCAGGCAGCTGTCGGAGCGCAGCGCTCAGGCCCAGGCTTCCGAGCTCCCCCCATATGCCTTCGGCCAGGCCAGGGCACTCATGGGCCTCCATGCACAGCTCCATGAGGAGTTAGACTTCTGCAAGGGGGACCTTATCACCATCATCGGCCTACCCGAGCCTGGCTGGTTCCAGGGAGAGCTGGTCGGACGCAGGGGGGTGTTTCCTGAGGGATTCGTGGAGCTTCTGGGGCCCCTGAGGTCCCCACATGATAAAGAGGTTGACCCCATGAACTACAAGACTGATCCTTTGACCTATGAGCCCTACAGTAGTGGGAAAGGGATTGAGGAGGTGTTTTCCAGGGAGGTTGAAGAAGAAGAGGAGGAGGATGGTGTATATGGGGTAGCACTGCACGACTTTCGGGCCATGGAGCCAGGAGAGTTGGAATTCGACGTGGGGGACCGTATCCGGGTGGTGAACACCCTGGAGGACGGTTGGCTGTCGGGCGAGCTGAGAGGGCGATGTGGGGTCTTTCCTCATCGCTTTGTCAAGATTGAGGATTATGGGCAAAACATGAGGGAAGACATGGAAGCTGTAAAAAGGGAAGGGGTAGAGGAGTATAGCAGCTACACCTTGGACTGCAGCTCTGGTCAACAGGACCATAGCGAGACGAAGTATGGTTCTGAGTGGAGACCCCAAGAGGACCACACTGTGTGGGACCTGGATTACTTTGATAGGGCGGAAGAAAGGATGTGGCAGGGGGACTCTGTCAGCGAGCGTCTTTCCCAGGAGACTGCAGGGGAGCAGACCCAGGACAGGGGAGAGAGAAGAGATGGGGCTAAAGCGCAACCTCACAGGCCTACAGCCCCCCATGGGCCCCAGAGACCCAGCTCTGTCCCTCAGGCAAGGCCCAGGCTTCTCCCTCGACCTAGTGTGCCAACTCTGGGCCACAGGCATCACATCAGCCCTAATGCCACCAATAATGGTAGTAGGACTAGCCACCCTGATACGACCCTACCACCACTACTCAACAGAGCCTTTAGCCTAGCTACACCTAGCACCCAGTCTGCCTGGTCCAAAGGTAATGGCCACTACCTCGGAGCACTAGAGGGCGCCACCAGCAATGGCAAAGGTCCTAGTCTGGGCAAGGAATTGTTAAGTCTAGTGGTGGAGGGCCACAGGCTGAAAAAGCTGACCCGCCACTCCAGCGTCAACGATGCCGACTTGCTACTTGGTTGCCGTGGTGAGCGCAGGGTGCTGTCCCAGCGGAAAGGACAATGCTCCAATGGTCTCCTGCCCGCTTCCCTCACTTTGGATTCCCTGGCAACATCAGCCGGTGACCTGGAGACCAAGTTATCCCAGCAGCTCTTGCAATTTGAGAGGAGCCTGCCGGGGCACGGAGGGGTTGATGTTGTCGGGGCTGCTGCTGGGGATGTTGTCGGGTCTGCTGCCGAGGACAATGGAAGCCGACAATCCAACATCTCCCGTCACTTTTCCATAATGGACTTCAGTAGCGAGAGCGACATCATGCGAGGCTCCTCCCACTCCCAACTGACCCTCCTCCAACCCTCTTCCTCATCGTCCTCCCTGGAGAGGTGCAAAACCCTTCGCCCCCCTCCCCCTCGTCCAAGAATCCTCCAACCCCCAGTTCGAGCTCCCTACAAACCGGCACGCCCTGCGCCTCGCCCACCTTGTCCCCGGCAAACATCCCCTCCCCTTAACAACCTCCAGCCCTTTGGACCCCTCTTCTACACCCGCGAGGAGGGGGAGGGGTATGTGTCAGAGACTGAGAGCAGAGAAGAATCTGAACCTGCCTTCGGTGACCTGGCTCTGGAGCAAGAGAAGGAGATGGAGCAGCACCTTGAGATGGACAGGGATATCAAGATTGAGAGGCAAAGAGAGATGCAGCAAAAGGAGGAGTACAGGCTGCTGCTGCGGCTGCAGGAGATAGAGAAGGACATGGAGGCGTACGCCCACACAGCCTCAGAGCTGAGGGCCATGCTGGAGGAGGAAGAGGAGGAGGATGAGGATGAGGATGAGACGTCCTGTCTGCAGACCCTGGAGAACCTGGAATTCTGCACTTACACCCTGTCAACTCTGGCCCTGGAACAGCAGCATCTACAGCAGCAGCTACAAGGTAAATGGCTTCACTTATTCCACAACAAGTTCACAAGAGGTCCACAAAAGGCTTTTTCAGAAACAACCCTATAAGCCCTATCCTTTAGGCACTCTTGTAGATCTGAAAGGAATATATATTGTTTAAGCAATATGGCAAAATTCCACTTACTCTATCAGAGGGCAAAGGTGAAGCTACTACCATATTCTCTACACCCATCCAAATCTTTCAGATCTGAACAACGGCAGCAGCTACTAGGACAGAGAGAGATTCATATAACAGGCACTGAATATGGAACGGCAACAGATTAGGGAGCCAATGTTGAATTTAAATGATTGGGTTTCAAACTCGGATCGTCTGCTCAATTTAATGCTTTTCTGCTTCGCTAAAGGCTAGGTATGCTGCATGCAATCAATTCATATTAGTGCCAAAATTGACCTCTGAACACTGACCCAGGAAAGCAGCTGTTATAAAGTATGGGTTATGTTTACAATTGGGGAGATTGATGCCAGAGTTGGCTCATAAAACCAGTTAGCAACCTGGCCCTTAGACCAAAACCTGATGTTGTCACCAAGTGTCACATTTTAAATTCATTCCAGAATTGGCTTGGTCTCCCAAATCCCTGTCAGCACCCCTGGGATAGGTGCTGTGTAAGGTAAGGTCAAAGGGTCCCCTCTAACACTGGCCAAACAAATCCCTGGTTAGCAGTAGAGAAAAGAGACTTGTTCTGCACCCACTGTAGTTTCTTTTAGGTTGGCTGCTGCATCTTCAGTCCAATCGCTAATCTCACAGAGAGACAAACACACCGAGGCTAATCTCAATGTGGTAACCACATCTTATTTGAATAACTGGGCTATCTATATCTCCACAATCATCGCAGGCCACAAATGGGGATGTACATACATTTGCATAATGTTTAAATGACTGTTAACCTCTCTAGGGTATGTGGGACGAAATTGTCCCACCTACTCAACAGCCAGTGGAATCCCGTGGCGCGATATTCAAATACCTTAGAAATGCTATTACTTCAATTTCTCAAACATATGACTATTTTACACCATTTTAAAGACAAGACTCTCATTAATCTAACCACACTGTCCGATTTCAAAAAGGCTTTACAACGAAAGCAAAACATTAGATTATGTCAGCAGAGTACCCAGCCAGAAATAATCAGACACCCATTTTTCAAGCTAGCATATAATGTCACATAAACCCAAACCACAGCTAAATGCAGCACTAACCTTTGATGATCTTCATCAGATGACAACCCTAGGACATTATGTTATACAATACATGCATGTTTTGTTCAATCAAGTTCATATTTATATCAAAAACCAGCTTTTTAAATTAGCATGTGACGTTCAGAACTAGCATATCCACCGCAAACTTCCGGTGAATTTACTAAATTACTCACGATAAACGTTCACAAAAAACATAACAATTATTTTAAGAATTATAGATACAGAACTCCTTTATGCAATCACTATGTCCGATTTTAAAATAGCTTTTCAGCAAAAGCACATTTTGCAATATTCTGAGTAGATAGCTCGCCATCACGGGCTAGCTATTTTGACACCCACCAAGTTTGGCCCTCACCAAACTCCGATTTACTATAAGAAAAATTGGATTACCTTTGCTGTACTTCGTCAGAATGCACTCCCAGGACTTCTACTTCAATAACAAATGTTGGTTTGGTTCAAAATAATCCATAGTTATGTTCAAATATCCTCTGTTTTGTTAGTGCGTTCAAGACACTATCCGAAGGGTGACGAAGGGTTACGCGCCTGACGCGTTTCGTGACCAAAAAAATCTAAATATTCCATTACCGTACTTCGAAGCATGTCAACCGCTGTTTAAAATCAATTTTTATGCGATTTTTCTCGTAAAAAAGCGATAATATTCCGCCCGGGAAACCCTGTTTTCGTTCAAAGACGAAAAAATAAAAACATGGTGTCGGCTCGTGCACGCGCCCCCAGTCTCATTGTTCTCTGATCGACCACTATCCAAATGCGCTACTGTTTTTCAGCCTGGGCCTGCAAAGTCATCATTCCCCGTTCTGCCGCCTTCTGAGAGCCTATGGGAGCCGTAGGAAGTGTCACGTTACAGCAGAGATCCTCAGTTTTCAATAAAGAGAGTGTAGAAGGCCAAGAAATGGTCAGAGAGGGCACTTCCTGTAAGGAATCTTCTCAGGTTTTTGCCTGCCATATGAGTTCTGTTATACTCACAGACACCATTCAAACAGTTTTAGAAACTTTAGGGTGTTTTCTATCCAAATCAAACAATTTTATGCATATTCTAGTTTCTCGGCAGTAGTAATAACCAGATTAAATCGGGTATGTTTTTTATCCGGCCGTGCAAATACTGCCCTCTACCCTAGAGAGGTTAAAGTGTGTGTTTGTAGGAAAAGGAAGGGGATACCTAGCAAGTTGCAAACTGAATGCATTCAACCGAAATGTGTCTTCCACATTTAACCCAACCCCTCTGAACCCTTGAGCACATAACACATTCTGGCTCCTAGCCACCCAATTAAAGGAATCATGTAACAATTAACTCATTAGGAATTTGGGGCACCACATAATACGTTTTTTAATGAGTTAAAATCTCCCGAATTAAACTCTAGAAGATATATAAGTTATATATTGATAACAGTCAATTATTAAATCATTACCTCATATCAATTCTCATTCTGAATACTCGTAACCTTTTTGGATCTGCACAAACCCCAGCCTTGAGCATTATTCAGTACTACACAAATTGGTTTAATTATTTATTTACTAGCGAACTAAATAATAACACAGAATACACATACACACTTACATGAGACAAAGGTCCCTAGTGGACTGACAAGATATGACAGCTTATTACACAGAGATGGAGAAGGGGGTGGGGAAAATAGAGAGAGAAACTGACATTTATCGTGGATACATTCTAGGACTGTCCTCACATTAATCATATGCCTTACACACGAACCGCCACCCATTTGGAATAAGAAAATAGTTAATGTATTTGCGTGTTGAATGCATTTAGTTCGTTGTTTATCTCGGTCGGAACCAAGCCCTCTCAGAAAGTTGTTTCCTGTGGGCCACTTGTACATGCTCTGATTGTCCACCAGAGGTCACAAGGTCCTTCTTCTTAGTTGTCTGGTTTCCAATGGGCTGCTTCCGAAGAACAGCTACTTAGCTGTACCAGTGATTGTCTGAGAGGGGAGTTTTCTTCTCCTCTTCCTCGGGTACATAGTCAAAGTTCCAAACCACTTTACATGTGCACCTGCAGACTGGCGGTGTCCTGGTCTGGTAAGTTTGTTTTCTTCACCTCGTGTTGAGTTTCAGAGTCTCTAATTATTTCAACGTGTGGACCACAGTCTCATGTCTTTCTGGTCTAATGGTTGATTATTCAGGGTTCAGCTCCCGACCACTTTACATGCCACCAGTAACTCGGCAATGTACTGGTCTGATATGTTAATTCTTAGCCAATTCTTTTTTAACCCCACACATGTATGTATGTATGTATGTATGTATGTATGTATGTATGTATGTATGTATGTATGTATGTATGTATGTATGTATGTATGTATGTAGTGTGTGAATGAAAACCTGAGTTTAAATGTTTTTGGCTAAGGTGTATGTAAACTTCTGACTTGAACTATGTGTATATATGTGTGTGTGTGTGTATATATATATATATATATATATATATACATATATATATATATATATATATATATATATATATATATATATATATATATATCATACATACATACATACATACACACACACACACACACACACACACACACACACACACACACACACACACACACACACACACACACACACACACACACACACACACACACACACACACACGTGTACGTGTGTATATGTGTGTGTGTTGGCCAGCATCCCGGAGTTGCCTCTTCACTGTTGACGTTGAGACTGGTGTTTTGCGGGTACTATTTAATGAAGCTGCCTGTTGAGGACTTGTGAGGCGTTTGTTTCTCAAACTAGATGTACTTGTCCTCTTGCTTAGTTGTGCACCGAGGCCTCCCACTCCTCTTTCTATTCTGGTTAGAGTCAGTTTGCGCTGTTCTGTGAAGGGAGTAGTACACAGCGTAGTACGAGATCTTCAGTTTCTTGCCAATTTCTTGCATGGAATAACCTTAATTTATCATAACAAGAATAGACTGATGAGTTTCAGAAGAAAGTGCTTTGTTTCTGGCCATTTTGAGCCTGTAATTGAACCCACAGCTGATGCTCCAGATACTCAACTAGTCTAAAGAAGGCCAGTTTTATTGCTTCTTTAATCAGGACAACAGTTTTAGCTGTGTAAATATATTTGCAAAAAGTTTTTCTAATGATCAATTAGCCTTTTAAAATAAACACAGGAGTGATGGTTGCTGAAAATGGGCCTATGTAGATATTCCATTCAAAATCAGCCGTTTCCAGCTACAATAGTCATTTAAAACATTAACAATGTCTACACTGTATTTCTGATCATTTTGATGTTCTTTTAATGGACAAAAAATTGCTTTTATTTAAAAAACAAGGACGTTCTAAGTGACCCCAAACTTTTGAATGTGTGTATATGTATGTATGTGTATATAGTCATATATATATACTGCTCAAAAAAATTAAGGGAACACTTAAACAACACAATGTAACTCCAAGTCAATCACACTTCTGTGAAATCAAACTGTCCACTTAGGAAGCAACACTGATTGACAATAAATTTCACATGCTGTTGTGCAAATGGAATAGACAACAGGTGGAAATTATAGGCAATTAGCAAGACACCCCCAATAAAGGACTGGTTCTGCGGTGGTGACCACAGACCACTTCTCAGTTCCTATGCTTCCTGGCTGATGTTTTGGTCACTTTTGAATGCTGGCGGTGCTTTCACTCTAGTGGTAGCATGAGACGGAGTCCACAACCCACACAAGTGGCTCAGGTAGTGCAGCTCATCCAGGATGGCACATCAATGCGAGCTGTGGCAAGAAGTTTTGCTATGTCTGTCAGCGTAGTGTCCAGAGCAAGGAGGCGCTACCAGGAGACAGGCCAGTACATCAGGAGACGTGGAGGAGGCCGTAGGAGGGCAACAACCCAGCAGCAGGACCACTACCTCCGCGTTTGTGCAAGGAGGAGCAGGAGGAGCACTGCCAGAGCCCTGCAAAATGACCTCCAGCAGGCCACAAATGTGCATGTGTCTGCTCAAACGGTCAGAAACAGACTCCATGAGGGTGGTATGAGGGCCCAACGTCCACAGGTGGGGGTTGTGCTTACAGCCCAACACCGTGCAGGACGTTTGGCATTTGCCAGAGAACACCAAGATTGGCAAATTCGCCACTGGCGCCCTGTGCTCTTCACAGATGAAAGCAGGTTCACACTGAGCACATGTGACAGACGTGACAGAGTCTGGAGACGCCGTGGAGAACGTTCTGCTGCCTGCAACATCTTCCAGCATGACCGGTTTGGCGGTGGATCAGTCATGGTGTGGGGTGGCATTTCTTTGGGGGGCCGCACAGCCCTTTATGTGCTCGCCAGAGGTAGCCTGACTGCCATTAGGTACCGAGATGAGATCCTCAGACCCCTTGTGAGACCGTATGCTGGTGCGGTTGGCCCTGGGTTCCTCCTAATGCAAGACAATGCTAGACCTCATGTGGCTGGAGTGTGTCAGCAGTTCCTGCAAGAGGAAGGCATTGATGCTATGGACTGGCCCTCCCGTTCCCCAGACCTGAATCCAATTGAGCACATCTGGGACATCATGTCTCGCTCCATCCACCAACACCACGTTGCACCACAGACTGTCCAGGAGTTGGCGGATGCTTTAGTCCAGGTCTGGGAGGTGATCCCTCAGGAGACCATCCGCCACCTCATCAGGAGCATGCCCAGGCGTTGTAGGAAGGTCATACAGGCACGTGGAGGCCACACACACTACTGAGCCTCATTTTGACTTGTTTTAAGGACATTACATCAAAGTTGGATCAGCCTGTAGTGTGGCTTTCCACTTTAATTTTGAGTGTGACTCCAAATCCAGACCTCCATCGGTTGAGAAATTGGATTTCCATTGATTATTTTTGTGTGATTTTGTTGTCAGCACATTCAACTATGTAAAGAAAAAAGTATTTAATAAGATTATTTAATTCATTCAGATCTAGGATGTGTTATTTTAGTGTTCCCTTTATTTTTTTGAGCAGTGTATATATATATATATATATATACACACACACACACACACTTAAAAATATTTTTTAATATACCTTTATTTTTCCCTGCAAACTCTACCACCCCTCCCCCAATTGGCATAAACTAATAAACAGTAACACTTAGGCTTCTACTTCCAGCTTATACGTACTATACACATTTTACAAACACAATCTATTTTACAATAGTTATATTTTGTTTGTTTTTAGTCCTTGCCATCCAGTTTGATTTCTATTTGCAATATATTTGTAACTGCTGTTTCACAAATGTTCTGAACCTATATACATTTTACAGACCCATATATTTTACATTTGTTATCTTGTTATTAGTCCCACCCTTAAGCTCCATTCAACCCCTCCCATCTATTTCTTAACACCATCCATATTGGATTTATATTTGCCATATATTTTTCATCTGTGCCATGATGCTTCACAAAAGGTTGACTTTTGACATTATCTTGTTTTTTGGGGATTGCTGAAAATGTATCAGAATTATTTATTTATGCCAACTACATAGCTCTGATTTTAAACCAGTTACTAATTCCCCCCGTGATAAGGAAGTAAAATAAAAATGTAGTGCCTCAGGCTGAGGCCAGTTCCATTTAGTTTTCATTTGGGGTACTTTCAACTGGGATTACTGTAGTATGGCAAATATTTCTGAGCAGACAAGATGCAACCAACCAGCTTTTTGATACGATTTTTATCAATTACATTTACATTACATTACATTTAAGTCATTTAGCAGATGCTCTTATCCAGAGCGACTTAAAAATGGTGCATTCACCTTATGATATCCAGTGGAACAACCACTTTACAATAGTGCATCTAAATCTTTTAAGGGGGGGGGGGGGGGGGGGTTAGAAGGATTACTTTATCCTATCCTAGGTATTCCTTAAAGAGGTGGGGTTTCAGGTGTCTCCGGAAGGTGGTGATTGACTCCGCTGTCCTGGCGTCGTGAGGGAGCTTGTTCCACCATTGGGGTGCCAGAGCAGCGAACAGTTTTGACTGGGCTGAGCGGGAACTGTGCTTCCTCAGAGGTAGGGGGGCCAGCAGGCCAGTGGTGGATGAACGCAGTGCCCTTGTTTGGGTGTAGGGCCTGATCAGAGCCTGAAGGTATGGAGGTGCCGTTCCCTTCACAGCTCCGTAGGCAATCACCATGGTCTTGTAGCGGATGCGAGCTTCAACTGGAAGCCAGTGGAGAGAGCGGAGGAGCGGGGTGACGTGAGAGAACTTGGGAAGGTTGAACACCAGACGGGCTGCGGCGTTCTGGATGAGTTGTAGGGGTTTAATGGCACAGGCAGGGAGCCCAGCCAACAGCGAGTTGCAGTAATCCAGACGGGAGATGACAAGTGCCTGGATTAGGACCTGCGCCGCTTCCTGTGTGAGGCAGGGTCGTACTCTGCGAATGTTGTAGAGCATGAACCTACAGGATCGGGTCACCGCCTTGATGTTAGTGGAGAACGACAGGGTGTTGTCCAGGATCACGCCAAGGTTCTTAGCACTCTGGGAGGAGGACACAAGGGAGTTGTCAACCGTGATGGCGAGATCATGGAACGGGCAGTCCTTCCCCGGGAGGAAGAGCAGCTCCGTCTTGCCGAGGTTCAGCTTGAGCTGGTGATCCGTCATCCACACTGATATGTCTGACAGACATGCAGAGATGCGATTCGCCGCCTGGTTATCAGAAGCGGGAAAGGAGAAGATTAATTGTGTGTCGTCTGCATAGCAATGATAGGAGAGACCATGTGAGGATATGACAGAGCCAAGTGACTTGGTGTATAGCGAGAATAGGAGAGGGCCTAGAACAGAGCCCTGGGGGACACCAGTGGTGAGAGCGCATGGTGCGGAGACAGATTCTCGCCACGCCACCTGGTAGGAGCGACCTGTCAGGTAGGACGCAATCCAAGCGTGGGCCGCGCCGGAGATGCCCAACTCGGAGAGGGTGGAGAGGAGGATCTGATGGTTCACAGTATCAAAGGCAGCAGATAGGTCTAGAAGGATGAGAGCAGAGGAGAGAGAGTTAGCTTTAGCAGTGCGGAGAGCCTCCGTGACACAGAGAAGAGCAGTCTCAGTTGAATGCCCAGTCTTGAAACCTGACTGATTAGGATCAAGAAGGTCATTCTGAGAGAGATAGCAGGAGAGCTGGCCAAGGACGGCACGTTCAAGAGTTTTGGAGAGAAAAGAAAGAAGGGATACTGGTCTGTAGTTGTTGACATCGGAGGGATCGAGTGTAGGTTTTTTCAGAAGGGGTGCAACTCTCGCTCTCTTGAAGACGGAAGGGACGTAGCCAGCGGTCAAGGATGAGTTGATGAGCGAGGTGAGGAAGGGGAGAAGGTCTCCGGAAATGGTCTGGAGAAGAGAGGAGGGGATAGGGTCAAGTGGGCAGGTTGTTGGGCGGCCGGCCGTCACAAGACGCGAGATTTCATCTGGAGAGAGAGGGGAGAAAGAGGTCAAAGCACAGGGTAGGGCAGTGTGAGCAGGACCAGCGGTGTCGTTTGACTTAGCAAACGAGGATCGGATATCGTCAACCTTCTTTTCAAAATGGTTGACGAAGTCATCCGCAGAGAGGGGGGGAGGGGGAGGAGGATTCAGGAGGGAGGAGAAGGTAGCAAAGAGCTTCCTAGGGTTAGAGGCAGATGCTTGGAATTTAGAGTGGTAGAAAGTGGCTTTAGCAGCAGAGACAGAAGAGGAGAATGTAGAGAGGAGTGAGTGAAAGGATGCCAGGTCCGCAGGGAGGCGAGTTTTCCTCCATTTCCGCTCGGCTGCCCGGAGCCTTGTTCTGTGAGCTCGTAGTGAGTCGTCGAGCCACGGAGCAGGAGGGGAAGATCAAGAGTATAAAGTTGTTTTTGTTGGGACAGTTCAATCCAAAGTCAAAGTTCAGGTCTACCTCAAAAGTGATCATGAGATTTCAACCTTTATTCACCCACTCAAAAAGACAGACAGAAGTTTGTTGAATTCCCAATGTGTTATCACTATGCTTTCAAACATCTAAAAGCACAACCAAATTCCAATGGAGGACTTAATTCTTCCTGCTGCCGCTGATATGACTGAGACAGTGCTGGGGAAAAGGCCAACAAAAACTATACAGACAATGCCTTCATCAAACAACGCGGTTTCACGACGCATCAGTGACATGGCAGGAGATGTTTTGAAACAATTACTACTTCGCATACAAGCCAATGAATTCTATGCGTTAGAGCTGCATGAGTCAACAGACGTGGCGGGCCTGGTACAGCTCCTGGTATATGTCTGTTACGTTTATGGGGGGTCAATTAAGGAAGACATCCTCTTCTGCAAACCGCTGGAAACCAGGACAACAGGAAAGGATATTTTTACTGGACAGCTTTGTGACATCAAATGGACTTGGGTGGTCAAGATGTATTGGTATCTGTACTGATGGCGCAAAAGCCATGACAGGAAGACTTAGGGGTGTCGTAATGCGCATACAAGCGGTTGCTCCTGACGCCACTTGGGTACACTGGAGCATCCACCGAGAGGCTCTTGCTGCCAAAGGAGTGCCTGACAGCTTGAAAGACGTTTTGGACACGACAGTGAAAATGGTTAACTTTGTTAAAGCAAAGTCCCTGAACTCTCGTGTATTTTCTGCACTATGCAATGATATGGGAGGCGACCATGTAACAGTTTTACAACATACAGAAGTGCGCAGGTTATCAAGGGTAAAAGTATTGACACTTTTTTTTAATTGAGAGACAAGCTTAAAGTTTTCTTTACTGACCATAATTTTCACTTGTCTGACCACTTGCATGATGACAAGTTTCTCACACGACTGGCCTATCTGGGTGATGTTTTTTCTCACCTCAATTATCTGAATCTAGGATTACAGGGACTCTCCGCAACTATATTCAATGTGTTGGGAAAATTGAGGCTATGATTAAGAAGTTGGAGCTCTTTTCTGTCTGCATTAGCAAGGACAACACAGGTCTTTCCATCATTGTATGATTTTTTTGCGTGCAAATGAACTCAAGCTTACGGACAATGTCAAATGTGATATAGAGAAGAACCTGAGTGAGTTGGGTGCGCAGTTACGCAGGTACTTTCCCGAAACAGATGACACAAACAACTGGATTCTTTATCCCTTTCATGCCCTACCTCCAGTCCACTGAACAAGAGAGCCTCCTCGAAATTGCAATAAGCGGGTCTGTGAAAATTGAATTTAATCAGAAGCCACTGCCAGATTTCTGTGTTGGGCTGCGCTCAGAGTATCTTGCCTTGGCAAATCGTGCTGTTAAGACACTGATGTCCTTTGCAACCACGTACCTATGTGCGAGTGGATTCTCGGCCCTCACCAGTATGAAAACTAAATACAGACTGTGTGTGGAAAATGATTTAAGACTGAGACTCTCCCCAATACAACCCAACATTGCAGAGTTATGTGCATCTTTTCAAGCATACCCTTCTCATTAACCTGTGGTGAGTTATTCAAATTTTTTGAAAAACAAATTAGGTTTTTATGGCTAAATAAAGAGCAAAATGATTTATTATTTGTGCCCTTGGTCCTATAAGAGCACTTTGTCACAACCCGGCTCGTGGGAAGTGACAAACTCACACCCATTCTTATGTTTAATAAATTTATCATGTAGCTTGTGTGTGGCAGGCTTACAATGATGGCAAAAAACAACATTTGAGAGTGCGCTAACCCTGGTGCTAGAGGGGGTACGCAGCTGGAGGTTGAATGTTTGAAGGGGTACAGGACTATAAAAAGTTTGGGAACCACTGGTGTAGATGAAGGGAAGGAGACCTGTTAAAGAAGGATTTTTCAGCCTTGAGACAATTGAGACATGGATTGCATTTGAATGCCATTCAGAGGGTGAATGGGCAAGATAAAAGATGTAAGTGCCTTTGAAAGGGGTATGGTAGTAGGTGTCAGGCACACCGGATGGTGTCAAGAACTGCAACGCTGCTTGGTTTTTCCTGCTCAACAATTTCCTGTGTGTATCAAGAATGGTCCACCACCCAAAGGACACAACTGTGGGATGCATTGGAGCCAACATGTGCCAGCATCCCTGTGGAATACTTTTAACCTGTTAGGGCTAGGGGGCAGTATTGACACGGCCGGATAAAAAACGTACCCGATTTAATCTGGTTACTACTCCTGCCCAGTAACTAGAATATGCATATAATTATTGGCTTTGGATAGAAAACACCCTAAAGTTTCTAAAACTGTTTGAATGGTGTCTGTGAGTATAACAGAACTCATATGGCAGGCAAAAACCTGAGAAGATTCTGAACAGGAAGTGGCCTGTCTGACAAGTTGTTGTTTATCTTGGCTCTTTTTATTGAAGACTGAGGATCTTTGCTGTAACGTGACACTTCCTACGGCTCCCATAGGCTCTCAGAACCCGGGAAAAAGCTGAACGATATCGAGGCAGCCCCAGGCTGAAACACATTATCGCGTTTGGATAGTTGCTGGTCAGAGTACTCTGAGACTCAGGCTCGTGCACGAGGGCACGAGATGTTTTTATTTTCTCTCTCTTTGTACGTATACACGCTTTCCCGGTCGGAATATTATCGCTTTTTTACGAGAAAAATTGCATAAAAATTCATTTTTAACCTGTTATGGCTAGGGGGCAGTATTTTCACGGCTGGATAAAAAACGTACCCGATTTAATCTGGTTACTACTCCTGCCCAGTAACTAGAATATGCATATAATTATTGGCTTTGGATAGAAAACACTCCAAAGTTTCTAAAACTGTTTGAATGGTGTCTGTGAGTATAACAGAACTCAAATGGCAGGTCAAAACCTGAGAGATTCCTTTACAGGAAGTGGCCTGTCTGACCATTTCTTGAACTTCTTTGCCATCTCTATCTTTTACAAAGGATCTCTGCTCTAACGTGACACTTCCTACGTCTTCCATGGGCGCTCAGAGCCCGGGAAAAAACAGAATGTCGTCATCCCAGCCCCAGGCTGAAACACATTATCGCCTTTCTCAAGTGGCCGATCAAGGGACTGTGGGCTTAGGCGCGTGCCCTAGCCGCCCCCGTCTTTGTGATTTTTCCTCTGTTTGCCGAAAAGGAGATTCCCGGTCAGAATATTATCGCTTTTTTACGAGATAAATTGCATAAAAATTTATTTTAAACAGCGGTTGACATGCTTCGAAGTACGGTAATGGAATATTTAGACATTTTTTGTCACGAATTGCGCCATGCGCACGACCCTTCTTTACCATTCGGATAGTGTCTGGGACGCACGAACAAAACGCCGCTATTCGGATATAACGATGGATTATTTTGGACCAAACCAACATTTGTTATTGAAGTAGCAGTCCTGGGAGTGCATTCTGACGAAGACAACCAAAGGTAATCAAACTTTTATAATAGTAAATCTGATATTGGTGAGTGCTAAACTTGCCGGGTGTCTAAATAGCTAGCCCGTGATGGCTGGGCTATGTACTTAGAATATTGCAAAATGTGCTTTCACCAAAAAGCTATTTTAAAATCGGACATATCGAGTGCATAGAGGAGTTCTGTATCTATAATTCTTAAAATAATTGTTATGCTTTTTGTGAAAGTTTATCAAGAGTAATTTAGTAAATTGTTAGCAAATTCCCCGGAAGTTTGCTAGTTCTGAACGTCACATGCTAATGTAAAAAGCTGTTTTTTGATATAAATATGAACTTGATTGAACAAAACATGCATGTATTGTATAACATAATGTCCTAGGTGTGTCATCTGATGAAGATCATCAAAGGTTAGTGCTGCATTTAGCTGTCTTCTGGGTTTTTGTGACATTATATGCTAGCTTGAAAAATGGGTGTCTGATTATTTCTGGCTTGGTACTCTGCTGACATAATCTAATGTTTTGCTTTCGCTGTAAAGCCTTTTTGAAATCGGACAGTGTGGTTAGATAAAGGAGAGTCTTGTCTTTAAAATGCTGTGAAATAGTCATATGTTTGAAAAATTGAAGTTTTTGTATTTTTGAGGAATTTGTAATTCGCGCCACGCCTATCATTGGATATTGGAGCAGGTGTTCCGCTAGCGGAACGTCTAGATGTAAGAGGTTAACAGCGGTTGACATACTTCAAAGTACGGTAATGGAATATTTCAAAAAAAATTGTCACGAAATGCGCCATGCTCGTCACCCTTATTTACCCTTTCGGATAGTGTCTTGAACGCACGAACAAAACGCCGCTATTTGGATATAACAATGGATTATTTGGGACCAAACCAACATTTGTTATTGAAGTAGAAGTCCTGGGAGTGCATTCTGACGAAGAAAAGCAAAGGTAATAACATTTTTCTTATAGTAAATCTGACTTTGGTGAGTGCTAAACTTGCTGGGTGTCTAAATAGCTAGCCCTGTGATGCCGGGCTATCTACTTAGAATATTGCAAGATGTGCTTTCACTGAACGTTTATCGTGAGTAATTTAGTAAATTCACCGGCAGTGTTCGGTCGGAATGCTAGTCACATGCTAGTCACATGCTAATGTAAAAAGCTGTTTTTTGATATAAATATGAACTTGATTGAACAAAACATGCATGTATTGTATAACATAATATCCTAGTGTTGTCATCTGATGAAGATCATCAAAGGTTAGTGCTGCATTTAGCTGTGGTTTGGGTTTATGTGACAATATATGCTAGCTTGAAAAATGGGTGTCTGATTATTTCTGGCTGGGTACTGTGCTGACATAATCTAATGTTTTGCTTTCGTTGTAAAGCCTTTTTGAAATCGGACAGTGTGGTTAGATTAACGAGAGTCTTGTCTTTAAAATGGTGTAAAATAGTCATATGTTTGAAAAATTGAAGTTTTTGCGGTATTTCAATATCGCGCCACGGGATTACACTGGCTGTTGAGTAGGTGGAACACCAAGATTGACAAATTCGCCACTGGCGCCCTGTGCTCTTCACAGATGAAAGCAGGTTCACACTGAGCACGTGACAGACGTGACAGTCTGGAGACGCCGTGGAGAACGTTCTGCTGCCTGCAACATCCTCCAGCATGACCGGTTTGGCGGTGGGTCAGTCATGGTGTAGGGTGGCATTTCTTTGGGGGGCCGCACAGCCCTCCACGTGCTCGCCCGAGGTAGCCTGACTGCCATTAGGTACCGAGATGAGATCCTCAGACCCCTTGTGAGACCATATGCTGGTGCGGTTGGCCCTGGGTTCCTCCTAATGCAAGACAATGCTAGACCTCATGTGGCTTGAGTGTGTCAGCAGTTCCTGCAAGAGGAAGGCATTGATGCTATGGACTGGCCCGCCCGTTCCCCAGACCTGAATCCAATTGAGCACATCTGGGACATCATGTCTCGCTCCATCCACCAACGCCACGTTGCACCACAGACTGTCCAGGAGTTGGCGGATGCTTTAGTCCAGGTTTGGGAGGTGATCCCTCAGGAGACCATCCACCACCTCATCAGGAGCATGCCCAGGCGTTGTAGGGAGGTCATACAGGCACGTGGAGGCCACACACACTACTGAGCCTCATTTTGACTTGTTTTAAGGACATTACATCAAAGTTGGATCAGCCTGTAGTGTGGTTTTCCACTTTAATTTTGAGTGTGACTCCATGGGTTGATAAATTGGAATTCCATTGATTATTTTTGTGTGATTTTGTTGTCAGCACATTCAACTATGTAAAGAAAAAAGTATTTAATAAGATTATTTCTTTCATTCAGATCTAGGATGTGTTTAAGTGTTCCCTTTATTTTTTTGAGCAGTATATTTTAATGTATATGCCATCGGAAATGATTCAGACCCATTGGCTGTTCCACATTGTGTTATGTTACAGCTTTATTCTAAAATGGATTTCAAGAAATTTACTCAACAATCTACCCACAATACCCCATAATGACAAAGCGAAAACAGGTTTAGAATTTTTTTAGCTCAGTTGCATCCTGTTTCCATTGATCATCCTTGATGTTTCTACAACTTGATTGGAGTCCACCTGTGGTAAATCCAATTGATTGGGCATGATTAGTTAGGCAAACACCTGTCCATCTAAGATCCCATATTGGACAGTGCATGTCAGTGCAAAAACCAAGCCATGAGGTTGAAGCAATTGTCTGTAGAGCGCCGAGACAGGATTGTGTCGAGGCACAGATCTGGGGAAGGGTACCAAAACATTTCTGCAGCATTGAAGGTCCCCAAGAACACAGTGACCTCCATCATTCTTAAATGGAGAAGTTTGGAACCACCAAGACTCTGCCTAGTGCTGGCCGCCCAGCCAAATTAAGCATTTGTCAGAGAAGGGCCTTGGTCAGGGAGATGGTCACTCTGACAGAGCTCTAGAGTTCCTCTGTGGAGATGGGAGAACATTCCAGAAGGACAACCATCTCTGCAGCACTCCACCAATCAGGCGTTTTATGGTAGAGAGGCCAGACGGAAGCCACTCCTCAGTAAAAGGCACATGACAGCGCGCTTGGAGTTTGTCAAAAGGCACCTAAAGATTCTCAGACCATTTTTTGTTAGTAAAGCGTCACGTCTGGAGGAAACCTGGCACCATACCTACGGTGAAGCATGGTGGTGGCAGCATCATGCTGTGGAGATGTTTTTCAGCGGCAGGGACTAGGAGGCTAGTCAGGATCGAGGCAAAGATGATTGGAACAAAGTACAGAGAGATCCTTGATGAAAACCTGCTCCAGAGCGCTCAGGACCTCGGACTGGGGCGACGGTTCACCTTCCAACAGGACAACGACCCTAAGCACACAGCCAAGACAATGCAGGAATGGCTTCGAGTCAAGTCTTTCAATGTCCTTGAGAAGCAAAGCCAGAGCCAGGACTTGAACCCGATCGAACATCTCTGGAGAGACCTGAAAATAGCTGTGCTGCGATGCGCCTCATCTAACCTGAGGATCTGCAGAGACTAATGGGAAAAACTCCCCAAATACAGGTGTGCCAAGCTTGTAGCGTCATATCCAAGAAGACTCGGCTGTCAAAGGTGCTTCAACAAAGTACTGAGTAAAGCGTCTGAATAGTTATGTAAATGTGATATTTCATTTATTTATTCATTTTTATTAGCAAAAAATTCTAAACCTGTTTTTGCTTGTCTTTATGGGGATTTGTGTGTAGATGTTATAAGAATTTTATATCTTGATGATAATAATCAATAATCAATTCACCTTGACTAATGCCCAAGGTTTGTAAGACAATGGGTTAAAATAATTAGGCAAGGACTCAGCTTTCTGCAAAAGGTTTCTGTAGCTTTATTCAGAGAACGTTCTGGCGTCAGGATAACAAAACAGTCATTATATAGTTCTTGCTTACTTACGCACATGCATTTACACACAATCCGTTGGTGACCTGCAACCCCCATAAACTTCTCACACTGTTTATCACCTTCTGACTCAGCCTGTTCCTTTCCTTCAAGGTTAGGAACTCTCTGAGGTTTTACTCCCTTGACCATCTGCTTCTCTATCTCTCTATACTAATTGCATACACACATTTCTTTCCCTCTCCAGTGGTTCCTGGACTTTCCGGAACTAATCAAACTAATCGATCCCTACATTGATCATTACATTGATTATTCATTAAACCTGCTGTATGACTAATAATTCATCATGGTTTATTGATTCATTTACCTTTATTAGATAATTCTCTTATCAGTAGATTGATGAGGAAAAAAACATTTAAATCAATTTTAGCATAAGGCTGTAACGTAACAAAATGTGGAAAAATCAAGGGGTCTGAATACTTTCGAAATGCACGGTAAAAGCGCTCACCTGCCAATTCTCGTATGTAGCGCAGTCTATGCCTCCCCCTAGATGGCTATAGCGCCAATGGTCTGATCAGAAAACAATATATTTTGCCCATGCTGTCACTCCTCTTCCCTTTTGACTGGTGAAGTCGGTCCTTCCACACACGCAGGAGAGGCAATACGGACACGACTGGTGGCCAAAATTGATGACGTATGTCATGCAGCGAGAGTTAAGTGGGGACTTGGGAGAGTTTAGTTTTGTTTATTGAGATCCCCATTAACTACTGCACATGCAGCAACTACTCTTCCTGGGGTCCACATAAAACGTACAAATGCATGGCAAAGTACAGTAAAGTTATAGACAATGACAACAAAATATATTACATTAAATTCAAAATTAAAACAAAATAACAGGGATGTAAATAAATGTCTGCACAAAATGTGAGAGAAGTACACTTTCTGTATTTGGAAATACACCGAGACAAAAAAAAAAAAAAAGTGTTTCTCTCAAATTTTATGCACTCATATCTTTACATCCCTGTTAGTGAAAATGTATCCTTTGCCAATATAATCCATCTACCTTACAGGTGCGGCATATCAAGACGCTGATTAAACAGCATGATCATTGCACAGGTGCACTTTGTGTAGGGGACAATAAAAGGCCACTTTAAAATGTGGAGTTTTGTCATACAACACAATGCTACAGATGTCTCAAGTTTTGAGGGTGTGTGCAATTGGCACACTGACCTGCAGCAATGTCCACCAGAGCTGTTGCCAGAGAAATGAATGTTCATTTCTCTACCATAAGCTGCCGCCAACGTGTTTTAGAGAATTTGGCAGTGCATCCAACCGGCCTCACAACTGCAGACCACGTGTAACCACGCTAGCCTAGTGCCTCCACATCCGGGATTCTGATGAGTATTTCTGTATGTAATAAATTTCTTTTGTGGGGATAAACTCATTCTGATTGGCTAGGTCTGGCCAGTGTGAGGGACTGGCTGCCAAGTGGGTGGGCCTATTCCCTCCAGGGGCCCACCCATGGCTGCACCCATGCGACGCATGAAATCTGTTTTTGGTTTGGGTACCGTGAAGAAACCCATAGTGGCGTGTCTGGTGGGGTATGTATGTATGTATGTATGTATGCATGTCTATTTGAATTGTATGCAAATAGATTATATAAGTTGTTAGGCATTTTCAACACGTTTTTTTAAAAGACTAACCCTCAAATATGAAAGACTATCATGCATGTTGTTAGTTCTGTGTGTGCAATTAAGGGCAAGGCATAAGACTTTGTTTTGAGCCAGCTGCAACTTTCTTAGGTCTGAGTAAACTCTGGTGGCAGAGCATTCCAGGATGCCATGGCTCTATACATAACTGAGCAACACATGTTTTTGGTTTGGGTAACGTGTAGAAATCCATAGTGGCGTGTCTGGTGGGGTATGTAGGTCTGTTTGAAGTGTATGCAAATAGATTATACAAGTGGTTAGGCATTTAACACACAAATGTTTCTTAAAAAGACTAGAAGAGAAGTAGTCAATTTCTCCTCAACCATGAAAGAATATCATGCATGTTGTTGTTCTGTGTGTGCAGTTAATGGCAAGGCGTTCTGCTTCAAGCCAGCTGCAACGTTGCTAGGTCCATCTTTGCTGCACAAGAACATATTACCGGACAGTAATCAAGTTGGGACAAGATCAGAGCTTGAAAAAGTAGTAGTCCTGTTGATATTTGTGTCGGAAACACAGATTATCTTTTTATAACAGACATACCTCTCCCCATCTTCACAACAACTTTGTTAATATGACTTGACCATGATAACTGACCATCCAATGTTACTCCTAGGAGTTCAGCTCCTTCAACTTGTTCAGGGGTCACAACCTTTATGCACAACTCCAGTTGAGGTTTAGTTCTGAGTGAATGCTTTGAACCAAATACAATGTTTTGGGTTTAGATGTATTTAAAACCAGTTTATTGTTAATTACCCATTCCGACATTGACTGGAACTCCTTGATAAGTCTGGTGCTGATGAGTAGAGAGTGCAATCATCAGCATACATAGTCATTTTAGCTTCTTGTAAGACAAGTGGCAAATCATTTGTAAAAATAGAGAAGAGTAATGGCCCAAGGCAACTGCCCTGAGGGATACCACACTGTACATAGCTGATGTTAGAGAAGCTTGCATTGAAGAATACTCTGCGTTCTATTGGATACTTAATCCTCCAACCAAGTGATGGCAGGTGATGTAAAGCCATTACAATTGAGTTTTTTTAAATACAAAATGATGATCAATAACATAAGGCTGCACTGACATCTAACAGTACTGTTCCAACTATCATCTTCTTGTTAGCCAATCATCAGTCATCTGAGTAGGTGCAGTACAAGTTGTGTGCCATTCCCTACATGCATGCTGAAAGTCAGTAGTTAACTTGTTCTTTGAAAACTAGCATTGTATTTGGTACACAATTTTCTCCCTCAGTTTACTAAAAAACAGGCAGCAAACTGATTGGGTGCATGTTAGAGCCAGCAAAGGATGCTTTACTATTTTTTAGGTAGTGGATAAAAGTATAATTTTTTTCCGGCATCCACTTCCTTATGTCTGAAACACAGACTTCCAGGGAGGGCAATTTTGGGGCTTCACCATGTTTAATCGAAATGTACAGCTGTGTGTGGTCCGCATAGCAGTGAAAGGTAACATTATGTTTCCTAATGACATCACCAAGAGGTAAAATATATAGTGAAAACAATAGTGGTGCTAAAACGGAGCCTTGAGGATCACCGAAATGTACAGTTGATTTGTCAGAGGACAAACCATCCACAGAGACAAACTGATATCTTTCCGACAGATCTAAACCAGGCCAGAACTTGTCCGTGTAGACCAATTTGGGTTTCCAATCTCTCCAAAAGAATGTGGTGATCGATGGTATCAAAAGCAGCACTAAGATCTAGGAGCATGAGGACAGATGCAGAGCCTCCATCTGACGCCATTAAAAGGTAATTTACCACTTTCACAAGTGCAGTCTCAGTGCTATGATGGGGTCTAAAACCAGACCGAAGATTTCGTATACATTGTTTGTCTTCAGGAAGGCATTGCGTTGCTGCGCAATAGCTTTTTTAAAAGATTTTGAGGGGAATGGGAGATTCGATATAGGCCGATTTTAGTTTTTTATACACTGCTCAAAAAATAAAGGGAACACTAAAATAACACATCCTAGATCTGAATGAATGAAATAATCTTATTAAATACTTTTTTCTTTACATAGTTGAATGTGCTGACAACAAAATCACACAAAAATAATCAATGGAAATCCAATTTATTAACCTCTATGGGCTAGGCGGGACGAATTCGTCCCACCTACGTAACAGCCACTTGAAGCCTGTGGCGCGATTTTCAAAACCTTAAAAATCCTATTACTTCAATTTCTCAAACATATGACTATTTTACAGCTATTTAAAGACAAGACTCTCGTTAATCTAACCACACTGTCCGATTTCAAAAAGGCTTTACAACGAAAGCAAAACATTAGATTATGTCAGCAGAGTACCAAGCCAGAAATAATCAGACACCCATTTTTCAAGCTAGCATATAATGTCACCAAAACCCAGAAGACAGCTAAATGCAGCACTCACCTTTGATGATCTTCATCAGATGACAACCCTAGGACATTATGTTATACAATACATGCATGTTTTGTTCAATCAAGTTCATATTTATATCAAAAACCAGATTTTTACATTAGCATGTGACGTTCAGAACTAGCATACCCCCCGCAAACTTCCGGGGAATTCGCTAACATTTTACTAAATTACTCACGATAAACGTTCACAAAAAGCATAACAATTATTTTAAGAATTATAGATACAGACCTCCTCTATGCACTCGATATGTCCGATTTTAAAATAGCTTTTTGGTGAAAGCACATTTTGCAATATTCTAAGTACATAGCCCAGCCATCACGGGCTAGCTATTTAGACACCCGGCAAGTTTAGCACTCACCATAATCATATTTACTATTATAAAAGTTTGATTACCTTTTGTTGTCTTCGTCAGAATGCACTCCCAGGACTGCTACTTCAATAACAAATGTTGGTTTGGTCCAAAATAATCCATCGTTATATCCGAATAGCGGCGTTTTGTTCGTGCGTTCCAGACACTATCCGAAATGGTAAAGAAGGGTCGCGCGCATGGCGCAATTCGTGACAAAAAAATTCTAAATATTCCATTACCGTACTTCGAAGCATGTCAACCGCTGTTTAAAATCAATTTTTACGCCATTTTTCTCGTAGAAAAGCGATAATATTCCGACAGGGAATCTCCTTTTCGGCAAACAGAGGAAAAAATCACAAAGGCGGGGGCGGTCGGGTCATGCGCCTAAGCCCAGAGTCCCTTGATCGGCCACTTGAGAAAGGCGATAATGTGTTTCAGCCTGGGGCTGGGATGACGACATTCTGTTTTTTCCCGGGCTCTGAGCGCCTATGGACGACGTAGGAAGTGTCACGTTAGAGCAGAGATCCTTTGTAAAAGATAGAGATGGAAAAGCAGTTCAAGAAATGGTCAGACAGGCCACTTCCTGTAAAGGAATCTCTCAGGTTTTGACCTGCCATTTGAGTTCTGTTATACTCACAGACACCATTCAAACAGTTTTAGAAACTTTAGGGTGTTTTCTATCCATATGTAATAAGTATATGCATATTCTAGTTACTGGGTAGGAGTGGTAACCAGATTAAATCGGGTATGTTTTTTATCCAGCCGTGTCAATACTGCCCCCTAGCCCTAACAGGTTAACCCGTTGGAGGTCTGGATTTGGAGTCACACTCAAAATTTAAGTGGAAAACCACACTACAGGCTGATCCAACTTTGATGTAATGTCCTTAAAACAAGTCAAAATGAGGCTCAGTTGTGTGTGTGGCCTCCACGTGCCTGTATGACCACCCTACAACGCCTGGGCATGCTCCTGATGAGGTGGCGGATGGTCTCCTGAGGGATCTCCTCCCAGACCTGGACTAAAGCATCCGCCAACTCCTGGACAGTCTGTGGTGCAACGTGGCGTTGGTGGATGGAGCGAGACATGATGTCCCAGATGTGCTCAATTGGATTCAGGTCTGGGGAACGGGCGGGCCAGTCCATAGCATCAATGCCTTCCTCTTGCAGGAACTGCTGACACACTCCAGCCACATGAGATCTAGCATTGTCTTGCATTAGGAGGAACCCAGGGCCAACCGCACCAGCATATGGTCTCACAAGGGGTCTGAGGATCTCATCTCGGTACCTAATGGCAGTCAGGCTACCTCTGGCGAGCACATGGAGGGCTGTGCGGCCCCCCAAAGAAATGCCACCCCACACCATGACTGACCCACCGCCAAACCAGTCATGCTGGAGGATGTTGCAGGCAGCAGAACATTCTCCATGGCGTCTCCAGACTGTCACGTCTGTCACATGTGCTCAGTGTGAATCTGCTTTCATCTGTGAAGAGCACAGGGCGCCAATGGCGAATTTGCCAATCTTGGTGTTCTCTGGCAAATGCCAAATGTCATGCACGGTGTTGGGCTGTAAGCACAACCCCCACCTGTGGACGTCGGGCCCTCATACCACCCTCATGGAGTCTGTTTCTGACCGTTTGAGCAGACACATGCACATTTGTGGCCTGCTGGAGGTCATTTTGCAGGGCTCTGGCAGTGCTCCTCCTGCTCCTCCTTGCACAAAGGCGGAGGTAGTGGTCCTGCTGCTGGGTTGTTGCCCTCCTACGGCCTCCTCCACGTCTCCTGATGTACTGGCCTGTCTCCTGGTAGCGCCTCCATGCTCTGGACACTACGCTGACAGACACAGCAAACCTTCTTGCCACAGCTCGCATTGATGTGCCATCCTGGATGAGCTGCACTACCTGAGCCACTTGTGTGGGTTGTAGACTCCGTCTCATGCTACCACTAGAGTGAAAGCACCGCCAGCATTCAAAAGTGACCAAAACATCAGCGAGGAAGCATAGGAACTGAGAAGTGGTCTGTGGTTACCACCTGCAGAACCACTCCTTTATTGGGGGTGTCTTGCTTATTGCCTATAATTTCCACCTGTTGTCTATTCCATTTGCACAACAGCATGTGAAATTTATTGTCAATCAGTGTTGCTTCCTAAGTGGACAGTTTGATTTCACAGAAGTGTGATTGACTTGGAGTTACATTGTGTTGTTTAAGTGTTCCCTTTATTTTTTTAGCAGTATATTTTCTTGGTCAAGGTTTGGCTTTTTCAAGAGAGGCTTTATTACTGCCACTTTTAGTGAGTTTGGTACACACCCGGTGGATAGTGAGCTGTTTATTATGTTCAACGTAATAGCACAGGAAGTAGCTCTTTCAGTAGCTTAGTTGGAGTAGGTTCCAGTATGCAGCTTGAAGGTTTAGAGGCCATGACTATTTTCATCAATGTGTCAAGAGATATAGGATTAAAAAACTTGAGTGTCTCCCTTGATCCTAGGTCCTGGCAGTGTTGTACAGACTCAGGACAACTGAGCTTTGGAGGAATACACAGATTTAAAGAGGAGTCCGTAATTTGCTTTCTAATGATCATGATATTTTCGTCAAAGTATATGAATTTATCACTGCTGAAGTGAAAGCCATCTTCTCTTGGGGAATGCTGCTTTTTAGTTAGCTTTGCGACAGTATCAAAAATACATTTTGGATTGTTCTTATTTTCCTCAATTAAGTTGGAAAAATAGGACGATTGGGCAGCAGTGAGGGCTCTTAGATACTGCACGGTACTGTCTTTCCAAGCTAGTGGGAAGACTTCCAGTTTGGTGTACCGTCATTTCCGTTCCAATTTTCTGGAAGCTTGCTTCAGAGCTCGGATATTGTCTGTATACCAGAGTCTTATGACAAATGCTGTTAGGGGTGCGACTGCATCTAGGGCATTTCGCAAGGTTAAATTGAGCTCCTCAGATAGGTGGTGGTTAACTGATTTTTGTACTCTGTCGTCCTTGGTTAGGTAGATCAAGTCTGGAAGGGCATCTAGGAATCTTTGGGTTGTCTGAGAATTTGCTGCCAGCAGCATACCACCTTGCATCCCACTGCTGGCTTGCTTCTGAATCTAAGCAGGGTTGGTCCTGGGCAGTCCCTAGATGGGAGACCAGATGCTGCTGGAAGTGGTGTTGGAGGGCCAGTAGGAGGCACTCTTGCCTCAGGTCTAAAAAAACATATCCCAATGCCACAGGACACTGCCCTGTGTAGGGTGCTGTCTTTCGGGTGGGACGTTAAACGGGTGTCCTGGCTCTCTGTGGTTACTAAAGATCCCATGGCACTTATCGTAAGAGTAGGGGTGTTTACCCCGGTATCCTGGCTAAATTCCCAAGCTGTCCCTAATACCATCACGTTCACCTAATCATCCCCTGCTTATAATTGGCTCATTCATTCCCCTCCTCTCCCCTGTAACTGTTCCCCAGGTCGTTGCTGTATATGAGAATGTGTTCTCAGTCACCTTACTTGGTAAAATAAAATAGCACAGCTTTTGATGATCCTTGGTTGGGGTCTGAGCAGATTATTTGTTGCAATTGCAAACGTAATGAAATGGTGGTCCGATAGTCCAGGATTATGATGAAAAACATTAAGATCCACAACATTTATTCCACGGGACAAAACTAGGTCCAGAGTATGACTGTGGCAGTGAGTTGGTCCGGAGACATGTTGGACAAAACCCACTGAGTCGATGATGGCGCAAAAATCCTTTTGGAGTGGGTCTGTGGACTTATCCATGTGAATATTAGTCACCAAAAATGTGAATATTATCTGCCATGACTACAAGGCCCAATAGGAATTCAGGGAACTTAGTGAGGAACACTGTATATGGCCCAGGAGGCCTGTAAACAGTAGCTATAAAAAGTGATTGAGTAGGCGGCGTAGATTTCATGACTAGAAGCTCAAAAGACGAAAACGCAGTCATTTCTTTGTAAACGGAAATTTGCTATCGTAAATGTTAGCAACACCTCCGCCTTTGCGGGATGCACAGGGGATATGGTCACGAGTGTAACCAGGAGGAGAGGCCTCATTTAACACAGTAAATTCATCAGGCTTAAGCCATGTTTCAGTCAGGCCAATCACATCAAGATTATGATCAGTGATTAGTTCATTGACAATAACTGCCGTGGAAGTGAGGGGTCTAACATTAAGTAACCCTATTTTGAGATGTGAGGTATCACAATCTCTTTCAATAATGACAGGAATGGAGGAGGTCTTTATTCCAGTGAGATTGCTAACACCGCCATGTTTAGTTTTGCCCAACCTAGATCGAGGCACAGACACGGTCTCAATGGGGATATCTGAGCTGAATACACTGACTGTGCTAGTGGTAGACTCCACTAAGCTGGCAGGCTGGCTAACAGCCTGCTGCCTGGCCTGCACCCTATCTCATTGTGGAGCTAGGGGAGTTAAAGCCCTGTCTATGTTCGTAGATAAGATGAGAGCACCCCTCCAGTTAGGATGGAGTCCGTCACTCCTCAGCAGGCCAGGCTTGGTCCTGTTTGTGCGTGAGTCCCAGAAATAGGGCCAATGATCTACAAATTCTATCTTTTGGGAGGGGCAGAAAACAGTTTTCAACCAGCGATTGAGTTATGACACTCTGCTGTAGAGCTCATCACTCCCCCGAACTGGGAGGGGGCCAGAGACAATTTCTCGATGCCGACACATCTTTCTAGCTGATTTACACGCTGAAGCCATGTTGCGCTTGGTGACCTCTGACTGTTTCATCCTAACATCGTTGGTGCCAACGTGGATAACAATATCCCTATACTCTCTACACACGCCAGTTTTAGCTTTAGCCAGCACCATCTTCAAATTAGCCTTATCGTTGGTAGCCCTGCCCCCTGGTAAACAGTGTATGATCGCTGGATGATTCGTTTTAAGTCTAATACTGGGGGTAATGGAGTCGCCAATGACTAGGGTTTTCAATTTGTCAGAGCTAATGGTGGGAAGCTTCGACATCTCAGACCCCGTAACGGGAGGAGTAGAGACCAGAGAAGGCTCGGCCTCTGACTCCGACCCTTTGCATAATGGGGAGAACTGGTTGAAAGTTTCTGTTGGCTGAATGGGCGACACCGATTGAGCATTCCTACAGCATTTCCTTCCAGAAGCCATGAGAAAATTGTCTGGCTGCGGGGACTGGGCGAAGGGATTTATACTACTATCTGTACTTATTGGTGGCACAGACGCGGTTTCATCCTTTCCTATACTTAAATTACCCTTGCATAACGGTTGTGTCTGAAGCTGGGCTTGCAGCACGGCAATCCTCACAATAAGGCGATCGTTCTCCGGTATATTATGAGTACAGCGACTGCAATGAGAATGCATAATGCTAATGTTACTACTTAGCTTCGGCTGGTGGAGGTCCTGACGAACCACGTCCAGATAAAGCGTCCGGGGTGAAAAGGTTGAATGAAAAAAGTTGAGCGAGGGGAGAAAATAAAAATATACAACGGTAATTAAAGTAAAAACCGTAAAGTTGACAGGTAGCAAAGTAAGGTAATGAAGCATGCATGAGAGGACCAGCTGTTCTGGATGACTGTGTGATCAAGCTCTCCGTAGCCAATGTCACAAGACATTTAAATAGGTCAAGATTCACAAGGCTGCGGGGCCAGACGGATTACCAGGACATGTACTCAGAGCATGTGCGGACCAACTGGCAAGTGTCTACTCTGACATTTTCAACCTTTCCCTGACCTAGTCTGTAATACCCACATGTTTCAAGCAGACCACCATAGTCCCTATGCCCAAGAATGTCAAGGTAATCTGCCTAAATGACTACCGGCCCATAGCACTCACGTCGGTAACCATTAACCTGTTGGGTCTAGGGGGCAGCATTTGCACGTCTGGATAAAAAAAATGTACCCGATTTAATCTGGTTACTAATCCTACCCAGTAACTAGAATATGCATATACTTATTATATATGGATAGAAAACACTCTAAAGTTTCCAAAACTGTTTGAATGGTGTCTGTGAGTATAACAGAACTCATTTGGCAGGCAAAACCCTGAGACATTTTCTGACAGGAAGTGGATACCTGATGTGTTGTATTGACTTTAAACCTATCCCATTGAAAAACACAGGGGTTTAGGAATATTTTGGCACTTCCTATTGCTTCCACTAGATGTCACCAGCCTTTACAAAGTGTTTTGAGTCTTCTGGAGGGAGATCTGACCGAACAAGAGCCATGGAACGATGATGTCCCATTAGACACCTGGCGCGCGAGTTCATGTTGGGTACCCTCGTTCCAATACGTTATAAAAGAGTATGCATTCGTCCACCTTGAATATTATTCATGTTCTGGTTAAAAAAGGCCCTAATGATTTATGCTATACAACGTTTGACATGTTTGAACGAACGGAAATATATTTTTTCCCCTCGTTCATGACGAGAAGTCCGGCTGGCTTACATCATGTGCTAACGAGACGGAGATTTTTGGACATAAATGATGAGCTTTTTTGAACAAAACTACATTCGTTATGGACCTGTGATACCTGGAAGTGACATCTGATGAAGAGAATCAAAGGTAATGGATTATTTACATAGTATTTTCGATTTTAGATCTCCCCAACATGACGTCTAGTCTGTATCGCAACGCGTATTTTTCTGGGCGCAGTGCTCAGATTATTGCAAAGTGTGATTTCCCAGTAAGGTTATTTTTAAATCTGGCAAGTTGATTGCGTTCAAGAGATGTAAATCTATAATTCTTTAAATGACAATATAATATTTTACCAATGTTTTCTAATTTTAATTATTTAATTTGTGACGCTGACTTGACTGCCGGTTATTGGAGGGAAACGATTTCCTCAACATCAATGCCATAGTAAAACGCTGTTTTTGGATATAAATATGAACTTGATAGAACTAAAAATGCATGCATTGTCTAACATAATGTCCTAGGAGTGTCATCTGATGGAGATTGTAAAAGGTTAGTGCATCATTTTAGCTGGTTTTATGGTTTTGGTGACCCTGTCTTTGACTTGACAAAACATTACACACAACTCTTGTAAATGTACTGTCCTAACATACTCTAAATTTATGCTTTCGCCGTAAAACCTTTTTGAAATCGTAAAACGTGGTTAGATTAAGGAGATGTTTATCTTTCAAATGGTGTAAAATAGTTGTATTTTTGAAAAATTTGAATTTTGACATTTATTTGGATTCAAATTTGCCGCTCTTGAAATGCACCTGCTGTTGATGGAGTGCACCACGGGTGGCACGCTAGCGTCCCACCTAGCCCCAAGAGGTTAACTTCTCTAGGGCCAGTGGGACGATTTCGTCCCACCTACGTAACAGCCAGTGGAATCCCGTGGCGCGTTATTCAAATACCTTAGAAATGCTATTACTTCAATTTCTCAAACATATGACTATTTTACACCATTTTAAAGACAAGACTCTCGTTAATCTAATCCACACTGTCCGATTTCAAAAAGGCTTTACAACGAAAGCAAAACATTAGATTATGTCAGCAGATTACCCAGTCAGAAATAATCAGACACCCATTTTTCAAGCTAGCATATAATGTCACAAAAACCCAAACCACAGCTAAATGCAGCACTAACCTTTGATGATCTTCATCAGATGACACACCTAGGACATTATGTTATACAATACATGCATGTTTTGTTCAATCAAGTTCATATTTATATAAAAAACCAGCTTTTTACATTAGCATGTGACGTTCAGAACTAGCATACCCCCCGCAAACTTCCGGTGAATTTACTAAATTACTCACGATAAACGTTCACAAAAAGCATAACAATTATTTTAAGAATTATAGATACAGAACTCCTCTATGCACTCGCTATGTCCAATTTTAAAATAGCTTTTTTCGGTCAAAGCACATGTTGCAATATTCTGAGTAGATAGCCCGTCATCACAGGGCTAGCTATTTATACACCCAGCAAGTTTAGCACTCACCAAAGTCAGATTTACTATAAGAAAAATGTTATTACCTTTGCTGTTCTTCGTCAGAATACACTCCCAGGACTTCTACTTCAATAACAAATGTTGGTTTGGTTCAAAATAATCCATAGTTATATCCAAATAGCGGCGTTTTGTTAGTGCGTTCAAGACACTATCCGAAGTGTAAATAAGGGTCATGCGCACGACGCATTTCTTGACAAAAAAATTCTAAATATTCCATTACCGTACTTCGAAGCATGTCAACCGCTGTTTAAAATCAATTTTTATGCCATTTCTCGTAAAAAGGCGATAATATTCTGACCGGGAAAGCGTGTTTACGTTCAAAGAGAGAGAAAATAAAAGCATGGGATCCCCTCGTGCACGAGCCTGAGTCTCATAGTACTCTGACCGGCCACTATCCAAACGTGCTAATGTTTTTCAGCCAGGGGCTGCCTCTATCATTCAGCTTTTTCCCGGGCTCTGAGAGCCTATGGGAGCCGTAGGAAGTGTCACGTTACAGCAAAGATCCTCAGTTTTCAATAAACAGAGCCAAGAAGAACAAGAAC
This sequence comes from Salmo salar, assembly GCF_965601325.2. Taxonomy (NCBI): domain Eukaryota; kingdom Metazoa; phylum Chordata; class Actinopteri; order Salmoniformes; family Salmonidae; genus Salmo; species Salmo salar. The sequence continues at coordinate 6,424,743 of NC_138309.1, forward strand.
TTGTCAGAGAGGGCACTTCCTGTAAGGAATCTTCTCAGGTTTTTGCCTGCCATATGAGTTCTGTTATACTCACAGACACCATTCAAACAGTTTAATAAACTTTAGGGTGTTTTCTATCCAAAGCCAATAATTATATGCATATTGTAGTTACTGGGCAGGAGTAGTAACCAGATTAAATCGGGTACGTTTTTTATCCGGCCGTGTCAATACTGCCCCCTAGCCCTAACAGGTTAAGTGCTTTGAAAGGCTGGTTATGGCTCACATCCACGCCATCATCCCGGAAACCCTAGACAAACTCCAATATGCATACCACCCCAACAGATCCACAGATTACACAATCTCAATCACACTCCATACTGTCCTTTCCCACCTGGACAAAGGGAACACCTGTGTGAGAATGCTGTTCAACACCATAGTGCCAACAAAGCTCAGTAAGCTAAGGACCCTTGGACTAAACACCTTCCACTAAAACTGGATCCTGGACTTCCTGACGGGCAGGCAACAACACATCTGCCACGCTGATCCTCAATGCCGGTTCTCCTCAGGGGTGCGTGCTTAGTCCCCTCCTGTACTCCCTGTCCACCCATGACTGGCCAATCACGACTCCAACACCATCATTAAGTTTGCTGATGACACAACAGTGGTAGGCCTGATCAGTGACAATGATAAGACAGCCAAGACAAAGGACATGATCGTGGACTACAGGAAAAGGAAGGCCGAACAGGCCCCCATTTTGCGTCGACAGGGCTGATATGGAACGGGTTGAGAGTTTCATGTTCCTTGGTGTCCACATCACCAATGATCTATCATGGTCCAAACACACCAAGACAGTCGTGAAGAGGGCATGGCAACACCTTTTCCCTCTCAGGAGACTGAAACGATATGGCATGGGTCCCCGTATCCTCAACAAGTTCTACAGCTGCACCATCGAGAGCGTCTTTACCGGTTGCATCACCGCCTGCTCGGTATCTGACCGTAATGCGCTACAGAGGGTAGTGCGTATTGCCCAATACATCACTGGGGCCAAGTTTCCTGCCATCCAGGACCTATCAGGCGGTGTCAGAGGAAGGCGCAAGAAATGTTCAGACTCCAGTCACCCAAGTCATAGACTGTTCTCTCTGCTACCGTTCGGCAAGCGATACCGGAGCACCAAGTCAAGGTCCAAAAGGCTCCTTATTAACAGTTTCTACCCCCAAGCTATAAGACAGCTGAACAATTCATCAAATGGCCACCTGGACTATTTACATTGAGCCACCCCCCCTCCTTTTGTTTTTACACAAGAAATCAGCCAAGACCTCAGAAAAATAATTGTTGACCTCCACAAGTCTGGTTCATCCTTGTACAAACAATAGTACGCAAGTACTAACACCATGGGACCATGCAGCCGTCATACCGCTCAGGAAGGAGACGCGTTCTGTCTCCTAGAGATGAACATACTTTGGTGCGAAAAGTACAAATCAATCCCAGAACAACAGCAAAGGACCTTGTGAAGATGCTGGAGGAAACAGGTACAAAAGTTTTTTAGTGGCTTCATTGCAAAGGGGTGAATAAAAATGCACGCACCACTTTTCCCCCAAAAAAATTTTGAATTTTTTGAAACAAGTAATTTTTTTCATTTCACTTCACAATTTGGACTATTTAGTGTATGTCCATTACATGAAATCAATTTAAATTGTAGGTTGTAATGCAACAAAATAAGAAAAATGAATACTTTTGCAAGGCACTGTATGGGATGAGTAATTTGAGATATGTAAACATTCTTAAAGTGGCATTATTAAAGTGACTAGTGTTCCATTTATTAAAGTGGCCTATGATATCAAGTCTGTAGGTAGGCAGCCGTCTCTCTGTGCTAGTGGTGGCTGTTTAACAATCTGATGGCCTTGAGCTGTTTTTCAATCTCTCTGTCCCAGCTTTGATGTACCTGTACTGACCTCGCCTTCTGGATGAAGCGGGGTGAACAGGCAATGGCTCGGGTGGTTATTGTCCTTGATGATCCTTTTGGCCTTCCTGTGACATCGAGTGCTGTAGGTGTCCTGGAGCGCAGGTAGTTTGCCCCCGGTGATGCTTTGTGCAGACCGCACCACTCTCTGGAGAGCCCTGCAGTTGTGGGCGGTGCAGTTGCCGTACCAGGCGGTGATACAGCCCGACAGGATGCTCTCAATTGTGCACCTGTAAAAGTTAGTGAGGGTTTTCAGTGACAAGCCACATTTTTTCAGCCACCTGAGGTTGAAGAGGCGCTGTTGCGCCTTCACCACACTGTTTGTGTGCGTGGACCATTTCAGTTTGTCGGTGATATGTACACCGAGGAACTTAAAACTTTCCACCTTCTCCACTGCTGTCCCATCGATGTGGATAGGGGGTGCTCCCTTTGCTGTTTCCTGAAGTCCACGATCATCTCTTTGTTTTGCAGACATTGAGTGAGAGGTTATTTTCCTGACACCACACTCTGAGGACCCTCACCTCCTCCTTGAAGGCTGTCTTGTCGTTGTTGGAAATCAAGCCTACCACTGTAGTGTCGTCTACAAACTTGATGAATGAGTTGAAGTTGTGCATGGCCACGCAGTCGTGGGTGAACAGGGAGTACAGGAGAGGGCTGAGAACGCACCTTTATGGATCCCCAGTGTTGAGGATCAGCAGAGTGGAGATGTTGTTTCCTACCTTCACCACCTGGGGATGGCCCGTCAGGAAGTCCACGACCCAGTTGCACAGGGTGGGGTTGAGACCCAGGGTCTCAAGCTTAATGATGAGCTTGGAGGGTACTATGGTGTTGAATGCTGAGCTGTAGTCCATGAACAGCATTCTTACGTAGGTATTCCTCTTTTCCAGATGGGATGGGGCAGCGTGCAGTGTGATGGCGATTGCATCGTCTGTGGACCTATTGGGGCGGTAGGGCAAATTGGTGTGGGTCTAGGGTGGCAGGTAAGGTAGAGGTAATATGATCCTTGACTAGTCTCTCAAGCACTTCATGATGACCGAAGTGAGTGCTACGGGGCGATAGTCGTTCAGTTATCTTAGCTTTCTTGGGAACAGGAACAATGGTGGCCATCTTGAAGCATGTGGGGACAGCAGACTACGCTAGGGATTGATTGAATATGTCCGTAAACACACCAGCCAGCTGGTCTGCGCATGCTCTGAGGACGTGGCTAGGGATGCCGTCTTGGCCGGCAGCCTTGCGAGACTTAACACGTTTAAATGTTTTACTCACGTCGGCCACGGAGAAGGAGAGCCCAGAGTCTTTGGTTGCGGGCTGTGTCGGTGGCATTGTATTGTCCTCAAAGCGCACAACAAAGTTTAATTTGTCTGGCAGCAAGACATTGATGTCTGTGACGTGGCAGGTTTTCTTTTTGTAACCCGTGACTGTCTGTAGACCCTGCCACATACGTCTCGTGTTTGAGCCCTTGAATTGCAACTCCACTATGTCTCTATACTTATGCATTGCTTGTTTGATTGCCTTACGGAGGGAATAACTACACTGTTTGTATTCGGCCATGTTTCCAGTCGCCTTGCCATGATTAAATGTGGTGCTATGTGCTTTCAGGCAAACGTGTCAGTGAACAGCATGCTGACAAAACAGGCCTTTTGCAATATTTCAAATACAGTCGCGGGAAAACACAGGTTGGACACCAAAGAGAAGACTCTAATCTGTCTGCTGTAGGCAAACAAAATATTTGATAAACTTCCAAATATTATTTTACAAAGTAAAACAGCGAGATATTGGCTTTTGGCACGAACACAATGGCCATCACCGGCGAGTGAATGAATATTTGTCTCAACACACCTAGGCCTATGCTATTGATGGATTCAAGGTTGTTTTTCTTGATCGCAGATTCTCACGTCAGTGTCAAAGTAGCCTGTCATTTCGATAATTTGTGCGGGATTAAAAAATATTCTGCCAAAGTCTACAGTCACATAACTCATGTAGAATTGCATGAAATGCGTTTATAAAAGGCCACATTTCTGCCGGACCCTAGGCTTAGGCTACTAAAATGTTCCACTGCTCTATGCCACTATGCAAATGCAATGAGATGCATGCAATGCTTTGATTATTTAAAAACAGACATTATTACACGTGGCGGAGTGGCGTAACATATTTAACAAACCAAACATTAAAATACCGTTATATAAGGTAAAGTAAAAACCCAAACCTGTCTGTGCATCAATACCGGTATACAGAGCATTCAGAAAGTATTCAGACTCCTTGACTTTTTCCACATTGTTACGTTACAGCCTTATTCTAAAATTGATTACATTTTTTCACCTTATCAATCTACACACTATAGCCCATAATGACAAAGCAAAAACTGGTTTTTAAAAATGTTAGCAATTTTTTTTTAAATATACTGAAATATCAGTATCAGAACCTTTACTCAGTACTTTGCTGAAGCACCTTTGGCAGCGATTACAGCCTTGATTCTTCTTGGGTATGACGCTGCAAGCTTGGCACAACTGTATTTGGGGAGTTTCTCCCCTTACTCTCTACAGATCCTCTCAAGCTCTGTCAGGTTGGATGGGGAGCGTCGCTGCACAGCTATTTTCATTTCTCTCCAGAGATGTTCGCTTAGGTTCAAGTCCGTGCTATGGCTCGGCCGCTCTGGCTTGGCCACTCCTGTGTTGTCTTGGCTGTGTGCTTAGGGTCGTTGTCCTGTTGGTAGGTGAATCTTCGCCCCAGTCTGAGTTCCTGAGCGCACTGGAGCAGGTTTTCCTCAAGGATCTCTGTACTTTGCGCTGTTCATCTTTCCCTCGATCCTGACTAGTCTCCCAGTCCCTGGCGCTGAAAAACTTCCCCACAGCATCATGCTGCCACCACCATGCTTCACCTGGAGGGATGGTGCCAGATTTCCTCCAGACATGACACTTGGCATTCAGGCCAAGGAGTTCAATCTTAGTTTCATCAGACCAGAGAATCATGTTTCTCATGGTGTTCTTGGACACTGTGTTAACAAACCTCCAGGCGAGCTTCAATTCCATACAACACTCCTTCCGTGGCCTCCAACTGCTCTTAAATGCAAGTAAAACTAAATGCATGCTCTTCAACCGATCGCTGCCCGCACACTCCCGGCCATCTAGCATCACTACTCTGGACGGTTCTGACTTAGAATATGTGGACAACTACAAATACCTAGTTGTCTGGTTAGACTGTAAACTCTCCTTCCAGACTCACATTAAGCATCTCCAATCCAAAATGAAATCTAGAATCGGCTTCCTACTTCGCAACCTAGCGTCCTTCACTCATGCTGCCAAACATACCTACCAATCCTTGACTTCGGCGATGTCATCTACAAAATAGCCTCCAACACTCTACTCAGCAAATTGGATGTAGTCTATCACAGTGCCATCCGTTTTGTCACCAAAGCCCCATATACTACCCACCACTGCAACCAGTATCTTTACTCAGTACTCAGCCCTCGCTTCATATTCATCGCCAAACCCAATGGCTCCAGGTCATCTATAAGTCTATGCTAGGTAAAGCCCCGCCTTATCTCAGCTCACTGGTCACCATAGCAGCACCCACACGTAGCACGTGCTCCAGTAGGTATATTTCACTGGTCATCCCCAAAGCCAACTCCTCCTTTGGCCGCCTTTCCTTCCAGTTCTCTGCTGCAAATGACTGGAACGAATTGCAAAAATCACTGAAGCTGGAGTCTTATCTCCCTCACTAACTTTAAGCATCAGCTGTCAGAGCAGTGTACCAATCATTGAACCTGTACACAGCCCATCTGTAAACAGCCCACCCAACTACCTCATCCCCATATCCCCAGGGTGGCATGTAGCCTAGTGGTTAGAGCGTTGGACTAGTAACCGGAAGGTTGCAAGATTTAATCCCCGAGCAGACAAGGTAAAAATCTGTCTTTCTGCCCCTGAACAAGGCAGTTAACCCCCTGTTCCTAGCCTGTCATTGAAAATAAGAATTTGTTCTTAACTGACTTGCCTAGTTAAATAAAGGTGAAATAAAAAAAATTACTAACAAAAAAGCGGGCTGTCATATGACTTTAACTGAGGATTGGCTTCCCATCTGGCCTCTCTACCATAAAGGCCTGATTGGTGGAGTGCTGCAGAGATGGCTGTCCTTGTGGAAGGTTCTCTCATCTCCACAGAGGAACTCTGGAGTGACCATCGGGTTCTTGGTCACCTCCCTGACCAAGGCCCTTCTCCCCCGATTGCTCAGTTTGGCCCGGTGGCCAAGTCTTTGTGGTTCCAAACTTCTTCCATTTAAGAATGATGGAGGCCACTGTGTTCTTTGACAAAGAAACACACATACACAGCTGTGCACACATCTTGGCTGATAAGTGTGTTTTCTTTTGAAGACCTTTACTGTGATCGAGAGGTAAGAGGGGTTCTCATGAGGCATCTGAAAGGGCACCAATTCCTTAAAACAAACCACTAGGGAACTGGTAGTACTTTTCTCTCCTCACCCCTGATACAATTAAAGTGCCTTCGCTTTCTCTTCTTTTCAATTAAGTTCAAAATGCTTTATTGGCATGACAAAAGTGCCAAACCAACAGACATACAAAATATTTAGGAACATTGATGAGAATTTGTTATATGTACTGAATTGTGTAATGAACTACACAAGTATGAAAAACAAATTGGATAGAAAATAACATTAAAATGACATGAAGTGCAGATAAATTAATATTACTGCAGTTTTTATATTATTCACATACATTTTTTCTTTCTCAATATTATTGGGTGTGGTGATTGTTTGTGCTATAGATCAAATATTGTGATTGTTATACATCTTAATGTTATCACTGTTCTGTGATCAGTGAAGCTACAGTAAAAAAAAAACACATCTTAATTGTGACTTTATTTAGGTTTGCTCATATACTTGTATAGAATCATGACACAATAATAGCTTCAAATATGAACAGGGTTTGTAATCACGTCACTGTTTCTCTTTATTAAGTGATACTTTCCTTACAGTAACCAGGTTTCCATCAAACCCTTTTATGTGAGTAAAGTGCATGTCGGATAAAAAAGTTCATGACGGGCCCGGGGGAAACAGAACATTTTTTGTTAAACTTTCCAAAATTCATTAGGATTCAGTTATAGTCACAGCCGTGTATATTCCCCCTCAAACCGATACCATGACGGCCCTCAAAGAACCAAACTGTAAACCACATATCCTGAAGTCGCATTTATTGTAGGTGGGGATTTTAAAGCAAATTTGTGGAAATGCTACTGAAGTTCTATCAACACATTGACTGTAGTACTCGCGCAGCTAAAACACTCAACCACTGCTACTCCAACTTCCGAGATGCCTACAAGTCTCTCCCTCGCCCTCCCTTTGGCAAATCTGATCATGACTCCATTTTGCTACTCCCTTCCTATAGGCAGATACAAAAAAATTAAGTACCAGTGCTAAGGAGTATTCAACGCTGGTCTGACCAATCGGAATCCACGCTTCACAATTGTTTTGATTACGTGGACTGGGATATGTTCCGGGTAGCCTCCGAAAATAATATTGACGAATATACTGCAATGGTGACTGAGTTTATCTATTAAAACCTACCCTAACCAGAAACCTTGGATAGATGGCAGCGTTCACTCCAAAACAAAGCACGAACCACCACATTTAACCACGGCAAGGTGACTGGGAATATAGCCGAATACAAACAGTGTACTTATTCCCTAAGTAAGACAATCAAACAGGCAAAAGTCAGTATAGAGACAAAGTGGAGTCGCAATTCAATGGCTCAGACACGAGATGTATGTGGCAGGGTCTACAGACAATCACGGACTACAAAGGGAAAACTTCCGGACATGCTAAACACCTTCTTCGCCGTCTTTGAGGATAATACAGTGCCACCGACGCAGCCCGCTACCAAGGACTGTGGGCTCTCCTCCGTGGCCGACGTAAGACATTTAAGCGCATTAATCCTCGCAAGGCTGCCGGCCCAGACGGCATCCCTAGCTGCGTCCTCAGAGCATGCGCAGACCAGCTGGCTGGAGTGTCTACGGACATATTCAATCTCTCCCTATCCCAGTCTGCTGTCCCCACATGCAAGATGTCCACATGTCCACCATTGTTCCTGTTCCCAAGAAAGCAAAGGTAACAGAACTAAATTACTATCGCCCCATAGCACACTTCTGTCATCATGAAGTGCTTTGAGAGACTAGTCTCAAAGCCCCAATAGATCCACATATGATGCCATCGCACTGCACACTGCCCTATTCCATATGGACAAGAGGAATACCTATGTAAGAATGCTGTTCATTGACTATAGCTCAGCATTCAACACCAAAGTACCCTCCAAGCTCATCATTAGGCTCGAGGCCCAGGGTCTGAACCCCACCCTGTGCAACTGGGTCCTGGACTTCCTGACGGGCCGCCCCCAGGTGGTGAAGGTAGGAAACAACACCTCCACTTCACTAATCATCAACACTGAGGCCCCAAGAAGGAGCCAGTACTACCTGTTCACCCATGACTGCGTGGCAACGCACACCTCCAACTCAATCATCACCTCAGTAGTAGGCCTGATTACCAACAATGACAAGACAGCCTACAGGGAGGAGGTGAGAGCCCTGGGAGTGTGGTGCCAGGAAAATAGCCTCATACCCAACGTCAGCAAAACGAAGTAGCTGATCTTTGACATCAGGAAACAGCAGAGGGAGCACCCCCCATATCTACATCGATGGGACCGCAGTTGTTGGAGCTAGAAACACAAGCCTTTCACTACACCCGCAATAGCATCTGCTAAACACGTGTATGTGACCAATAATATTTGATTAAATAAATTATGATGAACTTCACAGGGTGGTGGAAGTGCAGGTCATGAGCTTGATGCTCCTTTGTAATAAATATTGTGGGTCTTATTCTGGTGACATGTTCATTGATGCTTGTCTCCCATTTGACAAATAAAAATAATCTTGCTCTTTTGTCCATAATAATCTCATCATGTAGGCTATACGCTCTAGCCAAAAGCACACCCTGCACCCATCAGTAGGGTTGAAAATGCGCTTGGAAACCCATTTAAGTTGTATTTGTTTATTCGGTATATGAGAATTTAACCGCATAAATTATTTTGACGTGCACTATGACATCACGCACAGCATTTTATCTGTAGTATAGCACAACAAGTCAATTTGCTGGTATCATGTCTCTGGTGGGAAAAAGTGCATATTGTTTTTATGTAGATTTTAGAATATCTGCATGAAAATCTGTCAAAGTGTATGGAAACCTAGCTAGTGGTAAAGCACGCCTCAAAATTATATAATCACATTCTTAGGAGTTCAAGTGGTAGTGTGTGTGTGTCACTACTGTGCATGGTGTTGTTGCAGTGTGTGTAAGAGTGTTTTCTTTGATCTAACAGGGTGTGTGAGTTGCTCAGCTCGGAGTCTGAGATACCTGTGCACTGTAAAGTCCTGATTGTTGTGTGAATAGAGGAGAGGATTTTTAAAGAAAAGCACATATGAAGAGGTAGACTGACAAATAGATGACAAATATACTTAAAATAAAATACTCCGTCACTCTTTTCTGTTATCTGTTATCATCAAATCAAATGTATTTATATAGCCCTTCGTACATCAGCTGATATCTCAAAGTGCTGTACAGAAACCCAGCCTAAAACCCCAAACAGCAAGCAATGCATGTGAAAGAAGCACGGTGGCTAGGAAAAACTCCCTAGGAAAAACTCCCTAGAAAGGCCAAAAACCTAGGAAGAAACCTAGAGAGGAACCAGGCTATGAGGGGTGGCCAGTCCTCTTCTGGCTGTGCCGGGTGGATATTATAACAGAACATGGTCAAGATGTTAAAATGTTCATAAATGACCAGCATGGTCAAATAATAATAATCATAGTAGTTGTCGAGGGTGCAACAAGCACGTCCGGTGAACAGGTCAGGGTTCCATAGCCGCAGGCAGAACAGTGGAGCACCCTCGAAACTGGAGCAGCACCACGGCCAGGTGGACTGGGGACAGCAAGGAGTCATCATGCCAGGTAGTCCTGAGGCATGTTCCTAGGGCTCAGGTCCTCCGAGAGAAAGACAGAAAGAGAGAATTAGAGAGAGCATATTTAAATTCACACAGGACACCGGATAAGACAAGAGAAATACTCCAGATGTAACAGACTGACCCTAGCCCCCCGACACAAACTACTGCAGCATAAATACTGGAGGCTGAGACAGGAGGGATCAGAAGACACTGTCGCCCCATCCGATGATAACCCCGGACAGGGCCAAACAGGCAGGATATAACCCCACCCACTTTGCCAAAGCACAACCCCCACACCACTAGAGGGATGTCTCCAACCACCAACTTACCGTCCTAAGACAAGGCCGAGTATAGCCCACAACGATCTCCACCATGGCACAACCCAAGGGGGGGCGCCAACCCAGACAGGAAGACCACGTCAGTGACTCAACCCACTCAAGTGACGGACCCCTCCCATGGACGGCATGGAAGAACACCAGTAAGCCAGTGACTCAGCCCCTGTAAAGGGGTTAGAGGCAGAGAATCCCAGTGGAAAGAGGGGAACCGGCAAGGCAGAGACAGCAAGGGCGGTTCGTTGCTCCAGCCTTTCCGTTCACCTTCACACTCCTGGGCCAGACTATACTTAATCATAGGACCTACTAAAGAGATAAGTCTTCAGTAAAGACAAAGGTTGAGACTGATGCTGCGTCTCTCACATTGGTAGGCAGACCATTCCATAAAAATGGAGCTCTATAGGAGAAAGCCCTACCTCCAGCCGTTTGCTTAGAAATTCTAGGGACAATTAGGAGGCCTGCGTCTTGTGACCGTAGCGTACGTGTAGGTATGTACGGCAGGACCAAATCGGAAAGATCGGTACGAGCAAGCCCATGTAATGCTTTGTAGGTTAGCAGTAAAACCTTGAAATCACCCCTTGCCTTAACAGGAAGCCAGTGTAGGGAGGCTAGCACTGGAGTAATATGATCAAATTTTTGGGTTCTAGTCAGGATTCTAGCAGCCGTATTTAGCACTAACTGAAGTTTGTTTAGTGCTTTATCCGGGTAGCCGGAAAGTAGAGCATTGCAGTAGTCCAGCCTAGAAGTAACAAAAGCATGGATTAATTTTTCTGCGTCATTTTTCGACAGAAAGTTTCTGATTTTTGCAATGTTATGTAGATGGAAAAAAAGCTGTCCTTGAAACAGTCTTGATATGTTCTTCAAAAGAGAGATCAGGGTCCAGAGTAACGCCGAGGTCCTTCACAGTTTTATTTGAGACGACTGTACAACCATCCAGATTAATTGTCAGATTCAACAGAAGATCTCTTTGTTTCTTGGGACCTAGAACAAGCATCTCTGTTTTGTCCGAGTTTAAAAGTAGAAAGTTTGCAGCCATCCACTTCTTTATGTCTGAAACACAGGCTTCTAGCGAGGGCAATTTTGGGGCTTCACCATGTTTCATTGAAATGTACAGCTGTGTGTCGTCCGCATAGCAGTGAAATTTAACATTATGTTTTCGAATGACATCCCCAAGAGGTAAAATATATAGTGAAAACAATAGTGGTCCTAAAACGGAACCTTGAGGAACACCGAAATTTACAATTAATTTGTCAGAGGACAAACCATTCACAGAGACAAACTGATATCTTTCCGACAGATAAGATCTAAACCAGGCCAGAACTTGTCCATGTAGACCAATTGGGTTTCCAATCTCTCCAAAAGAATGTGGTGATCGATGGTATCAAAAGCGGCACTAAGATCTAGGAGCACGAGGACAGATGCAGAGCCTCGGTCTGACGTCATTAAAAGGTAATTTACCACCTTCACAAGTGCAGTCTCAGTGCTATGATGGGGTCTAAAACCAGACTGAAGCGTTTCGTATAAATTGTTTGTCTTCAGGAAGGCAGTGAGTTGCTGTGCAACAGCTTTTTCAATTTTTTTTGAGAGGAATGGAAGATTCGATATAGGCCGATAGTTTTTTATATTTTCTGGGTCAAGGTTTGGCTTTTTCAAGAAAGGCTTTATTACTGCCACTTTTAGTGAGCTTGGTACACATCCGGTGGATAGAGAGCCGTTTATTATGTTCAACATAGGAGGGCCAAGCACAGGAAGCAGCTCTTTCAGTAGTTTAGTTGGAATAGGGTCCAGTATGCAGCTTGAGGGTTTGGAGGCCATGATTATTTTCATCATTGTGTCAAGAGATATAGTACTAAAACACTTTAGTATCTCCCTTGATCCTAGGTCCTGGCAGAGTTGTGTAGACTCAGGACAATGGAGCTTTGGAGGAATACCCAGATTTAAAGAGGAGTCCGTAATTAGCTTTCTAATGATCATGATCTTTTCCTCAAAGAAGTTCATAAATGTATTACTGCTGAAGTGAAAGCCAGCCTCCATTTGCGAATGCTGCTTTTTAGTTAGCTTTGCGACAGTATCAAAAAGACATTTCGGATTGTTCTTATTTTCCTCAATTAAGTTGGAAAAATAGGATGATCGAGCAGCAGTGAGGGCTCTTCGATACTGCACGGTACTGTCTTTCCAAGCTAGTCGGAAGACTTCCAGTTTGGTGTGGCGCCATTTCCGTTCCAATTTTCTGGAAGCTTGCTTCAGAGCTCGTGTATTTTCTGTATACCAGGGAGCTAGTTTCTTATGACAGATGTTTTTAATTTTTAGGGGTCATCATCTAAAGCCTCTTCAACAATATTTTCACATGTACACATTTTTTTACTATTTTCTACATTGTAGAATAATCGTAAAGACATAAGCATGAAAAAACACATGGAATCATGTATTAATCAAAAAAGTGTTAAACAAATCAAAATATATTTTATATTTGAGATTCTTCAAATAGCCACCATTTGCCTTGATGACAGCTTTGCACACTCTTGGCATTCTCTCAACCAGCTTCACCTGGAATGCTTTTCCAACAGTCTTGAAGGAGTTCCCACATATGCTGAGCACTTGTTGGCTGCTTTTCCTTCACTCCACGATCCGACTCATCCTAAACCATCTCAATTTGGTAGAGGTCGAGGGATTGTGGAGTCCAGGTCATCTGATGCAGCACTCCATCACTCTTCTTCTTGGTCAAATAGCCATTACACAGCCTGGAGATGTGTTGGGTCATTGTCCTGTTGAAAAACAAATGCCAGTCCCACTAAGCCAAATAAAGATGGGATTGCATATCGCTGCAGAATGCTGTGGTAGCCATGCTGGTTAATTGTGCCTTGAATTCTAAATATATAACAGACAGTGTCACCAACAAAGCACCGCCACACAATAACACCGCCTCCTCCATGCTTCACGGTGGGAACCACACATGCAGAGATCATCCGTTCACCCACACCGCGTTTCACAAAGATATGGCGGTTGGAACCAAAGATCTCAAATTTGGACTCCAGACCAAAGGACAAATGTCCACCGGTCTATGTCCATTGTTCGTGTTTCTTGGCCCATGCAAGTCTCGTCTTCTTATTGGTGTCCTTTAGTAGATGTTTCTTTGTAGCAATTTGACCATGAAGGCCTGATTCACGCACTCTCCTCTGAACAGTTGATGTTGAGATGTGTCTGTTACTTGAACTCTGTTAAGCATTAATTTGGGCTGGTATCTCTAATGAACGTATCCACTGCAGCAGAGGTAACTCTGGGTCTTCCTTTCCTGTGCAGTCCTCAGTTTCATCATAGCGCTTGATGGTTTTTGCGACTGCACTTTTCTGTATTGACTGACCTTCTTATCTTAAGGTAATGATGGACTGTCGTTTTTCTTTGCTTACTTGAGCTGTTCTTGCCATAATATGGATTTAGTATTTTACCAAATAGGGCCATCTTCTGTATACCCCCCAACAATTTTTTGTTTACTACATGATTCCATATGTGTTATTTCATAGTTTTGATGTCTTCACTATTATTCTACAATGTAGAAAATAGTAAAAAAAAAAGAAAGAAAAACCTTTGAATGAGTTGCTGTTCTAAATCTTTTGACCGGTAGTGTATATCCAGCCAATATATCTTTATGGAGTAGAATTCAGTAGAGTTGTCTGAAGTTATGGAAACCATGTTGTGTGGCAAAGAAGTGGCAGAGTAAAAAAGAACACCATAAATGAGAAGACTAAGAGGAAAGAAATGAAAAAGAGCGTGATGCTCTCCCCACTCATTCCCTGAGGTGGGTGCTTTTGTCCTCGTCCAAATGGGAGTGCCTGGTGTTGGGTCCTGTTCCGGGAGAGTGCCTCCTCCAGTATAAAAATCTAATGTTATTTGTCACATGCACTTAATACAACAGGTGTAGAACTTACACACACTAACACATACAGTAAAATGTGTGTATCTGTATTCTGACTATCCCAGTACCTGCCTCCATTTACCACTCTCTCTCTCTTTCTCTCTCTCTCTCTCTCTCTCTCTCTGGGAGGCTATGTTATGCCCTGGACATTATATGTATCAAAGAAGTAGATATATAAGAAGTAGAAAATAAGCATCAAATAATGTCAGTTTACATTAAATTATGTTTCACAATTGTGTTATGAAAGTAATGAAGTGTGTTACAAATGATGAGCCTGTGAAAGCTGTTGTTGCTGACAAGTGAAGGTTTCTGGCCAGATATGAGAGATCGTAATGTTGCCATTACTGGTACCAGCAAAGTTAGATAGCTAAAATATGGTGGTCCCCTCAATCTTAGTTAGCTGGCTAAAGTTATACTGCATCTCAAATCAAATTGTATTTGTCACATGTGCCAGCAGCGTGGGGAGGGGCAAATAGTCTGGGCAGCCATTTGATTAGCTGTTCAGGAGTCTTATGGCTTGGGGGTAGAAACTGTTTAGAAGCCTCTTGGACCTAGCTCTGGTACCGCTTGCTGTGTGGTAGCAGAGAGAACAGTCTATGACTAGGGTGGCTGGAGTCTTTTTTTTGGGGGGGTTCTTCCTCTGACACCGCCTGGTATAGAGGTCCTGGATGGCAGGAAACTTGGCCCCGGTGATGTACTGGGCTGTACGCACTACACTCTAGTGCCTTGCGGTCGGAGGCAGAGCAGTTGATCTGAGGACCCATGCCAAATCTTTTCAGTCTCCTGAGGGGGAATAGGTTTTGTCGTGCCCTCTTCACGACTGTCTTGGTGTGCTTGAACCATGTTCATTTGTTGGTGATGTGGACGCCAAGAACTTGAAGCTTTCAACCTGCTCCACTACAGCCCCGTCGATGAGAATGGGGGCGTGCTCGGTCCTCCTTTTCCAGGAGTCCACAATCATCTCCTTTGTCTTGATCATGTTGAGGGAGAGGTTGTTATTCTGGCACCACACGGCCAGGTCTCTGACGACCTCCCTATACGCAGTCTCATTGTTGTCGGTGATCAGGCCTACCACTGTTGTGTCATCAGCAAACTTAATGATGGTGTTGGAGTTGTGCCTGGCCTTGCAGTCATGAGTGAACAGGGAGTACAGGAAGGGACTGAGCGCGAGGGGCACTCGTGTTGAGGATCAGCATGGCGGATGTGTTACTACCTACCCTTCCCACCTGGGGGCGGCCTGTCAGGAAGTCTAGGATCCAGTTGCAGAGGGAGGTGTTTAGTCCCAGGGTCCTTAGCTTAGTGATGAGCTTTGAGTGCACTATGGTGTTGAATGCTGAGCTGTAGTCAATGAATAGCATTCTCACATAGTTGTTCCTTTTGTCCAGGTTGGAAAGGGCGGTGTGGAGTGAAATAGAGATTGCATCATCTGTGGATTTGTTGGTGCGGTATCCAAATTGGAGCGGGTCAAGGGTTTCTGGGATAATGGTGTTGATGTGGGCCATGACCATCCTTTCAAAGCATTTCATGGCTACAGACGTGAGTGCTACGGGTTGGTAATCATTTAGGCAGTTTACCTTAGTGTTCTTGGGCACAGGGACTATGGAGGTCTGCTTAAAACATGTTGGTATTACAGACTTGGACAGGGAGAGGTTGAAAATGTCAGTGAAGACACTTGCCAGTTGGTCAACGCATGCTCGGAGTACACGTCCTAGTAATCCGTCTGGCCCAGCGGCCTTGTGAATGTTGACCTATTTAAAGGACTTATTCACATCGGCTGCGGAGAGTGTGTTCACACAGTCATCCATGCATGTTTCATTGTTACTTGCCTCGAAGCGAGCATAGAAATTATTTAGCTTGTCTGGTAGGCTCGTGTCATTGGGCAGCTCTCGGTTGTGCTTCCCTTTTGTAGTCTGTAATAGTTTGCAAGCCCTGCCACATCTGACGAGCGTCGGAGCCGGTGTAGTATGACTTGACCTTAGTCCTATATTGACGCTTTGCCTGTTTGATGGTTCGTCGGAGGGCATAGTGGGATTTCTTATACGCTTCTGGGTTGGAGTCCCGCTCCTTGAAAGCGGCAGCTCTGCCCTTTAGCTCAGTGCGAATGTTGACTGTAATTCATGGCTTCTGGTTAGGGTATGTACGTACAGTCACTGTGGGGACGACGTCCTCGATGCATTTATTGATAAAGCCAGTGACTGATGTGGTGTACTCAATGCCATTGGAAGAATCCCGGAACATGTTCCAGTCTGTGATAGCAAAACATTCCTGTAGTTTAGCATCTGCTTCATCTGACCACTTTTTTATATACCGAGTCACTGGTGCTTCCTGCTTTAATTTTTGCTTGTAAGCAGGAATCAGGAGGATAGAGTTATGATCAGATTTGCCAAATGGAAGGCGAGGGATTGTGATATCCTAGTCACTTTTACCCCTACCTACATGTACACATTACCTAAACTACTTCGTACCCCTGCACATTGACTCGATACCGGTGCTCCTTGTAGCCTTGTTATTGTTATTTTATTGTGCTACTATTTACTTTTTTTAATTAGCACATTTTTTTAAACTCTGAATTGTTGGGAAAGGGCATAAGTAAGCATTTCACAGTAAAGTCTATACCTGTTGAATTTGGGGCATGTGACAAATAAAATTTGATTTGAGCTAGCTAGCTGGTTAGCTAACGTCAGCTATGCTAGCGATAATGGTGATAATGATTATCAATATATACATAACCAGCAATCTATGGTCTAGCTACCTCTTTACTCACCATCAGTGGGGACCAACAAACTCCAACCACCTATTCCTCATGAAAGGGTCCTTTGGCACGGCATGCAAACCACAGTTAGTCAATCCGTATAGGGCTTTTCAGTCTCAAATGGCTGTAACCTTTGAAATCGTTGGGGGCGATGAAACAACAGAGCCCCATTCAATGAAGGGAAGCGAAGTGGGCAGTGGGGCGATTTACACGTGGAGCTTGGCAAAAGGGGGCATGATTTGTTGACATAATTGTAATCCATTTACTCGTTGTGACACTGAGGTTCCAAATTCCATTTTAGACGAGACTTACTTAATGACCGAAATAATAATTTGGACACTTTGTATTCCATTTTGACACTAGAATAATCGTTTCTGACTCATATTGATGGCACATACGGCGTTTTCAAAGGAATTAGTTGGTTTTTAGGGGCAGTCACTCTCTTTAATCTGACTTTCCATTGCAACCAATTCATTTCCAGGTTGACTGAGTAAATCTCTTTAACCTGCGTGGTATCACCTGTCACATGGATATCAGGGTATGTGTTCTGTTTGACAGGATATTCAGACAATTCTCAGAAAGACTGGCAACTAAATGACAGAAACCTGCCTTGCTTAACAATACAGAACTGGAATGTTGCACCTGATCCCCCTGAAGTAAATGAGAATCCCCCCCCCCCCCCCCCCCCCCCACACACACACACACACACACACACACACACACACACACACACACACACACACACACACACACAGTTTCGGTTGGGTCCCTGGGATTGGGAGTTAACCTGTTTAGGATAGGGGGCAGTATTTTCACGGCCGGATAAAAAACATACCCGATTTAATCTGGTTATTACTCCTGCCCAGAAACTAGAATATGCATATAATTGTTTGATTTGGATAGAAAACACCCTAAAGTTTCTAAAACTGTTTGAATGGTGTCTGTGAGTATAACAGAACTCATATGGCAGGCCAAAACCTGAGAAGATTGCATACAGGAAGTGCCCTCTCTGACCATTTCTTGGCCTTCTATAGCCTCTTTTTGGAAAATAGAGGATCTCTGCTGTAACATGACATTTTCTAAGGCTCCCATAGGCTCTCAGAAGGCGCCAGAACGGGGAATGATGACTCTGCAGTCCCTGGCTGAAAAACAGTAGTGCATTTGGATAGTGCTCGATCTGAGAACAATGAAACGGGTGTGCGCATGCACGTGAAGAATCCATTTTACATTTTCAGTCTTTGAACGAAAACGACGTCTCCCGGTCGGAATATTATCGCTATTTTACAAGAAAAATCGCATAAAAATTGATTTTAAACAGCGTTTGACATGCTTCGAAGTACAGTAATGGAATATTTTTTATTTTTTTGTCAAGATACGCGCCGCCGCGTCACCCTTCGGATAGTGTCTTGAACGCAAGAACAAAACGCCGCTATTTGGATATAACTATGGATTATTTGGAACCTAAACAACATTGGGTGTAAACTAGAAGTCCTGGGAGTGCATTCTGACGAAGAACAGCAAAGGTAATCCAATTTTTCTTATAGTAAATCTGAGTTTGGTGAGTGCCAAACTTGGTGGGTGTCAAAATAGCTAGCCATGATGGCCGTGCTATCTACTCAGAATATTGCAAAATGTGCTTTCACCGAAAAGCTATTTTAAAATCTGACACCGCGATTGCATAAAGGAGTTCTGTATCTATAATTCTTAAAATAATTATGTTTTTTGTGAACGTTTATCGTGAGTAATTTAGTAAATTCACCGGAAGTTTCGGTGGGTATGCTAGTTCTGAACGTCACATGCTAATGTGAAAGCTGGCTTTTGATATAAATATGAACTTCATTGAACAAAACATGCATGTATTGTGTAACATAATGTCCTAGGAGTGTCATCTGATGAAGATCATCAAAGGTTAGTGCTGCATTTAGCTGTGGTTTTGGTTTTTGTGACATTATATGTTAGCTTGAAAAATGGGTGTGTGATTATTTCTGGCTGGGTACTCTCCTGACATAATCTAATGTTTTGCTTTCATTGTAAAGCCTTTTTGAAATCGGACAATGTGGTTAGATAAAGGAGAGTCTTGTCTTTAAAATGGTGTAAAATAGTCATATGTTTCAAAAATGGACGTTTTTGGATTTTTGAGGAGTTTGTAATTCGCGCCACGCCCTATCATTGGATAATGGAGCGGTGTTCCGCTAGTGGAACATCTAGATGTAAGAGGTTAACCTCTATGGGCTAGGTGGGACGCTAGCGTGCCACCCGTGGTGCACTCCATCAACAGCAGGTGCATTTCAAGAGCGGCAAATTTGAATCCAAATAAATGTCAAAATTCAAATTTTTCAAAAATACAACTATTTTACACCATTTGAAAGATAAACATCTCCTTAATCTAACCACGTTTTAGGATTTCAAAAAGGTTTTACGGCGAAAGCATAAATTTAGAGTATGTTAGGACAGTACATTTACAAGAGTTGTGTGTAATGTTTTGTCAAGTCAAAGACAGGGTCACCAAAACCATAAAACCAGCTAAAATGATGCACTAACCTTTTACAATCTCCATCAGATGACACTCCTAGGACATTATGTTAGACAATGCATGCATTTTTAGTTCTATCAAGTTCATATTTATATCCAAAAACAGCGTTTTACTATGGCAGTGATGTTGAGGAAATCGTTTCCCTCCAATAACCGGCAGTCAAGTCAGCGTCACAAATTAAATAATTAAAATTAGAAAACATTGGTAAAATATTATATTGTCATTTAAAGAATTATAGATTTACATCTCTTGAACGCAATCAACTTGCCAGATTTAAAAATAACCTTACTGGGAAATCACACTTTGCAATAATCTGAGCACTGCGCCCAGAAAAATACGCGTTGCGATACAGACTAGACGTCATGTTGGGGAGATCTAAAATCGAAAATACTATGTAAATAATCCATTACCTTTGATTCTCTTCATCAGATGTCACTTCCAGGTATCACAGGTCCATAACGAATGTAGTTTTGTTCAAAAAAGCTCATCATTTATGTCCAAAAATCTCCGTCTCGTTAGCACATGATGTAAGCCAGCCGGACTTCTCGTCATGAACGAGGGGAAAAAATATATTTCCGTTCGTTCAAACATGTCAAACGTTGTATAGCATAAATCATTAGGGCCTTTTTTAACCAGAACATGAATAATATTCAAGGTGGACGAATGCATACTCTTTTATAACGTATTGGAACGAGGGTACCCAACATGAACTCGCGCGCCAGGTGTCTAATGGGACATCATCGTTCCATGGCTCTTGTTCGGTCAGATCTCCCTCCAGAAGACTCAAAACACTTTGTAAAGGCTGGTGACATCTAGTGGAAGCAATAGGAAGTGCCAAAATATTCCTAAACCCCTGTGTTTTTCAATGGGATAGGTTTAACCTCTATGGGACCGGCGGGACGAATTCGTCCCACCTACGTAACAGCCACTGCCAGCCTGTGGCGCGATTTTCAAAATCTTCAAAATCCTATTACTTCAATTTCTCAAACATATGACTATTTTACAGCCATTTAAAGATAAGACTCTCGTTAATCTAACCACACTGTCCGATTTCAAAAAGGCTTTACAACGAAAGCAAAACATTAGATTATGTCAGCAGAGTACCAAGCCAGAAATAATCAGACACCCATTTTTCAAGCCAGCATATAATGTCACCAAAACCCAGAAGACAGCTAAATGCAGCACTCACCTTTGATGATCTTCATCAGATGACAACCCTAGGACATTATGTTATACAATACATGCATGTTTTGTTCAATCAAGTTCATATTTATATCAAAAACCAGCTTTTTACATTAGCATGTGACGTTCAGAACTAGCATACCCCCCGCAAACTTACGGGGAATTCGCTAACATTTTACTAAATTACTCACGATAAACGTTCACAAAAAGCATAACAATTATTTTAAGAATTATAGATACAGACCTCCTCTATGCACTCGATATGTCCGATTTTAAAATAGCTTTTTGGTGAAAGCACATTTTGCAATATTCTAAGTACATAGCCCAGGCATCACGGGCTCGCTATTTAGACACCCGGCAAGTTTAGCACTCACCATAATCATATTTACTATTATAAAAATGTCATTACCTTTTGTTGTCTTCGTCAGAATGCACACCCAGGACGTCTACTTCAATAACAAATGTTGGTTTGGTCCAAAATAATCCATCGTTATATCCGAATAACGGCGTTTTGTTCGTGCGTTCCAGACACTATCCGAAATAGT
The DNA here is from genome assembly GCF_965601325.2 of Salmo salar. NCBI lineage: Eukaryota > Metazoa > Chordata > Actinopteri > Salmoniformes > Salmonidae > Salmo > Salmo salar. The sequence goes on from NC_138309.1 coordinate 6,445,932, forward strand.
AAAGAAGTGTCGCGCGCTTGGCGCAATTCCTGACAATAAAATTCAAAGTATTCCATTGCCGTACGTCGAAGCATGTCAACCGCTGTTTAAAATCAATTTTTACGTCATTTTTCTCGTAGAAAAGCGATAATATTCCGACAGGGAATCTCCTTTTCGGCAAACAGAGGAAAAAATCCCAAAGGCGGGGGCGGTCGGGGTCACGCGCATAAGCTAGTGTCTCTTGATGGGCCACTTGAGAAAGGCGATAATGTGTTTCAGCCTGGGGCTGGAATGACGACATTCTCTTTTTTCCCGGGCTATGAGAGCCTATGGAAGACGTGGGAAGTGTCACGTTAGAGCAGAGATCCTTAGTAAATGATAGAGATGGCAAAGAAGTTCCAGAAATGGTCAGACAGGCCACTTCCTGTAAAGGAATCTCTCAGGTTTTGACCTGCCATTTGAGTTCTGTTATACTCACAGACACCATTCAAACAGTTTTAGAAAATTTAGGGTGTTTTCTATCCATATGTAATAAGTATATGCATATTCTAGTTACTGAGTAGGAGTGGTAACCAGATTAAATCGGGTATGTTTTTTATCCAGCCGTGTCAATGCTGCCCCCTAGCCCTAACAGGTTAAAGTCAATACAACACATCAGGTATCCACTTCCTGTCAGAAAATGTCTCAGGGTTTTGCCTGCAAAATGAGTTCTGTTATACTCACAGACACCATTCAAACAGTTTTAGAAACTTTAGAGTGTTTTCTATCCATATATAATAAGTATATGCATATTCTAGTTACTGGGTAGGATTAGTAACCAGATTAAATCGGGTACATTTTTTTTATCCAGACGTGCAAATGCTGCCCCATAGCCCTAACAGGTTAAAATCTTAAATACTAATAATAAAAGAGCATTACACAAGAAAACTATATCCTTTAAAGTAGGTACTGTATGTTTCCAATTGGCATCCGATTTTTATGCAAATATTCAAAAATATGCATAAAGAAAATATGTGCATTTTCCCAACAGAGCTGTGTTTCCAACAAGCTGACTTGTTGCAGATAACAATCAGTGTGTGATGATATAGTGCACACAAATGTAGTTTTTCACTTAAGTTTTCATGTATTGAATAAAAATCTAGTTTGATGTGTTTACATCGCATTTACAACTATACCAATAGTTTTGTCTTGGCAAGTGCACTCTAGCCAGCAACTCACAGATGCTGTGCAGCTAGGCTAGTCTACATGATGAGATTATTATGGATAAGCTCAAGAATCATTTTTATTTGGCAAATGGCAGTCAAGCATTGATCATCATGCCACCACAATAAGACCCTCGATATTTATTGGAAAGGAGCATCAAGCTCATCACCGTGCACTTCAACACCCTGTGAAGTTCATCATAACTTATTTCATTTGTCGTTCATCTGCATGGTTTCCCGAGTCGTAGTGGAAGGACCACACACCATATCATTGTGTGACTCTAAGTTTACATCAATATGATTGTTATTATATTAATATTTGCGCATAAAGGCGTTTCCACCTCCATTTCTCACATAATTAATTTTACAGACTAAGATCCCACCATGTCGAACAAACAAATTCTGTCGGCATTTATACAATTGTACCAAAACTTTGTTTCCATCACAGCTGTCGTGATTTTTTTTTTATAGGGTTTGACTAATGCATTGTTGTACAACTGACTAGGTCTTTCCCTTTCCCATGATCGACAGCCATACTCGCATAAAAACTGGATGGAAACGTGGTTAGTGTAGGGTTTCTGCCTAGTGCTCAACAACTGCATTGATTTCACTGTCATGAGTAGTTTGAAGAAAGCTATTTTTATCCAATGAATAAGCTTAACTTCAGTTTCTCCCATTTCTCTATTTCCCTCTACATCAGTAGGGGATGGTTGGGAGATGGAGAGATACTGTTTGTGTGGGGAAGGGGCGCTGTAAAAGTCGACCATCTTATAATTGGCTCTTTGATGGAAGGGAAAGGGGGGATATCCTATACCCCAACCTTATGAATAGGCCTGGGTTTTTTCTCACACTGAAATATACCGTAGCCTCTGAAACCAGGGACAGGCTTTCAACAATAGCTCATTGTAGATTGAAGAGACACTTTCCAGTACACTCTAGAATAATCAGCCCCTGTCCCCAAAGCCTTTTCCACCTCCTTTCACTCTCTCGGTCACAGACACGCACATTCCAGCCTTTTTTTTATGAAATCATGTGAATGTGTTCATGCGTAAATTCATTATTCCACTCCAAATGTAGGGCAAACAGGGCCTCATACACTGTTGATTTGCTATTATAACTGGTTCCGTGTTTACTTTGACCAATCTCCAACATAAGACAACTTGATTCGCCTTAAGTTCTGAGGAACTAAGAAAACACATTAGTCTGGAAGTTTACCCAGATAATGTGGAGAATTTGATTAAGAAATTGACCTTTTTCATAATGTGTAAATGAAAGAAAAACAAAAGGAACATTCTCTGAAGTGGAAGTTGCTTGGTGCCAAGTTTCACACACACCAAAGGCATTCTCTTGAAAAGACCGTTAGTCTCCTTCCTCCGGAGAAGGAAATCTGCCCAGCCAGCCTGTGTTTTCCTGCAAACATAGCAACTGCCCAATGAAAACACTGAGAGGGGCTGACTGTAATCCACCACTCATGTGACTACTGAATGATTTACCAAGAATGGCCCCTCCTCCCTTCACCTGCCCCTCCCCACTGACGTGATTCACCGGGCTGCCGGGGGAGGGAAGGATTTTGTAACACAGAAACTGGGAAGTGCCTTAGCAGGGCAGTCCAGTTCAGGCAGCCCTAAGAGAAGGAGTGAGAGCGATCAAGAGAGAGTATGTCTGACAAGTGGTTAAGTCTCCCACATTGCTGTGCTCTGGAATGCCATAGTTTGGGGAGATAGAATAAGACATCACATCGTAGTAGGAGCAACGGCAGCACTGAGAGCTGTATCAGAAACGGCACCATGAAGGGTCAGGTAGTTAATGGCTTCCAGGCTGAGATTGGACCCTTGGACTGGAGCTACGGCACTGGGATGCCCCCTCGGAGGGGCAAGAGTATGGAAGAGTTGGGGAATTGTGGCTGTGCCAGGGAGAGTATGGTCCATCTGCAACAGCAACTACAGTTCCAGCAGAAGCAGCAACAGGTGGTTGGATACCACGGCTATAAGCTAGCTCCAGCGCCAGTGCTGGCCCCTGTACCGGTGGCAACTCCAAGGTCTGTGCCAACTCCTTGGCCAGGGCAATGGGACTACCAGGCCAACCTGAGGCAGGGGAATGCCGGTCGGCAGGCCAGCTGGGAGTATGAGGACTATGACAGAGTGCTCTATAGAGACACAAGGCCTCAAAGCAGGGGCCTTTATTTTCGCTCTGCCTCAGATAATGGCCACCTGGAACCCAGGAGAGTGCAAGAGTGGTCTGGTAACCATTGCTTCTACCCAGGCCCAGAGGACCACAACTACCAGGAGCACAACCGAGAGACACAAATCAAGGATTACAGGGATGTCCACAGAAGTCAGGCGCAGTATGACATCGACAGGGACAAATATGACCACAAAGAGGAGGACTATCACTACAAACAGTGTGACCTCTACAAAGATAGAGATGGGGACCACTATGACTGCAAAAAACAGGACTATTGGGACCTGGAAAATGAATTTTATCAAGAACATGACCGTTATGATCGCAAAGAGTCAGACCAGTATGATCACACAGACCGGTACAACCCTAGGGATATAGGCCACCATGACCGCAAAGATGGTGACCAGTACGACCTTAAAGATCAGGAATATTTTGACCGCAGGAGACAGAGCAAGAATGACCACACAGAAAATGATTATTTGGACTACAGACAAGACAATAGGAAAGATGACCACTACGTAAAATACCGCTATGTTCGCAGGGAGGATTATTATGACCGTAAAGAGAAGACCCATTATGATCGCAGAGAAAAGGACCACTGTGACCAAAAGGATAAGGACCACTATTTGCTTAAAAAGAGTGATAGTTATGACCACAAGGAAAAGGACCACTACAACTACAAAGGAAAGGACCACTGTGATCGCAGAGAAATGGACCACTATGATCACAAGGAAAAGGACCACTACAATGACAAGGGAAAGGACCACTATGATCGTAAGGAAGAAGACCATTACAGGGATTTGCGATCATTATCTATGGACTCCAGGTATGAGGAGTACCCCGGCAGTGGGAAGCACTGTGAAGAATGGGTTGAGGACCGGTGCCACAATCAGCCCGAACGGGAGCGACGGTCCTACGACCTTCACCTGTGCCACAACAAGGACAGCGAAAATGGGTCCCAACTGGATTCTGGTAGCCTCATGGGGACCGTGAACCACCCCAGGCGGGCACGTAAGCCCCTCTACATGGGCTCCCTTGACCGTAACAGTTTCTACAGGAAGACCGCCCCCAGCTCTCTGCGGAGGTCAGAGTTTGCCATCAACAGTAAGCAGAAACAAGGTAAACATCTGTGTGCTGGGAAGGATTCAGGTATGTAAAGTAGGCAGAGGCCAGACCATGGGGTTATAGGAAGTTTTCCTCTTTATTGCTGATCTAGGATCAGCTTTCCTGACACCAATCCATTGAGCGCTTACAAAATAAAAACTGTTTTTGGGGAGCAACCCAGCCGCCCAGCAACAACGAGTCACCAGTTCATTTCCACTCACGATTGGATCGTATGAACATTTCACCAAGATTGAATTGTAAGCCATAATTGTAATGTGTAGTGTCCTGTAATTTCCAAAGTCTCAACCTCAGAAAAATGACCTTTAGTTGCACTTACAATGGACGTCTAAAGTGTTGTCGCCTGGGGCCTCATTTATTAAAACGTTGCATATGTACAAAATATACCCCAAAACGAGCGTGCGATAGTTTTCACTCATTTATAATAACTGAAACTTGACGTTAGAATGTTCTTACCTCCACGCAAACTTTAGACCATCCTACAAAAAAAATTCTAGGGGTTGTAGTATTGCATTGAAACCAGGTAAGTAAGTATATTGTGCAAATGGGCGATATGATGACACACTTATTGATTTAAAAAAAAAATGAAAAACTGGAAAATATAATAACAAAATACAAACATTTGCCGTTAGTGAGAAGAGCGAAAATATTTTTATTTTATCTTTTCAATCTAAAATAACAATGGATTTATTTCCATGATCATTGTACAATACATTCCTTCTCTTTTCTGACTGTGATGAACGTAGCCTATACAATAAATGGAGATACTATTCGTCCCATCTCTTATTTAATTGGACCTACTTCATCGTAGTAATAGATGGGCTGTTTCAAGTATTTTGCTCTATATGATCCTTCTGTTTTTATACCTACTTATTCTTTTCAGAAATGGCTACGCAGATATTTAGTAGGCAACTTTTATAAATGAGGCCAAGGTGCTCACTCACTCTCCAGGCATGTGTGTGTCAGACATAGTCTGAGGTTTGTAGCGTGTGGTGGTTTCGCCTATTGTCTTAGGAAGGTGAACCTGAAAGTATTTTAGTGTGGGGGAACCAGTCAAGCGGGTTATGTTGGTTCTTGGTTTTTGTTGGCTCCTTTTCTCCTCTCTCTCTCTCTCTCTCCTCTCTCTCTCTCTGTCTCTGTCTCTGTCTGTCTGTCTGTCTGTCTGTCTGTCTGTCTGTCTGTCTGTCTGTCTGTCTGTCTGTCTGTCTGTCTGTCTGTCTGTCTGTCTGTCTGTCTGTCTGTCTGTCTGTCTGTCTGTCTGTCTGTCTTAAAATATGCACAGAAGTAGTGGCATTTGTCATCAGTCTCTTGCTCAGGTGTTTCACATGACTCATTCCATTGCTGTCTTAAAGGGATAGTTCACCTAAATTGCATATTGGTTTCCGTACCCTGTAAGCAGGTTATAGACTACGTAAGACACCAATCCATGCTTTGTTTTTGTTTACCTGGCCACTGTTTCCAAAGGCACAAATCCAATGCAAGTTATTGATACCAATATTTGCATTTTTCACACTTCATTTTGTCATTTGGGTGAACTATCCATTTAATGGTGGGGCTGCTCTTAGACGCTCTGTCAAAGTAGGACTTTGTCCTGGCTGGATGGAATGTCTGTGGCAGGTGTTAAGCACCGCAGATTGCCATACTGAGTGAGTATTTGTGTGTGTGTGTGTGCCTAAATATGTCAGAGCAAGAGAGCACTTCTCAGGAGTTTGCTTGTTAGAACAAGCAGGTGAAGCACCCTAGTGCTCAACACAGCCTGGGACCAGACAGAACTCACTACCTTCTCTCCCCCCCAAACACACACACTGACCATGTTTCCAACCAGTAATCCCTAACGTCAACATAGTGAGGAGGAAGAGAAGGTAGTGAGTTCTGTCTGGTCCCAGGCTGTTTTCAACACGAGGGTGACTCCTCCACAGAGGGACTGAATTTCAAGTTGCATGTACCAAGAGTGTGCGTGCGTGTTGGTCTGTGGAGGTGCCTGTTGCTGGTCTCCGTAGTAATCCATGAGCAGCAGCTGCTGATAGGCAGATGGGGGATTAATCAGAAAATCCTTAGACAACATTCTCACAACGTTCTGGTAACATTCTGTCTAGGGGCCAGCCTGGCAGACAAATGCCCCAGGTCTGGAGCCGAGGAGGGAATTAGCCAGCTAATGTAGGTCAGAAACACTGCACAAGCTCTCTGACACAAACACTGACATCTGGTCTCTCACTATCACACACACACACACGTTTTCCTGTTACATGTATTTGAAATAACTTCACTATGTGCTGGTACATTCCCTAATTTGTTTTTACACAAATTAACAAGCTAGTTAGCACATTATCTTGTGAAACTGTTGAAGTAGCTAGCAAGCGATAAGATTTGCCAAATAACAGACTATAATGTCTTCTACAGTGGCACATACTTTGCAATGTGCAGAATACAATCACTCATCGGGGGTGATTTCTTCTAAACAGCTGATCTCCTGCACTAGTTTTGGAGAATTAATACAAAAGTTTTATATCGATACGAAGCTTAGACTCCACTTTATTTATTTTGACTTATTGTGATCTATATATATATATATATATATATATATATATATATATATATATATATATATATATATATATTTGCTCTTCTCACTAACGGCAAATGTTTGTATTTTATATATATATATATATATAGATATATATATAGAGTACCTACTGTTTGTACATTTCATTTATTTGTATTTTCGTCTGACACACACATGCCTGGAGAGTGAGTGAGCACCTTGGCCTCATTTATAAAAGTTGCCTACTAAATATCTGCGTAGCCATTTCTGAAAAGAATAAGTAGGTATAAAAACAGAAGGATCATATAGAGCAAAATACTTGAAACAGCCCATCTATTACTACGATGAAGTAGGTCCAATTAAATAAGAGATGGGACGAATAGTATCTCCATTTATTGTATAGGCTACGTTCATCACAGTCAGAAAAGAGAAGGAATGTATTGTACAATGATCATGGAAATAAATCCATTGTTATTTTAGATTGAAAAGATAAAATAAAAATATTTTCGCTCTTCTCACTAACGGCAAATGTTTGTATTTTATATATATATATATATATATATATATATATATATATATATATATATATATATATATATATATATATAGATCACCTACTGTTTGTACATTTCATTTATTTGTATTTTTATGTTAGGGTGTGAGGCGAACCAAGGCCCGTAGACCTCTGGGGCAGCTTGGGGCACTTAAAAAAACAGTATTTCTTAAGTTTTGCATTGCGCTAAAAACGTATCTTCTCGCGTGCTTGACTATGATGTTGATTGTCTTTGATTTTTACAGTGTTCTGAAGTTTAATTTACCATAGGAATCAAAATCTATGTCAGTGTATCGCAGGAGGAATATTGCTGTGTTTCTCAAACTTTTCAATACAGGTTTTGATTGAACAGGATCTGGTATTTTGTAATTTCATTTGCTGAACTAGAGCAAATCAATTGTCTTTTTTCACAAAAATGGGACGAGGGGTCATAAGAAATTCAGTTCGAGGTAACTCATGCAAGGATTAAACATTTTTGTTCCACTTAGAATTCTAAATTGGAAATTAGACTATTAAAACTATTGTCATTTCATTTCACCTTCCATAAAAGGTTGTGTTATCAGTGAGTAAAAGGATTTGCATCAGCATATTTTATTTACTGCAAGTACTTTACTCAGTGAAAGTAACTACACAGTGCATGTTTTGAAAGAACCCCAGTGGTCTTAAGTGGATTTGTGAGTGGATAGAAGAAACACTGGTGCAACTCAGGCTTGGGTATGTGAATGCCCTGCACCCTACTTCAGAGACACCCAACAGCATTTGGAGTTTTCAGTAGGGTTAACTAGAGAGCCAACATGGACCTTTTGACCTTTAAGCTGTTGGAGTAAACAGAGGTATCCTACTGTCCAACATGTGGAGTGTCTTCGTTTCCTGTGGCCCATCTCACTGCTTGTTGAAACCAGTGTGGTGGAAGTTTAATTATACTGTGTGCTCTAAGGAGTTGGCCCATGTTTGTTTTATTTTTCCCAGCTCTTGTGAACTTGTAGGGTCCATAATTAAGAACTCTTGCTTACACCTCAAGTCTAAACCTTTTGGAACAAATATGCTAGCTGTTAGTCACTTATATTTCCGGGAACAAATAAATCAACCAATGAAAGATGTAGACTCTAATAACACACCAACCAATGGAATTTCCCAAAATAGGTGAACTTGCCCACGTGAGGTCTGGGATAACTGGACCAAGATACACTGAGTATACCAAACATTAAGAACACCTGCTCTTTCCATGACAGACTGACCAGGTGAATCAAGGTGAACGCTATGATCCCTTATTGATGCCACTTCAATCAGTGTAGGTGAAGGGGAGGATACCGGTTTTAAGCCTTGACACAATTGAGACATGGATTGTGTATGTATGCCATTCAGCAGGTGAATGGGCAAGACAAAAAATGTAAGTGCCTATGAACGAGGTACAGTAGTAGGTGCAGTAGTAGGTGCCAGGCTCACCGGTTTCTGTCAAGAGCTGCAACGCTGTTGGGTTTTTCATGCTCAACAGTTTCCCGTGTGTATCAAGAATGGTCCACCACCCAAAGGACATCCAGCCAACCTGATACAACTGTGGGAAGCATTGGAGTCAACATGGGCCAGCATCCCTGTGGAACACTTTCAACACCTTGTAAAATGAGGCTGTTTTGAGGGCAAAAGGGTGGGGGGGTGCAACTCGATATTAGGAAGGTGTTCCTAATGTTTGGCATGGATCCTAGACTACGAGACAAAATTCAAAAGGTACATGTTTTCATCTATAACAAAATTCCACGTTCCATGTACGGAAAAAGATGTAAGACCTTTATGAAAAATGTCAGTTTGTATTTATACATCGTAAAAAAAAATCTGAGAGACTCATGGTCTTGACAAATAGCAGTAATCCACCCTCCCTTATCACTACCAGATGATGTCCTTAACTAAAGCGGTAAGCTCTGAAACTTTTGGATACTGTAAGTGTGCTTTTTCACTTTGCTCGTACACGCTGCTTGTTCACAATGTTCATCACGCTGCTCGTGAGTAAGCAAATGCTCCTGTCACCTGACTGTCTCTCCGTAACTTGTTGACCGGTGGTTTGGCTTACTGCCCCGCAATTTACTGCTTGAATCTACAGCACCAGCTTGCCAGTAGGTCATCTCCCTCTTGTACAGTGTGTGTGTGCAACCAGGATCCATCCAGAGAGCAAGTCCTCCACTTTACTCTCTGTTTACTGTAGCTGGTGTGTGATTCAGGTGTGTGTTGCTTGCCTGTGTTTGCCATTTCACTGATTTCATGACTCTCAAAAGCCGCTGTTTACTTCTGAAGATCACTTTAGCACCGCCCTAAAAACCCAATTCAAATTGGACACAAACCTTCAAATAGGTATGTAATGACACATTATATAAACTCTTTATAGTGTTTTATTTACATTTGAGGCGATAAGGTGATAAGTTGGACAGATCGAGTGAATAAAGATGTTTCCCCACACGACATCTCTCCTCACTATCACGCAATAGGTTTCGCTTCCCCAACCGCAATTTTTAAAGACCCGAAGGAGCTCATTGCCTTCTTGAATCATGCAGAGATGGGCATCATGAAGGTCTCGTCATTGATTTTGTTGGAAAGGGGAGAAATTGTGCTTTACAATGGTATTGATATTACAGTTGATCTGGAAGTATTACTTTTTGGGGGCGCTAAAATAAGGTAAATTGTACGGACCAGCGCGATGTACAAAAGTGAGTTAGTTCACGTTATATGTCTTAAGCTAATGTGTACTGTTAGCTAGCTAGCTAACATTAGCTGGCTGGCTCCCTAGTGAACATTTTTATTTGTTTCCCAGAGCTGTTTGCTTTTCTAGTTAGAGCCTAATCTTAGGCATTGTTGGCACTTGGTTCATTGTTGGCACTTTGTTCATTGTTGTTTAACAAGCTAACATTAGCTGGCTGGCTCGTTAGCTAACGTTACGTGACGTGTGTACAACACCCTTTGAATATGGCCGGTGTCAGTAAACGTCTCCAAGAAGTGTAATGAAATTGTTGCCAGCAGAGCTGGTTAGGCTGTTTTCATGTTATCCAGAGGTAAACAAATCATTGGCCAGAACGTCAAGTGTGCACTCCTAGAGCGATGCGAGATGGATGGGCTAAAGCTTAAGAGAGTGTGAACGATGCTGAATTGGTGTAGACAAAGAAGAGCCCTTCACTAGATTCAAAAACATTCAAAGGCGATTTCCTCAAAACTGAGTTTACAAGTTGATCAACTTTCAAAGCAGAATAACTTTCCCATTGTTCCTCAAATGTAGTGTATGATATACCATTTTGTAGCTCTGAGTCTCTACTTTTATCCAATGTAAAAAAACACCATTCACATTTTGCTACATAAAACCAAATCCAGGTTGTGAGTCACAAATGGTAGTACAATCAAATGATGGTAAATCAGCTTTTTTAGTACTAATGTGGATTAGCACCCATGGGTCTCCCGTTCGCGACAGAGCCTGGACTCGAACCAGGATCTCTAGTGGCACAGCTAGCACTGCCGTAGACCACTGCGCCACTCGGGAGGCTATTATTTACTTTTCTAATGACGTTTTGATAAGAATTAAGTTGATGTTTTGCTAGACACTACGCTAAGTTGACTGTGCCTTTAAACAGCTTGGAAAATTCCAGAAAATGATATCATGGCTTTAGAAGCTTCTGATAGACTAATTGACATAATTTGAGTCAATTGGAGGTGTACCTGTAGATGTATTTCAAGGCCTACCTTCAAGCTCAGTGCCTCTTTGCTTGATATCTTGGGAATATCAAAAGAAATCAGCCAAGACCTCAGAAAACAAATTCTAGACCTCCACAAGTCTGGTTCATCCTTGGGAGCAATTTCCAAATGCCTGAAAGTACCATGTTCATCTTTACAAACAATAGTACACAAGTATAAACACCATGGGACCACGCAACCATCATACCGCTCAGGAAGGAGACGCGTTCTGTCTCCTAGAGATGAACATACTTTGATGCGAAAAGTGCAAATCAATCCCAGAACAACAGCAAAGGACCCTGTGAAGATGCTGGAGGAAACGGGTACAATTTAATTATTTATTTATTTGTTTACCTTTATTTAACCAGGTAGGCTAGTTGAGAACAAGTTCTCATTTACAACTGCGACCTGGCCAAGATAAAGCAAAGATCATACTTTTTGGAGAAATGTCCTCTGGTCTGATGAAACAAAAATAGAACTGTTTGGCCATAATGACCATCGTTATGTTTGGAGGAAAAAGGGGGAAGCTTGCAAGCCGAAGATTACCATCCCAACCACGAAGAACGAGGGTGGCAGGAACCTGTTGTGGGGGTGCTTTGCCGCAGGAGAGACGGATGCACTTCACAAAATAGATGGCATCATGAGGCAGGAAAATTATGTTTATATATTGAAGCATCATCTCAAGTCATCAGTCAGGAAGTTAAAGCTTGGTCGCAAATGGATCTTCCAAATGGACAATGACCCCAGCATAGTTCCAAAGTTGTGGCAAAATGGCTTAAGGACAAAAAAGTCAAGGTATTGGAGTGGCCATCACAAAGCCCTGACCTCAATCCTATAGAAAATTTGTGGGCAGAACTGTAAAAAAGTGTGTGCAAGCAAGGAGGCCAACAAACCTGACTCAGTTACACCAGCTCTGTCAGGAGGAATGGGCCACAATTCACCCAACTTATTGTGGGAAGCTTGTGGAAGGCTACCTGATACGCTTTACCCAAGTTAAACAATTTAAAGGCAATGCTACCAAATACTAATTGAGTGTATGTAAACTTCTGACCCACTGGGAATGTGATTTAAGAAATAAAAGCTGAAATAAATCATTCTCTCTACTATTATTCTGACATTTCACATTCTTAAAATAAAGTGGTGATCCTAACTGACCTAAGACAGGGCATTTTTACTAGGATTAAATGTCAGGAATTGTGAAAAACTGAGTTTAAATGTATTTGGCTAAGGTGTATGTAAACTTCCGACTTGAACTGTATATGGGCAACTTTAATGTATTGTGAGTTTCAGAATAGGAACAAGATGAGATTATATTCACTGGCACACATTCAGGGGAAGAATAGGCTTTGTGTATTTTTTTTAAATGTTTACACCTTACTTCATGCATGCCACAGACTGAAAGACTATTTTAAAGAGAAGAAATGTACATGCTGAATTTTGGCATTGTGACTAGACTTGTACACTTTTTTCCCTTCAGCTTTTTTACTCTGTTCCACAATCTATAATTCCGTTCCAGCGAAGCCACTCCCCACACTCCAAAGCTTGGCTTGATTATAAGAGGCCCCCATGCTATTATGGTTGCCACAGCAACAGGGCGTTCTTGTTTGAACTTTGGGTCGAGCACACAGCACTTATTGTGCGCGACCTTCGACTTCACATTGAAACACAAACTCAGCAGGTAACATCTAGAGAGTGTTGCATGTTCCACATGAAACATGACTCAGGAATTCACAGATCACATTTATCAGAAAAAATGTTTGACTACATTTCCCCCCCACAAAAATATTTGTCTCAAATGAGTATGTCATACAATGTTGCCAACTAATTTCTCTGTGATTTATCATTTAAATGTTGATATGAGACACATGCTGCAAGTTCCTTATAACAGTTACACACAGACAGTGAGAGAGAGAGAAATGTGGGACCTGTTTGAGATCCTTAAGATGGTATTCAGCCTGTTGGGGGTGTAGTTGTGTCAGTTATTGGGCCTAGTTCCGATTTAAAATGCAGAGCCCGGTTTGCAAATCAGACTGGACCAGGCGTGTGTGTCAGAAAGGGAGTGTTGTGGGTGTTTAAGTTGGCCCTGTCCAGAAACCACCTCTTCTCCCTAGACAGTGGGTCTATATCTGAAAACATTACACACCATCAAATCCTTGCTTCCTCTGTCCTTGTTTTTTTGCATTCCTCGCCTCCTGTCTTTCCCACTTTGAGAGGAGAGTACTGGAGAAAACAAGGATCAAGGATACAAGGATGATTGTTTTCAGATACAGCCTTGTTGCGTGTGTGCATGCAGATAAACAGATCTTACATACCCTCTCAAACCGACCCCTAGCCCCTACTACACCCAGTCACTCCTGTAGGTCTGTGCAGATTGGATAGAACCCCTAGCCCCTACTACACCCAGTCACTCCTGTAGGTCTGTGCAGATTGGATAGAACCCCTAGCCCCTACTACACCCAGTTACTCCTGTAGGTCTGTGCAGATTGGATAGAACCCCTAGCCCCTACTACACCCAGTCACTCCTGTAGATCTGTGCAGATTGGATAGAACCCCTAGCCCCTACTACACCCAGTCACTCCTATAGATCTGTGCAGATTGGATAGAACCCCTAGCCCCTACTACACCCAGTCACTTCTGTAGATCTGTGCAGATTGGATAGAACCCCTAGCCCCTACTACACCCAGTCACTCCTGTAGATCTGTGCAGATTGGATAGAACCCCTAGCCCCTACTACACCCAGTCACTCCTGTAGATCTGTGCAGATTGGATAGAACCCCTAGCCCCTACTACACCCTGTCACTCCTGTAGGTCTGTGCAGATTGAATAGATGTATAATATATTATTAAGCATTATAGTGAACGTTCTACAGGATTGGAGTATGTTCTAAGGGTCTATTTGGTATTCAGAAACACACAGTTTTTCTTCATGGACATGAATAATCCAGTCCAGACATAGTCCAGTTCAAGTCTTCACTGTGCACCGGGGTGTCTGCGTGCACTGGGTTGTGTCTAATCATGGAGGGTTTCCATTAATTCTCATGGTAATGTGGGAACAGAATAGAGCCTGTGCACTGAGACGAATAGAGAAACCCTTCCATGAGGCTAGAGCAAGACAGGGAAACTACAAGTGGGGCTGTACTTTGGAGAGTAGGCTACCTAGGAATGACTGGGCTGACTTGAACCTGTTTGTGGGAGTGTGTGGGCGTGGGGCAGGGTGGAGCAAAGGTGCTTGGCTACAGGTGGGTCTCTCTCTGTCTCTTTCCCTCTTTCATTCACTTAAATGTTTTCATCTGTTGAGATTGTTAATGTCGGTCTTCACAATGGTAGCAGTATCTGTTCTCTGAATTTTTAAGAAAGGAAGTCATTTTTTAAGATAAATATGGGCTGTATAGAAACATATCCTGATTTTAGAGTGAAGATTGTTGGCCTGTGTTTGACCCAAGGTCTTTCAATGTAGCATTTTGTGGCGTTAATTGAAGTCTTGTAAAAACAAATCCTAATGCGGTCTATAGAGGAGTGTGAAGTTAAATGCCGCATCCTTGGCAAAGGACTGATCCAAAAGCATAACTTTCACTGGTGTTAAAAATGTGTGTTAACATTTCCCATCCAGTTCGCATAGAGGATATTTGTGCTCTACCTCTCATCTCAAGTTTGTCCTGCAACCCAGGCTTTCATTTGGTTCAGAGAACTAGCTTAATAAGTAAACTTGCCTGAGACCTGAAGACACACATTTACGCGTCAAACACTTGTGGAGAAGTCTGTCCATAATAAAGCGCTGCTCTGCCTTCTTAACAACACTATCAACAAGGCAGGTCCTACAGGCCCTAATTTTGTCTCACCTGGACTACTGTTCAGTTGTGTGGTCAGGTGCCACAGAGGGACTTAGGAAAATTGCAGTTGGCTCAGAACAGGACAGCACGGCTAGCCCTTAAATGTACACGGAGAGCAAATATTAAAGACATGCATGTCAATCTCTTATGGTTCAAAGTAGAAGAGAGATTGACGCCTTCACTGCTTGTTTTCGTTAGAAGTGTTGACAAGCTGAATCAAATTAAATCAAATTTTATTGGTCACATACACATGGTTAGCAGATACCGAAATGCTTCTAGTTCCGACAGTGCAGTAATGTCTAACAAGTAATCTAACAAATTCACAACGACTACCTTATACACACAAATGTAAAGGGATGAATAAGAATATGTACATATAAATATATGGATGGGTGATGGTCGTGCGGCATAGGCAAGATGCAGTAGATGATATGGAGTACAGTATATACATATGAGATGAGTAATGTAGGATATGTAGACGTTATTAAAGTGGCGATGTTTAAAGTGGCTAGTGATACATTATTACATCAATTTATTAAAGTGGCCAGAGATTTGAGTCAGTATGTTGGCAGAAGCCACTCAATGTTAGTGATGGCTGTTTAACAGTCTGATGGTCTTGAGATAAAACCTATCTTCTAAAAGCTTCTAACTTAACTGCCCTTCACTGACATGGAGGTAGTCTATTTAAAGAGTGCAAGATATATAGCAGCCTATAGCCTAATTCTGTCTGTCAAACAGGTAGACCTACCTCTTATTTCTTAAATAGGAAGAAATAGGCTCCAACACAAAGCCCTGTTGTTAGTAAAATCTAATAATAATTTTGACGGTTGGAATTAATTGTGCCTACTCGAATTTGCCTACTTTCAACAACATGAGCTGTCCATTTCCGATTGATTGGGCCACGGCTGCTGCTTCAAGTTTCAGTACCACAAAGTAAATTACTCAAATCTGGTTTATTGTGAGGTCAATAACTCTGATAAATACATCATAAGCAAGAAACATATGGTTTTTATTCAAATCAATTATAGTAGTAGCAAGCTATCAAAGTTGACCTCCAGTCCTCCTCCTCATCTTTGCCCTTTTCTTCTCAAACAGAACATAGGCTATAGGCTAGTCCACATGCAAGATATTACATTTTTTGCAAAAAAATTAAAAATAATTATTTGACTCTCCTGAACTGCCTACACAGTATTGGTTAGGCAGAGCAAAAAAACTATCAACAAGAGCAGAGCATGCCTGAGCTCAAGTTTGCAATATCTATTGCAGTGTGCAATGCAGCCTAGTTTTATTTACACTATCCCAGTAGTGCAAAAGACTCAAGTCAATTTTCTTAGAAATATATCTTTGCTCTGTTCTTCTCCGCGCATGCACTTCTTGTGGACTATGGATCATTTGATTGAGACCACACTAAATAGCCTATAGGCACACTTGATATTTCATCCCTTAATTACCCATTCTGACACTCACTGTAACTCCTTGCTAAGAGTCTCAGTGAGCTCACTGGCTGTAGGTGATTATGTGTAGAGTGCGCAATCATCAGTAAACATAGTCATTTTAGCTTCTTGTAAGACCAGTGGCAAATCATTTGTAAAAATAGAGAAGAGTAACGGCCCAAGGCAACTGCCCTGAGGGATACTGCATATCTGATGTTAGAGAAGCTCCCATTAAAGAATACTCTATGAGTTCTATTGGATAAGTTACTCTCCAACCATGTGATGGCAGGTGATATAAACATTTTCAATAACAAATTATGATCAATAATGTCAAAGGCTCCACTGAAAGCTAATATTCAAAGGCCGGTGTCATCTTAGGAAGGATCTGGGTTGGCCTTTCAGCGGAACGCTTGTAAGGCTCTGATTGTCCGAAAGGGTCCGGACAAGTCTCTTCTATTGTTGTTCACTCTGAAAGATAGCCAGCCATGTCGACTGTTCCCATTGTTGATGGTGGTGGGAGAATATGGTGATTTGAGACTCGTAGTAGGATGGGATGGTTTGGAGAGTCGTAGGATGGTCCCTCTTAGATTCGCTTTTCTCTATCTGACTTAGGACAGCTAATCAGCCATACCAGTGATTGAATGGGAGATGAGCTTCTCGCCTACACCTCGTGTCGATTATTCAGGGTTCAGGATTCAGATCACTTTACATGCACAGCTGCAACCTGGCAATGTTCTGGTCTGAAGATTGATTTCTCTCCCAAGCCTTTATGCACTCTAGGCAAAAGGGGACAGTTCTGTCAGTCTGACACACTCTCTGTCCTTACTCGGGGCGTGGCTACTTAACTTGCAATCATATCCTTTGCACATTATCTGTTATGACTCCTAAAATCATTCATATCTTAACAAAAATACTTTCATAATTGTTCATATTATAAGCACAGCGTATTGGAAGGAAGCTTGAAAGATAAAGTTCAAGTTACAGTATTTAATCTATACAATTTAATGACATCACAAAATGAAAACCCATATGACTTTAGTTTTCTATAGCTCCCCACTGACCTTTCCCCACATTGTTATGTTAAAAATTTTGTACAAATATTGTTTCACTATTCACATTTTTGAACGTGTTAGTTTCGGCAGGAAAAAGTCTGTTAACAAAGAATATTCCCTGGGTTAAATACTGGAAGGGAAAAGAAAGTCTCCTTCTCCTGTAATTTACAACAGGGTGTAAACTGTTGACCATCCAGCAGCCCCCTCTGTGGGAGAGAGAGAGAGACCTGGTTACTGTCATCCCACGCCAGTCTGATCCTCACAGGACTGTCATGACATGGGTATATATTTTATATTATTTGTATTGCCTGGCAGGTAGTCGTTACCTGAGCCTCCCTGCCACCTATTGCATCCTAGGATAAGCAGCCAGAAGAACCACAGCCCTTGCACCTGACTTTCTGTTGTCCTCACCCCAACTATCTTAACCTCTCTGGGCTAGGTGGGATGTTTGCGTCCCACCCTAGTCAACAGCCAGTGGAAAGCACATTTTGCAATATTCTGAGTACATAGCTCGGCCATCACAGGCTAGCTAATTTGACACCCACCAAGTTTGGGGCTCACTAAACTCAGAATTACTATTAGAAAAATTGGATTACCTTTGCTGTTCTTCGTCAGAATGCACTCCCAGGACTTCTACTTCAACAACAAACGTTGTTTTGGTTCCAAGTAATCCATAGTTACTTCCAAATAGCTGCGTTTTGTTCGTGCGTTCAGGTCACTATCCGAAGGGTAATGCTCGAGCGCATTTCGTGACAAAAAAATTCTAAATATTCCATTACCATACTTAGAAGCATGTCAAACTCTGTTTAAAATCCATTTTTATGCTTTTTTTCTCGTAAAATAGCGCTAATATTCCACCCGGGCAACGTTGTATTCATTCAAAGACTGAAAGAAAAAAATGGAGAAGTCTCGTGAATGCGCATCTGTCTCACTGTCCCCAGGCTGACCACTTACAAACTCTGCTGCTGTACTTTACCCAGAGACAGCAGACACCCCATTCCACTTTCTGGCGGCTTTAGAGAGCCAATGGAAGCCTTAGAAAGTGTCACGTTACAGCACAGATGCTGTATTTTCGATAGAGATGCAACAGAAGGACAATAAATTGTCAGACAGGGCACTTCCTGTATGGAATCTTCTGCCATATGAGTTCTGTTATACTCACAGACACCATTCAAAGAGTTTTAGAAACTTTGGAGTGTTTTCTATCCAAATCTACTAATTATATGCATATTCTCGTTTCTGGGCAAGAGTAGTAACCAGTTTAAATCGGGTACGTTTTTTATCCGGCCGTGAAAATACTGCCCCCTATCCCAGACAGGTTAACCACTGACTCAGTGAGCCAGTATTGTCAGACACAGACGAAAGTGCATACCCTTACCAGGAGCAACACCAGATGCACTGGGAGCTCAACTAGACCCATGAGACAGAGATAGCGAGAGAGACCGAGAGATTAAGAGGCGGAAAGAGACAGGGAGAGAAAGAAAGACAGAGACAGACACAGAGAGATACACCGAGAGACACACAAAGACAGAGTTAGGAAGAGACAGACCGAGAGACACAGAGAGTGTGAAAGAGGGAGACAGAGACACAGAGAGGCACAGATACACCCGGGGAGAGACGAGAAAGAGAAAGACAGAGAGTGAAAGAAAGGCAGAGAGAGAGACTGAATGAGAGACAGAGAGAGAGACGGACATTGAGAGAGACGGAGAGAGACAGATTGAAAGAGACACCCAGCGAGAGAAAGACAGACAGAGATAGACCGAGACACACAGAGCGGGACGGGGAGAGAGACACCAAGAGAGAGAGACACAGAGCAAAAGAAATAGACACAGAGGGATGCACAGAGACGGAGGCACAGAGACTGAGGCACAGAGACTGAGGCACAGAGACGGAGGCACAGAGACGGAGACACAGAGACGGAGGCACAGAGACGGAGACACAGAGCAAAATAAACAGACACAGAGACGGAGACACAGAGCAAAAGAAATAGACACAGAGACGGAGGCACAGAGACGGAGGCACAGAGATGGAGGCACAGAGATGGAGGCACAGAGACGGAGGCACAGAGACGGAGGCATAGAGACGGAGGCACAGAGACGGAGACACAGAGCAAAAGAAATAGACACAGAGGGAGACACAGAGACGGAGACACAGAGCAAAATAAATAGACACAGAGACGGAGGCACAGAGACGGAGGCACAGAGACGGAGACACAGAGACGGAGACACAGAGCAAAAGAAATGGGCACAGAGACGGAGGCACAGAGACGGAGGCACAGAGACGGAGACACCGAGCAAAAGAAATAGACACAGATCCCCCGGACGGCACAGAGACGGAGGCACAGAGACTGAGGCACATTGAGAAACACAGAGAGAAAAAAAGAGAAAGAGACATACTGGGACAAGGAGAGAGAGACACAGAGAGACACACTCAAAGAGAGTGAGAGAGAAAGAAAGAAAAGGCAGAGCGAGAGACTGATGGAGACCAAGACAGAGGGAGAGAGACACACGGGAGACTGAAAGAGAGAGACAGAGAGACACACAGAGAAAGAGAGAGATGCACACAGAGGGAGAGAAAGAAAGACAGAGAGAGACAGAAAGACAGACACAGAGCGGGGGAAAGAGACACAGAGAGACACAGAGTGAGGAGAGAGGGAGACACGGAGAGAGATAAAGAGAGAGAGACAGATACCGGGACACGGAGAGAGAGGGAGACGGAGAGAGAGAGAGACACACAGAGAGTGAGAGAGAGAAAGAAATAAAAGACACAGGAAGAGAGATACGGAGAGAGAGGGAGACACAGAGAGAGAGACACACAGAGTGAGAGAGAGAGAGAAAGAAAGAAAAGACAGGGAGAGAGCGAGACACGGGGAGAAAGAGACACGGGGAGAAAGAGACAGGGGGAGAGAGAGACACATGGGGAGAGAGAGACACAGGGGGAGAGAGAGACACAGGGGGAGAGAGAGACACAGAGGGAGGGAGAGAGCGAGACAGAGGGGGGAGAGAGCGAGACAGAGGGAGGGACAGAGAGACACAGAGGGAGGGAGAGAGAGACACCGAGGGAGGGAGAGAGAGACACCGAGGGAGGGAGAGAGAGTCACAGAGGGAGAGAGACACACAGAGGGAGGGAGAGAGAGACGCAGAGGGAGGGAGAGAGAGACACCGAGGGAGGGAGAGAGAGACACCGAGGGAGGGAGAGAGACACAGAGGGAGAGAGAGACACACAGAGGGAGAGAGAGACACACAGAGGGAGAGAGAGACACACAGAGGGAGAGAGACACACAGAGGGAGAGAGACACACAGAGGGAGAGAGACACACAGAGGGAGAGAGACACACAGAGGGAGAGAGACACACAGAGGGAGAGAGACACACAGAGGGAGAGAGACACACAGAGGGAGAGAGACACACAGAGGGAGAGAGAGACACACCGAGGGAGGGAGAGAGAGACACCGAGGGAGGGAGAGAGAGACACACAGAGGGAGAGAGAGACACACAGAGGGAGAGAGAGACACAGAGGGAGAGAGACACACAGAGGGAGAGAGACACACAGAGGGAGAGAGACACACAGAGGGAGAGAGACACACAGAGGGAGAGAGACACACAGAGGGAGGGAGAGAGACACACACAGAGGGAGGGAGGGAGAGAGACACACACAGAGGGAGGGAGGGAGAGAGACACACACAGAGGGAGGGAGGGAGAGAGAGACACCGAGGGAGGGAGAGAGAGACACCGAGGGAGGGAGAGAGGGAGAGAGAGACACAGAGGGAGGGAGAGAAAGACACAGAGGGAGGGAGAGAAAGACACAGAGGGAGAGAGAGACACACAGAGGGAGAGAGACACACAGAGGGAGAGAGACACACAGAGGGAGAGAGACACACACGGAGGGAGGGAGAGAGACACAGAGGGAGGGAGAGAGACACACACAGAGGGAGGGAGAGAGACACACACAGGGAGGGAGAGAGACACACACAGAGGGAGAGACACACAGAGGGGGAGAGACACACTTTTCAGGGAAGTTAGGAACCAATATACACAGGCAGTTAGGAAAGCTAAGGCTAGCTTTTTCAAACAGTAATTTGCATCCTGTAGTACAAACTCAAAAAAGTTATTGGACACTGTAAAGTCCATGGAGAATCAGAGCACCTTCTCCCAGCTGCCCACTGCACTGAGGCTAGGAAACACTGTCACCACCGATAAATCCACTGCACGGCTGGCCATGCTTTCCACCTGGCTACCCCTAGCCCAGTCAACCCCCCCACAGCAACTCGCCCAAGCCTTTCCCATTTCTCCTTTTCCCAAATCCAGATAGCTGATGTTCTGATTGAGCTGCAAAATCTGGACCCCTACAAATCAGCCGGGATAGACAATCTTGACCCTCTCTTTCTAAAATGATCTGCCGAAATTGTTGCAACACCTATTATTAGCCTGTTCAACCTCTCTTTCGTATCGTCTGAGATTCCCAAAGACTGGAAAACTGCCGCGATCATCCCCCTCTTCAAAGGGGGAGACACTCTAGACCCAAACTGCTCAAGACCTTTATCTATCCTACCCTGCCTTCCTAAGGTCTTCGAAAGCCAAGTTAACAAACAGATTACCGACCATTTTGAATCCCACCGTACCTTCTCCGCTATGCAATCTGGTTTCAGAGCTGGTCATGGGTGCACCTCAGCCACACTCAAGGTCCTAAATGATATCATAACCGCCATCGATAAGAGACATTACTGTGCAGCCGTATTCATCGACCTGGCCAAGGCTTTCTATTCTGTCAATCACCACATTCTTATCAGCAGACTCAACAGCCTTGGTTTCTCAAATGACTGCCTCGCCTGGTTCATCAACTACTTCTCTGATAGAGTTCAGTGTGTCAAATCGGAGAGCCTGTTGTCCGGACCTCTGGCAGTCTATGGGGCTGCCACAGGGTTCAATTCTCGGGCCAACTCTCTTCTCTGTATATCAATGATGTCGCTCTTGCTGCTGGTGATTTTCTGATCCACCTCTACGCAGATGACACCATTCTGTATACTTCTGGCCCTTCTTTTAACTAACCTCCAGACGAGCTTCAATGCCATATAACTCTCCTTCCATGGCCTCCAACTGCTCTTAAATGCCAGTAAAACTAAATGCATGCTCTTCAACCGATCGATGCTCGCACCTGCCCGCCCGTCCAGCATCACTACTCTGGACGGTTCTGACTCAGAATAAATGGACAACTACATATACCTAGGTGTCTAGTTAGACTGTAAACTCTCCATCCAGACTCACTTTAAGCATCTCCAATCCAAAATTAAATCTAGAATCGGCTTCCTATTTCGCAACAAAGCATCCTTCACTCATGCTGCCAAACATACCCTCGTAGAACTCACCATCCTACCGATCCTCGACTTCGGCGATGTCATCTATAAAATAGCCTCCAACACTCTACTCAGCAAACTGGATGCAGTCCATCACAGTGCCATCTGTATTGTCACCAAAGCCACATACACTACCCACCACTGTGACCTGTACGCTCTCGTTGGCTGGCCCTCGCTGCATACTCGTCGCCAAACCCACTGGCTCCAGGTCATCTACAAATCTTTCCTAGGTAAAGCCCAGCCTTATCTCATTTCACTGGTCACCATAGCAACACCCACCTGTAGCACGTGCTCCAGCAGGTATATCTCACTGGTCACCCCCAAAGCCAATTCCCCCTTTGGCTGCCTTTCCTTCCAGTTCTCTGCTGCCAATGACTGGAACGAACTGCAAAAATCACTGAAGCTGGAGACTCATATCTCCCTCACTAGCTTTAAGCACCAGCTGTCATAGCAGCTCACAGATCACTGAACCTGTACATAACCCATCTGTAAATAGCCCATCCAACTACCTCATCCCCATACTGTATTTATTTATTTATTTATCTTGCTCCTTTGCACCCCACTATCTCTATTTGCACATGTGTTGTTGTATGTTGTCGAACTGCTTTGCTTTATCTTGGCCAGGTCGCAGTTGTAAATGAGAACTTGTTCTCAACTAGCATACGTGGTTAAATAAAGGTGAAATAAAATAAATAAATAAAAATATGTAATGATGTCTGTGTATGTGCGCTACCGTTCAAAAGTTTGGGGTCACTTAGAAATGTCCTTGTTTTTGAAAGAAAAACAATTTTTTTTGTCCATTAAAATAACATCGAATTGATCAGAAATACAGTGTAGACATTGTTAATGTTGTAAATGACTATTGTAGCTGGAAACGGCTGATTTCACAAGTCCTCAACTGGCAGCTTCTTTAAATAGTACCCGCAAAACGCCAGTCTCAACGTCAACAGTGAAGAGGTGACTCCGGGATGCTGGCCTTCTAGGCAGAGTTGCAAAGAAAAAGTAATATCTCAGACTGGCCAATAAAAGATTAAGATGGGCAAAAGAACACAGACACTGGACAGAGGAACTCTGCCTAGAAGGCCAGCATCCCGGAGTCTCCTCTTCACTGTTGATGTTGAGACTGGTGTTTTGCAGGTACTATTTAATGAAGCTGCCTGTGGAGGACTTGTGAGGTGTCTGTTTCTCAAACTAGACAAGTGTGCCTTGTTAGTTTGTTGAATTTATTTCCTTCTTAATGCGTTTGAACCAATCACTTGTGTTTTGACAAGGTAGGGGTGGTATACAGAAGATAGCCCTATTTTGTAAAAGACCAAGTCAATATTATGTCAAGAACAGCTCAAATAAGCAAAGAGAAATGACAGTCCATCGTTACTTTAAGGTGTGGTCAGTCAATACAGAAAATATTAAGAACTTTGAAAGGTTCTTCAAGTGCAGTCGCAAAAACCATCAAGCACTATGATGAAACTGGCTCTCATGAGGACCACCACAGGAAAGGAAGACCCAGAGTTACCTCTGCTGCAGAGGATAAGTTCATTAGACTTACCAGCCTCAGAAATTGTAGCCCAAATAAATGCTTCACAGAGCTCAAGTAACAGACACATGTTCAGAGAAAACTGCGTGAATCAGGCCTTCATGGTCGAATTGCTGAAAAGAAACCACTATTGAAGGACACCAATAAGAAGAAGAGACTTGCTTGGGCCAAAAAACACGAGCAATGGACATTATAGCAGTGGAAATCTGTCCTTTGGTCTGGAGTCCAAATGTAAGATTTTTGGTTCCAACCACCATGTCTTTGTGAGACGCGGTGTAGGTGATCGGATGATCTCCGCATGTGTGGTTCCCAACGTGAAGCATGGAGGAGGAAGTGTGATGGTGCTTTGCTGATGACACTATCTGTGATTTATTTAGGACTTAGCACTGAATGAAATGAAAAAAGGTACTAACCACATTTGGCTAAAACTTACTGAAGGTACTATCTATTGGGACTTTGATGTATACATATGTGCCATTTATGCTCCTTCAGATTCATCATATTATTATTAGTTTTTTGACAATCTCCATACAGAAATCATTCAATTTCAGGCAGAGGGTAAAGTGCTTCTTTGTAGAGATTTCAATGGAAGAACAGGTTCTGAGCCTGACTACACTAATGCGGGAGGTAACCACCAGGGTTGGGGAGTAACGGATTAAATGTAATCTGTTACATGTAAGGGATTACAAAAAAAACAATTTGTAATCCGTTACGTTACTAGCAAAAATATTGTAATCAGATTACAGATACTTTTGAAAAACTAGATGATTATTTCGAGGATTACTTTTACATTCAGAATGGATGTTTGCGAGAGAAAAAAAGTCTGACACTTCTCTGTTTTCTCAATGACATTTAAATCAGCATTGAAAAAAGACACACGTTTAAGTTTGTTCCACCTGAGCGTAGGGCTGGGCTTTATGGCCAACATCTCATATCACGATATAGGTCATTTCATATCCCGATAACAATACATATCACGATATAGCACATTTTCTGTAAATTCGATGAATAGTTTATATAAAATGACCACATGTAAAGGCCTATTTCTTACATTTTGAATTATACTCAACAAATAAAAGGTACTTACTTGTATTTGATTATTTCTCATTTTATTTAGAACCTTTGTACAAATTTTCAATTAAGCATGTAACAAAATATTAATGTATAAAATCTGAAAATGTAAATAGAAAACACTTAAACTACAGTTGCAAACAAAATAAATATAGGCCTAAAATATATATATATATATTTTTGGGGTCTTGCCTGTTTTGCATGTTATTTTGGCATTAATACGTGTCACATTTCAATTTGCATTTGGTATCTTGGGTCGAGTGTTAGCACCAACTCACGAAACCATCGTTTCCTGACCGTGTAATTTGGGGCCTTGTCTTTGCAGATGTAAGTTGTAACGGCAGCTGTTATCTCCTTCCATCTTTGTGATTCTTTGCCATATGGTGTGTCGCGGGCAAAAGCTTCTTGCAACGTCTGAGTTGGGGGTTTGTTTTGCGCACTCGACTGTACTTTTTTGGGTCTCATCTATAGACTCTCTCCGTACTGTTTCACATGAATCTTGCGTAGGTGGTAAAATAGGTTAGTGGTGTTTGAGCCTGTTGTCGTGACCGGCCCGCGGCATATTTTGCAGAGGATGATTTTCTGGTCCATGTCAGACTTTTCATACCCAAACCACATCCATGCGAGCGAAGTAGCCCCTCTTTTAGGTACGAGCTCTGTGTCACGTTCACTCTCCTCCATGTTTGTTTGTGTTGCAAATTTCCTTTCACATGGCACGTGTGGACGCAAAGCGTCGTCCAATTAACTACAAATATTGCCTTAAAGAGTGTGATTTGCGACACAACAAAATAAACGATAGAGCATAATATGAAACGATAGACGTTTTTCTATCGTCACACGATATATATCGCCCAGCCCTACCAGAGCGTGTTTGACCACAAGTTGACCACTATGATGACACACCAAATGTGTTTGATGGATGGCGGGAAAAAAGCAAGAATAGGCTTTTATAAGCTACTGTCCAAGCTATGTCTTCCAATGGTGCGACTGCTGTCAGCAACCAAAGATTATCCAACTTGAATAAATGCTTGGAGGTAAGGATGACAGTAGTGGTGTAGTCTACGGCAATAAGGACATCACTTATTATTGATATCTACATAGCGCAACGATGTGAATCACACTCCTGCTCTCTCATTTAGCTATTTGCGCCTTATGGATTGTGGTTGTTGTGGATGGCTGATCACAAATCTAAATGTGTATTTGAACCCAATAATGGTTGAATTCAAGAAGTTTAAGCTGCCTATCAATCAATGTTTTTTAAACCAGTGGACAGCCAGTGAAAACCCATAAAATAAAATGTAACATCCATATATGGCCAACTATATCAACTTTAATATTGATTAATCCTGCAATAGATGTCGTTCAATTGGTAACACACATTTTTCTCTTCTTCTAAAGCCTCTTAAGGGGAAAGTAAAAGTAACTGAATGTAATCAGATTACGTTACTGAGTTTGGGTAATCCAAAAGTTACGTTACTGGTTACAATTCTGGACCGTTAACTAGTAACTGTTAAGGATTACATTTAGAAAGTAACCTACCCAACCCTGGTAACCACTTCATATTTGGACACCCTCCTTGTACAGTAGCCCTATTATTAATAATAGAAACAGTCCTGACCAAATACTGAACAAAAACAGGAAGGAGTTAGTGCATCTCTGTCAAGCCTTAGGCCTGTACAGGGTTTGGTGGCTTTGCTAATTTAAAAACAACACTCTTCTAATGATTCAGCAACGTTACACATTTGCTGTGGTGTAGTGACACAGGTTGACATTATATCTACTCCTGAGACCCCCTCCTAGTAAAGAAAAAAAATGTAATGTTTTATTGTCACATATACCGGAGGGGTGCCGTGAAATGTGTTGTTTGATAATGACTGTAATTATATTTTAATAGACACACACACACCGAATGACCCTAATCTGATAATATATTATACTTTTGGTATCAACCCTGGTCCCCTTGCCTTTATCCTCTGTCCATCCTCCCCCCACTCCTAAATTCCCAGTTTCCGTCTGTCCCATCCACACTCCACTCTCTCCTTTTTGCTTGATTGTATATCTTTGTTTATGCTTTCCATATTCCCAGATTTATTATTAATCCATTATGCCTTTCTTTCTCCATCTCCCTCTTTCCTTTATCCATGTCCCTCCTCTTCCTTATGTTCTTCACTCTCATCTCTCTATCTATGCTCCCACGCACTGTTTATGTACTCATGATAGTTTCCATTCCCACATCCCTTCCTTTCCCACCCGTTCACTCCTGACTTTCTTTCTCCCTCTATCCCCAAAGTCCTCTTTTCTCCTCTCCGTTCCCAAAACTGTCCTCCTTCCCATCCCTTGTCTCTCCGCTGTCCCACTGAGGCCTATATCTCACTAGCTGCTGTCATAGTCTATTGTGCCATTGACAAAGAGCTGAGTCCACTCCAGTCCATAGCCCATTCAGAAGGCTCAGCAGTGCGTGAAACAGACTCTCCGTCCGTTCCCATACACCACAGAGACCAGCCATTGACACCAGAGATCTAGATGAAAGTCTAGCCTGACATGTCTAAAGAAAATGGGTCTTGTTCGAAAATTGTTTTGAACCTTTTTGTATAAATGCCTAATCAGAAGAGTGGAATTAATTGTATTTTTCTCCACTGCTCCTCAGGTGCTTAACGTTCACGGCAAGTATGCTTTGTTGACAGGCTAACTTTCACATTCAATTCCATTCACTAACCATGAAATCTCTTTCTCTCTTTTCCCCCTCTCTATCTTTCAGAGATGACCCTCCTGTCGACCCAGCCCAAGTGCCTGGAGTCAGCCCCGGTCTCTGCAGTGGTGGCCATCGAGGACCCCGAGCAGAGGATGCTGGAGAAAAGGTCAAAGGTCATAGAAGAGCTGCTGCAGACAGAGAAGGACTACATCAAGGACCTGCAGATGTGTGTCAAGGAGATTATCCAACCACTCCAACGCAAACAGGTACACACACTATTAGAACTAGTAGAAGAAGACAATTGACTACTTCAAAATGGTGATGCCTCCATGGCGCTGGCTGTGCGTTCACAGTCGCCATAATGGGACAGATACAACATTGCTTCCTCTATCATTCTTTATGGATTTTAATGGTCAGCTTCATAACAATAAATATTACACCCAAATTAAGAAGACATATGCCACTATTATAAACATTGTAAGCTTCACAGAGCTTATGTATTGCACATCTAACTTATATAAACACACGCACCTACGCACACACTATTATGTAATTCGGAAATGTTTACCCACCTGCCCAGAGACAACATATAAAAACCAAATACATCTGGCACATTTGCAGAGTTGTTGATTCATGTGCATTGTCCATGTAAAAAAATTATTTAAAAAGTTCAGTAAATATTTCTGTACCTCTGCTCTTCCTAAAGGTGCAGAACATTGACTTTGACGGTCTCTTTGGCAACATCAACTCTGTAATCGACCTCTCGCGTCGTCTCTTCAAGACCCTCCAGGACACTGACTCCATTGGTAATGCAAACCCTAGACTGTTTTTATAGCAAACGTAATGACTCAATTATTAGAAAAACTTGAAAGATGTGCCTCCCACTTAATCTGACTGAGACCCAACTCAAAGTCCTCTTGGAGAGGCTGTTTTGGCACGATGCATCGATAATAAAGGGGTATGTGCTTTAACTGGTTGGTTCTTTCTCACTCAAACACCCACATGTACAGCCACACACAGCCCCTGAGCGCTGCTCCCTTCCATGACAACTGTTGTATTTTCAAATCCTAACAATGAGAGGTCTCAATCCCTCAGGGAAAAATAACATTTGAGAGAACCAATTCAAAATCTCTCAATTTCAAGGCGAATATTGCATCAACAAATGGACTCCTTTCCAGACCAGTGTGTCTCAGCTCTCCCTCGCTGTGTACCTCGTGGGTCACGTCAGCCAGGCTTCCTCCCACTATGGCAATCACACACTTGACTTTGGGAGATGCTGTTTGGTGGGACATGGTAGACTTAAAGAAATAATCTAGACACGTTAATAAAAGTCCCAAACCAGTTTTCCATGACTTTCTTTAAAGGATAAGTTCATATTTTTTCAACCAAATCTCCATGTTTGATGTAAATGGCATGTTATAGAAGAGTCCAGACATGTTTTTGGCGATATCACTTGGTTTTGAAAAATTTACTTATGCTCATTCTGCAGTGCACTATATTCCATTGTGTTGGACCCGAGCGATACTTCTCTGTGTAGCCAGCACATGCACACACGGTAAAGTATCACTCGAGTCCAACAAAATGGAATATAACATTGCGGAAAAAGTTTAGAATTACACAATGTCATCTGTAAAACATCTAAAGACCTGCATCACTATACTGAGAGCGTTGTCGTTTCTAAAATGCCGTATTTGGGTGTTATTGGAGCTTTTGTTCATGCTTTAGCCGTGCCCTGGTAGTGCAGAATGAGCATGAGGGACTATATCGCTGGTTGGGGTAAGTTTTTCAAAACCAAGTGACTCTTCTATAACATGCTATTTACATAAAACATTTAGATTTGGTTGAAAAATATGAACTTTACCTTTAAGAATTGATAAATGAGGAACAATAGAATGACAGTGGTATTGCTCTGTTGCATTTCCCAGGAAAGGTGTTCCTGGACTTTAAGGTAGAGCTCGAAGAGGTGTACAAGATCTACTGTCAGAACCACGATGACGCCATCTCTCTCCTGGAGATGTACGAGAAGGACGAGAGCATCCAGAGACACGTGCTGGAGTGCCTGGAGAAACTCAGGTGACTACACACAAACAAAACAGAGCAGATTTAAAGCCTGAGAGAGAGACCACAGTCCCGTCCAGAAGCCCATACCGCCATGGGCAGATCTGAAATAATTAGATAAGTGTAAGCAATATGGCGAAAATTCCACCTGAGGTAAATTTAGAGGTACTACCACATTGCTTGAACCAATCCAACTATTTCAGATCTACACGGGTGTCTAAGGGGTAGAAGTTAGTGTTTTTTGGGACAAGGCCAATAAGTGCTATCAGGTCAATTCCATTTTAATGCAATGCATTTGGGAAATAAATAGTCATTCAAATTAAGGTTTTAAAAGTACAATTTTCAATTAGGAATATTTTATTTTATTGTAATTTCAGTTAACTTCCTGATTTCACTGGAATGAATGACATTGACTCCAACCCTGCTCTCAACAATGTATTGTGCCTTCTTTTTTCCATCTCCTCTCTTTCAAAATGCTGGATGCCAACCAGGATTTTTTTTCCCTACATGTACCCAGTAATTTCACATAAATGTTGATGAAGAAAAGGAGACGAGGAGAGGAAGCCACTTTAGATTGTTGAGATGTACCCCATGGTTGAGTCACAATTCTCTTACATAACCTCAACCCAACCTTTCCATTGCTTTGGATTGAAACCTGTTTTTTAGTTTACCAGCAACCATCAATGAAAGGACACAAGGAATGGGAGTTATATTCAAAAGAGAATTGGGACATACTAAAACAAAGCATTTTTTTATGAGACATTGTACTATTATGACTTGCATGTGAATTGATAGAGAAACCTTACTCACCCTTCTGCAATGAGTGGCGTGTGTTTGTGTGTGAGCCTGTCTACTTGTGACATCAACATCTAGAAAAAAATTCTACATTGACCATATGGATGCACCATGTTGTTGAAAATGGATTGTAATGGAAACCGTATTGTTGTCCTAGAAATCTCACCTCATTGAGGTTGAGAGATGGAATACTTTGTACTGGGTTTTTAGACTTATGGAATAGTATATTCTGATCACATTCTCCCCAATAGACAACCTGTAGTTGCCTGACGACTCATCTTGAATTTAATTCCACTGCTCTATTGTCAAACTGCTGGTGTCAAAAAAAGGTCCGTTGTACAAAACAAATTAATCGGCGATTCGATCGTCTCGAACCAATCAGAGTATCAAAGCCAATGACGTGATTCATGAAGGCCGGATCTGGCCCACCCATCGGTTTCTGGGAACAATTAGAATGGTCAAGATGTGTTGGCATTCTGCATTCTACAGCATTCTGCTGGGGAGGAAAGCAAATCCAGACTCATTGTGGAGAAGAAACGCTAGTGGGCGTGGCGTTTGGTCAGAGTGACCTGTAGTGCTTTCCGAAGAGATTTTTTTAAGCCACTAAATATATTCCGAACCATCTTCTAGTTTTTCTTTTGTTGTGGTCCCCTATTTGCATAACGCTAGATAGGGGGTTACAAGCAAATCTGTGTTTTAGTCTGACTCGAGTCCCGATATTCGTGACTTGGACTCAACCATTGGTGACTTGGACTTTGACTCGCTAGGCTATGAACAGAATATTAACAGCACTAGATACGCAGCACAGCCTGGTGAGCTGTGGGGGAAGCAAGCAATAAATGTGGGAAGACAGGCAGGCTCCGCTCTGCTCTGGCTCCGCCTCCAATCATACTCATTGAGCAAGCGACTATTGCGTCCCCGTAACCAGTCACCGGCCTACTATTTAGCTATCCTTTGCCTGGTTAAGAAATACAAAGCTGCTTTACCAAATGAAAAACAGTACTATTGAGTTTAATTGTAAAACAACAGTCCAGCTATGTTGTCTCTCTCCCACTTTCACCCCTGCTTCCCAATTTCTGACAATTCGCCCCCTTTAGTTCACACTCTGCAATAAATATCAGTGGGCGTTTTACAAAAAACGTCTGAATGCCTGTTGCAGTAATTGCAAATAGAAGACTCCAGCCAAATTGATAGGAGCAATAGCCAATTCCGTCTGGAGACCATTCATTCACTACTGAACTTAATATTTATATAAAATATGTGTGTGAGCCTGTGTATGAAGGACTTATTAGTTTCATAGGCTATTGCATATTGCAAGCAATGATGACCATTGGGCAATCGGAGGAAAATATTTGCATATATTTAATGTAACTAGATTCTCGCCTCTATTGATTGAGCTCGGATTTGGTCATGGTAGAAGAAATCTGCCTAGCAACTAGTAATGTTATACATGCCTTGTTTTAAATGGAGCTACTTTGCCATGCTTCCATACTTTGAACTCATCTCGAGCATAGGCATTGAGGTCATTTGGCTTTATATCACACACGCACACTCACGCACGAACACTATGTATGAGTAGTCCAATTCATGGGATGTCCTTTCTGTCCCAGTACATTTTAATCATGTGGAGTTTGAAGAATGTGCCCTGCCTAGTTTCACCTCTCCAGTCTTGTTTCACCCAGTCTTTCAGCAGAGACTACGGCATTCCGTAGTAACACCATTTTGTTTATCCACTAGAGTGCTGGCGTGGGCTTTGTTTGAAGCAAGAAACTATGATTCATTTAACAAGAAGGGCCTGGTCAACGGCGTTCTGTGTTCAACTTGGCTCAACTTTCTTCACAATTACCTAGAATACATGTCGTAAGTAAGCTTGATGTACAAATACACACCCTGAAAAGAGGGCCTTACCTAGGGCTGTGACCGTATTTCCGCCAAACCGGCAGTCATGAGTCATGGCCGCAGTCAAATTCCATGAGTCATGTTAATCTCCTTTGGCTTGGTCCTAATGGCCTGGTACTCAGGGCTCTAATGTCCCTCCATCAGGTCCTAATGGCCTGGTACTCAGGTCTCTAATGTCCCTCCATCAGGTCCTAATGGCCCGGTACTCAGGGCTCTAATGTCCCTCCATCAGGTCCTAATGGCCTGGTACTCAGGGCTCTATTGTTCCTCTAACCACTCTGATATCAATGCAAATGGTTCAAAAGTCACGTCAAACACTTATCATCAAAACAGTATCATGCTTTTAAAACTCACTATTGGACTACATTTTTTGACCTCACTAACCACGTTTCTATCCCACCATTTTATGCAGATTAATTACCTGATGCATCAAAAAAGTCACAACCGGGCTAATGGAAACATGAAATGCCGGGACAATTTTATAAATGCCGATGACAATTTTTTTATTCAAAATGATAGGATCTTTTTGTGTCTGTAACATTAATTATGTGAGAAATGGTGACGGAAATGCCTTAATATTGATATAATAACCATCATATCGAAGTAAACTTGGAGTCACACAATGATATGTTGTGTGGTCCTCTCACTACGACTCGGGAAACCATACAGATTATTAGGCTACAGATTAAATAAGTTATGATGAACTTTACAGGTTGGTGAAAGTGCAACGTGATGAGCTTGATGCTCCTTTCCAATAAATATCAAGGGTCTTTTTGTGGTGACATGAGGATCGATGCTTGGCTGCCTTTTGACAAATACAAATAATATCGCTCTTATCCATAATCTCATCATGTAGACTAGCCTAGCTGCACTGTATTTGCGAGCTGTTGGCTAGAGCGCATGTGCCAAGACTAGAGTGGGCACGTTTGCTATATAACAGTTTTTGTGACAAAAACACCAATAAAGTTGAAAATGCTATGGAAACCCATTTAACTTGTATTTTTCATTCGGTACATGGGAATTTAACAGTAAAAGTCATTTTTATGTGCACTATGTCATCACGCACAGGCTTTTATCCACAAAAAGTAAGTTTGATGGAAGCATCTCTGAAGAGAAAATGTGCATATTGTTTTATGCAAAAAATATATATATTAGCATGAAAATCTGTCGCAAATTAGATGGAAACCTAGCTACTGTGATGATCAATTTGAAGAAAGAAGTTCAAGAATAGGTTGAAACTGAGTGGAAAACTTGGTCGTTGTGGATGCTGATTCTAAGCCAAACACAACTAAATGGACAGCGCTTCAAAGGTGATGATTAATTCGGTAACACGTTTTACTTGACACCCAGCGGCATAACACATTATCACACGGTCATAATGTCGTGGAAATTCCAACCAACTCAGTGCACCATAGTACACACGTCAATCAGGAGCTCTCCCTGGGCAGACCCAGCAGTTGTCTAGTATACAGCTATACACAGACAAGTTATATTTGCATGATTTAGCATAATTCATTAATCATTACTGTTTTGTTTCATTCATGTGACAGACCAATATTGGTTCATAACAAGTGACAGACCAATACCTCACGAGGTTTCTTCTCTCTAAGCTGAGACCTTGAAACTGAGCTCTTTCGTTCATTCTCAAAACAAGGTCTGGGCGTACTGCCAAATTGCTGCTACTGATAGTGAGGATTTGTACAGTCAGCCACTTGATGAACACATAAATGAGTTATAAGATAAGCACAAACATTAAAATTCCCTTACATTAACCATGTCATATGTCATAACAGTTTAAATAACTTGTCATAACCTGTTATAATATGGACATAACACTGTCATGACACGTATTTAGACCTGTTAATGACAACTACATAAGTGTCAAAACACACAACCTACCACATAAGGTAAAACATTCCATTACACTATAGCCTACGTGTCTTCAGTATGTTTTGACATTGAAATTGACCATATGAAATTAGTATTGTTATTGCGCACACATTGATGTCAGATATGCACCTGCCCAAATGCTATGTTGCTGATGACTGGGATGAATGCAGGAGAAGATTTCAGGAGCTCCCACTTTTTGATTGATGACTGATTTGTGCGTGTGTGCATACATACGTGCACAGGCACACGTGAGTGTCCGTGGATACAGAGGAGTAACATGTCATATATTGCTTGTCTAAAGAGCTTTATAGGGCCCCAGGAAGGGTTTAAGAACAAATTCTTATTTACAATGACGGCCTTCCCCGGCCAAACCGTAACGGCACTGGGCCAATTGTGTGCGGCCCTATGGGGCTCCCAATCACGGCCGGTTGTGATACGGCCTGAAATTGAACCAGGGTCTGTAGTGAGATGCAGTGCCTTAGACCGCTGTGCAACTCAGGTGTACTACAACTTGTGCTACGACAACAGCCATTGCTATAGCATTGGACAGTTTATTAACTCTAACTTGGATTCA
This sequence comes from Salmo salar, assembly GCF_965601325.2. Classification (NCBI taxonomy): domain Eukaryota; kingdom Metazoa; phylum Chordata; class Actinopteri; order Salmoniformes; family Salmonidae; genus Salmo; species Salmo salar. Next base: position 6,481,397 of record NC_138309.1, read on the forward strand.
TGGATTTCTGCATTTGAACTATAACCCTTAAAGCTCTTAAAATTAGCACTCCAGGGTGAAGTTTCCTCTAGGTACAGATCTAGGAACAGCTTTCCTTCCCCCAATCCTAACCTTAACCATTGGTGAGGGAAATGGAAAACTGACCCAAGATCAGCATGTAGGGGCAACTTTACCCTACACCCAAACTTGGCACTACAGTATATGTTACAAGGGTATGCAAGGCTAGATTAGAAAAGTGTATCCTCTCATAATTGAGTGTAGCATCGAAATTGACATTGGCTTACATTTAATGTAGTGTATTTTGACCTCTGTACGGTTTACTGCTGTGCTTCCTAAGGTTGTTTGTGTGATCCTCCCAAAGCCTGGAATGTAGCTGTGGTCCTAGAGATGAACAATACCAACGTTCCTATCACAGCTTAGTGCTAATAAACTCTGAACTGCTAGACAATAGCGGTGACTCTCTGTTAGGGAAACACCTGTTTACTGGACAGACAGGTATAATGTCAAAGACCCAGGCCATATGCTCTTTAGCCAAGCTTTATAATGTCTGCTGTATGTGTTCTTGTCTCACTCTCACTCTCCCCATCCCTCTGCTTCTCCCACCCTCTTCCCCATCCCAGGGCGGTGTATCGCGACTGGTAAGTCTCCCTAAAGAGTGTTGCTATGATATCTGCATGAGAAACCGCCGGACTGCATGCCTGTGGCTCACTAACCCCATAATAAGCTTTGTCTACATGTGTTTTCTCCTTTAATAGTTTTAAAGCTGGTGTGTGTGTGCTGAAAATCTTTATATTACTTAGATGCACTTGATTTAAAGTGCCTTCAGAAAGTATTCATACCCCTTGTTACAGCCTGAATTCAAAATGGAATAAATATATATTTTTCCTCACCCATCTACACACAATACCCCATAATAAAAGTCAAAACATGTTTTTATAAATGTTTTCAAATTTATAGAAAATTAAATACAGATATATAATTTACATAAGTATTCACACCCCTGAGTCAATACTTTGTAGATGCACCTTTGGCGGCGATTACAGCTTTGAGTCATCTTGGGTATGTCTGGATCAGCTTTGCACATTTTGATTTGGGGATTTTCTCCCACTCTTCCTCAAGCTCTGTTAAGTTAGATGGGGAGTGGTGGTGAACAGCAATCTTCAAGTCTTTCCACAGATTTTCATTGGGATTCAAGTCTGGGCTTTGGCTGGGCCACTCAAGGAATTTCACATTTTTGTTATGAAGCCATTCCAGGGTTGCTTTGGTTGTATGCTTGGGGTCATTGTCCAGTTGGAACGTAAATCTTCGCCCCCAGTCTAAGGTCGTTTGCACTCTGAAGCAGATTATCATCTGTCACCACCATGCTTCATGGTAGGGATTGTGTGGCATTGATTTGGCATTCCGGCCAAAGAGTACATTTTATGTCTCATCAGAACACAGAATCTTTTATCCTTCTGGCAGGTTCTCCCATTTCTACCAAGGAGCTCTGTAGTTCTGTCAGAGTGGTCATTGTGTTCTTGGTCACCTCCCTGACCAAGTTCCTTCTTGCCCAAGGAATTTGGTCAGTTTGGTCAGATGCTAGACAGAGTCTGGGTAGTTACATATTTTTTCCATTTCCCAATGATGGAGACCACTATGCTCTTGGACTCTTTCAACACTCTAGAGATTGTTTTATACCCTTCCCCAGATATATGCCGCATCACAATTCTTGGAGCTCTACGGACAGTTCCTTGGACTTCATGGTATAGGTTCTGCTCTGACTTGCACTGTCAACTGTGGGACCTTATGTAGACAGGTTATTTTTTCCTATATCATGTCCAAACAATTGAATTGGCCACAGGTGGACCCCAATCAAGTTGTAGTGACATCTCAAGGATGATCCAAGAAAATGGGGATGTACCTGAGCTCAATTCATAACAAAGGGTTGTGAATACTTATATAAATGAGATATTTCTGTATTTCATTTTCAAAAAACATTTTTTCATTTTGTCATTATTGGGTATTGTGTGTGACAAAGAAATAAATTTAATACATTTTAATTCAGGCTGTAACACAGAAAAATGTGGAATAAGTTAAGGGGTATTAATACTTTCTGATGGCACTTGTAGCTTGCCTCGGGTCCAGAGGGGCAGGGTTTGCAAATATGAGACTATTCCATTAGTTCCATTGTATCGGGGGAGTTAAATCAAGCACACCTTAAGTATTTGAGAGAAAGCAAATACTATTTTGGCACAAGTCTGGAGCTCACACAATGTGCTGCTGTGTTTTATGCTCTGTGTGTGTGTATGTGCATCTGTGTTTACTGTTGTGACTGCCTTTGGTAAAGTGAAATGTTGACTTCTGTTTTGTGGGTCCAGTTTTCTAAGGGCCAACAAAGATTGTTGTTGGTGACTGAACAGACGTAATGCTATCTAGTGGAGTACAGCAGTAATCCCTTCACCATTTCCGTATTGACAATATTTTATTAACTGAAATAATCTACTTTAAGATATTCATCAGAAAATTGCTTTTAAAGCAAATAATATAACATTCCCAGTATACAGATCTTCATTTGCTTTGCTGTAATTAGCTTTACATATTGTATCTTACCTATAGATTAAATATCAATCATTGAATCCTGTGTAAGGTTGCCTAAGTTGCTTTTTCTCTTGGAATACATTAAACTAAGCCAATAAAGGTGGATGTTATATAGTTACTGGACAAATGTTGAGTCCCTCCATTTCCACATAAGTGTCATCATAAAAATATATGCACTTGTGATGATAATGATTGTATATTGAATGGCCAGCACGTTCCTTACATTCACTAAATATACAAAAGTATGTGGACACCGCTTCAAATTAGCAGATTCGGCTATTTCAGCCACACTCGTTTCTGACCGGTGTGTAAAGTCGAGCACACAGCCATGCAATTTACATAGAAAAACATTGGCAGTAGCCTTACTGAAGATCTCAGTGACTTTCAACGTGGCACCATCATAGGATGCCACCTTTCCAACAAGCCCTGCTAGAGCTGCCCCGGTCAACTGTAAGGGCTGTTATTGTGGAGTGGAAATGTCTAGGAGCAACGATGGCTTAGCCGTGAAATTGTAGCTCATAGAACGGGAACGCCGGGTGCTGAAGCACCAAAACATTGGTTGCAACACTACCACTACTACCACTACTCCTTGGTTGCAACACTACCGAGTTCCAAACGGCCTCTGGAAGCAACGTCAGCACAACAACTGTTTTATCAATGGAGCGTCATGAAATGGGTGTCCATGGCCTAGCAGCCGCACACAGGCTTTAGATCACTGTACGCAATGCCAAGCGTCGGGCTGGAGTGGACTCTGGAGCCGTGGAAACGCGTTCTCTGGAGTGATCAATCACGCTTCACCATCTGGCAGTCCGACGGACGAATCATCTGGGTTTGGCGGATGCCATGAGAACGCTACCTGCCTCAATGCATAGTGCCAACTGTAAAGTTTGGTGGAGGAGGAGTAATGATCTGGGGCTGTTTTCATGGTTCAGGCTAGGCCCCTTAGTTCCAGTGAAGGGAACTCTTAACGCTACAGCATACAATGACATTCTAGATGATTCTGTGCTTCCAACTTTGTAGCAACAGTTTGGGGGAGGCCCTTTCCTGTTTCAGCATGACAATGCCCCTTTGCACAAAGCGGTTTGCTGAGATTGGTGTGGAAGAACTTGACTGGCTTGCACAGAGCCATGACCTCAACCCCATCAAACACCTTTGGGATGAATTGGAACACAGACTGTGAGCCAGGCCTAATCACCCAACATCAGTGTCCAACTTCACTAATGCTCTTGTGGCTGAATGGAAGGAAATCCCCGCAGCAATTTTCCAACATCTAGTGCAAAGCCTTCCCAGAAGAGTGGAGGCTGTTGAAGCAGCAAATGGGGCACCAACTCTATATTAATGTCCATGATTTTGGAATGAGATGTTCGACATGCAGGTGTCGACATACTTTTGGTCATATAGTGTATGTAGGGCCCTATACAATCTGTGATGTGGAGAACGTGGAAGGAATCATGAAATCTAGACATTAAAAAGGAATTCAACAATATTCAAAAATGTATTGAACTTAGTAGGGAATCAACTAAATGTATTGAAAATGTATTAATTTGCAGAATGCATCAGTGATTCGTATTTCCTGCAACTTTCTGAAGAGGCATTGAGATTTCCCCCTGTTTGTGTATGTGCATGCATCTACCACTTTGTGTAGCATTTAGCGATGATGTTAATGAAAAGTCTTCTGGTAGATGGAAAGGCTTTCCCAAAAACCATGTCAATTAAATGTTAACTACACTGAACAAAAATATAAATGCAACATGTAAAGTGTTGGTCCCATGTTTCATGAGCTGAAATAAAAGATCCCTGAAATTTTCCGTATGCACAAAAAGCTAATTTATCTCATATTTTGTGCACACATTTGTTTACATCCCTGTTAGTGAGCATTTCTCCTTTGCCAAGATAATCCCTCCACCTGACAGGTGTGGCATGTTAAACATCGTGATCATTACATAGGTGCACCTTGTGGTGGGGACAATAAAAGGCCACTCTAAAATGTTCAGTTTTGTCACACAACAGAATGCCACAGATGTCTCAACTTTTGAGGGACCGTGCAATTGGCACGCTGACTGCAGGAATGTCCACCAGAACTGTTGCCAGAAAATGTAATGTTAATTTCTCTACCATAAGCCGCCTCCGTCATTTTAGAGAATTTGTCTGTACATCTAACTGGCCTCACAACCACACACCACGTATGTGTATGGGGTCGTGTGGGTGTACAGTTTGCTGATGTCAATGTTGTGAACATAGTGCCCCATGGTGGCGGTGGGGTTATGGTATGGGCAGGCTCAAACTATGGACAATGAACACAATTAATTTTATCAATGGCAATTTGAATGCACAGAGATACCGTGACGAGATCCTGAGGCCCATTGTCGTGCCATTCATCCGCCGCCATCACCTCATGTTTCAGCATGATAATGCACGGCCCCATGTCGCAAGGATCTGTACATAATTCCTGGAAGCTGAATATGTTCCAGTTCTTCCATGTCCTGCATACTCACCAGACATGTCACAAAAGGAGTTCCCGCCAATGTCCAGTAACTTCTCACCCCTCTTCAATGGCTGTATGACAACATTCCACAGGCCACAATCACTGCATGAAGCTAATGGTGGTCACACCAGATACTGACTGGTTTTCTAATCTACGCCCCTACCTTTTTTTAAGGTATCTGTGACCAACAGATGCATATCTGTATTCCCAGTCATGTGAAATTCATAGATTAGGGCCTAATTAATTGATTTAAATTGACTGATTACCTTCTATGAACTGTAACTCAGCAAAATCTTTCAAATTGTTGCATGTTGCGTTTATTTTTTTCAGTATACGAAGTAGTCTATTCTTACCTGGCAAAATGGTACCCACTGGATTGATCCAGTATTTGTTTTGCAAACTCTACCATCAAATGACTCTAAACTCTACAAAAACACAGCTAAACAAAATCTTGCTAGGAATTAAGGGGTAATCCAGACCTCAGAAGTGTTCTCCTGGTGTGGTTTGTTCTGGACTTAGAACATCACATTTAGGTTTTTTTTTCTATTAAAAAAGTGAATTTGAGAGGGGAAAACGGAAACCTGGAAAATCATTAAGGAGAAAACTGAATTTGGGGAATATTTTTGTATTTTTTTTATAGGGCCCTACAGTACATATGCACTTGTAACTGGATCAATGGCACAAATGTGAGCGTGTGTTCAGTGTCATTGATGAAGGGCAGTGGTCACCAACCTTTTCTCTGTCAAGATCACTTCCGGAGTCAAAATGCAAACCGAGATCTACCACGCAGATTTTTTTTATCTATAGGCCCAATACATTATCACTGCATATTGGCTATGTTTGAATTGCCCTGCCAATGTTGTTCTTTTCAGACCATTTTGAAATTCTATATTTTTTTAAGTTAGGTATATGATCACACTGGTAATATAAATGTTTTTGTATTACTTGTGAGGCACGGCTGAGTGAGCATAATGATTTCCTTTTTTTCTGGATTGATGGCCTGCATCTGAGGGTCAGACTGAGGAGAGGGAGGGAGGTGCGGTGAGGCTACCTCGAGAAAAGGGGAAACAGTCTTCCAGCTGATGGCAAAACTAGTTGCACTGCATTATTTCTGTCTCATGCACCAATTCATGTTGTTAGCTACTCCTATGAACATAAATATTCCTCGATATAAAAAAAGACACAAGCCGCAAAATAATAACAATGCAAGCATAATTCATTGCAGATGCAGTGCTGTGTGAGTGGAAGTAGGGAGAAAGTGCATTTTATGGCGTATAAGTGTTGACAGTGCTGAATAACAACTTAAACGTAACATAAAAACAGCAGCTTTTCGCTGTATTCGTTGAGTCTCTCCAGTCATGATTTTAAATGTTTTGAAATCTCACAGTATCGACTTTGCTGTGCATTCGAGTCTTCTTTTTAGTCAGTGGTTCAAGGAAACTGTGCAGACATGGTAATCTGAGCTATCTGATTGGCCAGTGTTAGGCCTATATTGTAGGTGCACTTGATTTGCTCTCTAGGCCTACCGGGTATCGTTGGGTTTTACAGAAATGTTTGGTGATTGACTAGGAATACCTTGGAAATCGACCGGTTGGTGACCACCGATGTAGGGCATCACTTGGCGAGGGACGTGTTAAGTGATGTCAGAGTTGGTGGGTGTAGCCAGCTTGTTTTGTGGTTGTGTCCCTTCCCGAAGTGACTGGTGGGTGTAGCCAGCTTGGTTTGTGGTTGTGTCCCTTCCCGAAGTGACTGGTGGGTGTAGCCAGCTTGGTTTGTGGTTGTGTCCCTTCCCGAAGTGACTGGTGGGTGTAGCCAGCTTGGTTTGTGGTTGTGTCCCTTCCCGAAGTGACTGGTGGGTGTAGCCAGCTTGGTTTGTGGTTGTGTCCCTTCCCGAAGTGACTGGTGGGTGTTCCAAAGCATCTCTTGCTCACATTCTAATTCTCTCTCTGTTTTGAATTTCAATCCTGTCCTTTCCCATTCTCCTTACTCCTCCTTTACCTTCAAACTCTCTCTCTGTATTTCTTCATCCCCAATCCCCACCACCTTTCTCTCTTTCTTTCTCACAATCTCCTTCCTATTATCCCCCCTCTCAGGGGGAAGACCAACTACATCAACCTGGGCTCATTCCTGATCAAGCCAGTGCAGAGGGTGATGCGGTACCCACTGCTACTAATGGAGCTGCTGAGTGCCACGCCCGAGTCTCACCACGACAGGCCCCTACTGGCCCAGGCACTGCTGTCCATCAAAGAGATCAATGTCAACATAAATGAATACAAGAGGAGGAAGGACCTGGGTATGAGCAAAAGCCTGCACACGCTGGTCCCCTTCTAAAACTGAAGTCGGAGACCCTTGCTTTAGTTTACTAGTGTATTTAGCAACAGTTTTTAACTCGTGTCCCCTCTCCTGTCCACAGTGCTCAAGTACAGGAAAGGGGACGAGGACACCCTCATTGACAAGATCTCCAAGCTGAGCATGCACTCCATCATTAAGAAGTCCAACCGCGTGAGCAGCCACCTCAAACATCTCACCGGGATCTCCCCCCAGGTATGACTAAAGGGTGACCAAAGGTGACCTCCATGGTCACAGTATATTTGTCCATGACTACATTGATTGAGTGTAAAATAGAAGTGGCCGTAAGTCTCACTATGTCTGTTACATACATCTTTAAACATCTCAAAACTAGCGACAGTGTTCCCTTTCCTTTGCACTCCTATTTGAATTTGGACTGGTGATGAAATCTGTAGTTGCTGATGGTTCTCCACCTCCTTTTCTTCAGATCAAAGATGAGGCGTTTGATGAGGCAGAGAAGAGGTTCCGACTCCAGGAGAGACTCATCAAGTCCTTCATCAGGGACATCTCTCTGTACCTGCAGCATATTCGGGTAAATAGTAATATCCTACTACATACAGTCACACTATAATATGTAGAATCACACTTCAAATTCATTCATTCACATACAAGTGAATTGGTCATTCAAATACAAGCATTCAGAATTAATGCAAGCAGAAGACAAACATGTTTGCTGGCCTCCCGATTGGCGCAGCCCTCTAAATCACTGCATCATAGCAACGGCTGTTGTCGTAGCACAAGTTGTAGTACACCTGAGTGGTGCAGCGTTCTAAGGCACTGCATCTCAGTGCAAGAGGCGTCACTAAGGTCCCTGGTTCGAATCCAGGCTGTATCACATCCGGCCGTGATTGGGAGTCCCATAGGGCGGTGCACAATTGGCCCAGCGTCGTCCGGGTTTGGTTGGGTAGGCGTCGTTGTAAATAAGAATTTGTTCTTAACTGCCTAGTTAAATAAAGGTTAAGTAAATAAAATAAAAATATGTGCATATCAAAAAGCACATATAATGAATGGTATGCACTATTGCTAATGTTCAATCACTATCAGCGATACCCACCTAGACTGTTTCTACTGCACTGTAAACTTGCTCCAAAATGGACTTTTGACCAGGGTTTTCTTCCTTCGGGCATACAACTGAAAACATTTTTTTTTTTTTAAGTCCCTTTCTGCCTCAGTCCATTTTCTTCCATTTGGTGCCTAATGAACACAACCCAGATCAATTACTCTACTTCTATCATGTCATTGGCTGGCCCCTGTGTTGACTGGCGTGTGTGTTGTCCAATAGGAATCGGCCTCAGTGAAGGTACTGGCTGCTATCAGTTTCTGTGACATCTACACAGACCGGAGCCAGCTGGACCCTGAACGATTCCAGAGAGCCCACCGTTCCATTAGCGACAAGCAGTTCCCCCACTTTGTGAGTGTTGACATCCAATTTTGTTCTAATCATAAGACCGTTATGAAGCATGTCCCAATATAGAAAACAAACTAAAAGGTTCTTCCCTTTCCCGTTTGTGTGTGTGTGTGTGTGTGTGTGTGTGTGTGTGTGTGTGTGTGTGTGTGTGTGTGTGTGTGTGTGTGTGTGTGTGTGTGTGTGTGTGTCTGTGTGTGTGTGTGTGTGTGTGTGTGTGTGTGTCCGTGTGTGTACGCGTGTGTGTGCGCATGCGTGTACACGTGTGTGTACGCGTGCGTGTATGTGTGTAAGCAGAAGGAGCGAGCGGAAGCCTTGGTCATCTTCCCTCTCACCCAGCTTCTGCTCATGTTTGCCGGGCCCCACAAGCTCATTCAGAAGCGCTTTGACAAGCTGCTGGACTACGACAACTGCAAGGAGCGCGCTGAGCGCCTCAAAGACCGCCGCGTCCAGGATGAGCTGCAGGCGGCACGCAACAACTACGAGGCGCTCAATGCCCAGCTGTTGGACGAGCTGCCCAAGTTTCACCGTGCCGCTGAAGACCTGTTTACTGGCTGTGTGAGAGCCTTTGCACAGGCCCAGAGAGATTTTACCAAGTTGACGCTAGGGCAGCTGCAGCCTTTGCTACAGGTAAGAGGTGTGTGTGTGTGTGTGTGTGTGTGTGTGTGTGTGTGTGTGTGTGTGTGTGTGTGCGCGCGCGGGCGTGCGTGTGCGCTAGAGGGTGACATTATGTTGGGACTTGAATCCTGCATGTCATATGGGGATTATTCAAAATCAAATTCAGGACAGGACATGTTGGACACCACAGACGTGGACAATACAGGAATTATTAAGAACTGCGACATACAATATATATTTTTGTATTCTTGATATTCAGAATTCAACTTTGGAGTGCAGAGTGCTAGAGGTATTATAGTATCACATCTATGCATTATTGGCATAATTGATCTAGCTCCCAGTTGAGTGAATGGGATCTGCATAAGACCACATTCATTTCTAGTTAATGTCTTACTGGCACACAAGGGTTATCTGCTGGCTTTAGTAACTAGTGTCTATGGCTTTTTTCTCTCTCTTGATTCTCTCTTGCTCCAGTTATCATGCATTGGGGGCAATGAGGGGAACCTGATATCATTGTTCCAAGAGGAGTATGGTAGAGTCCTCCAGCTTCTACAGCGCTTCAGTTTCTGCCAAGAGAGCCTGCCACCCTCCACCTCCACACGCAAGCCTCTTGACAAGAAGACCCTGGAGAAACAGACCTCCAAGAAGCAGTTGCAGGGACCGGTGAGTGTTTCTGCTTACCTAGATGCCAGTTCCACCCACAAGACTAGTAGTATAATGATATACTAATGGTGTTGAATGTCTGTTTCTCTCTTGATATCTTAGCCTAACTACATCCTGCAGACAGATGAGCAGAGAGCGGGACTGTTGGCCCGGTATGGCCCAGAGAAGCTCTTCCAGGCGGAAAGGAACTTTAACGCGGCCCAGGAGTTGGACGTGTCCATATTAGTGGGAGACATTGTGGGTGTCATCAAACAGCAGGACCCCATGGGCAGCAACAACCGCTGGCTCATCGATAATGGGGGTAGGTATGGGGTGCTACACAAGAAGCAGAGCTATTGAGATGGACAATATTGATTGGGAAATAATGGGGCTGTATGTACTACGAAATCATGTGGTAACAATAGATAGTTTTGCGTACTTACTTGATTGTACGTGCTTGTTTCGATCCCAAAACCCTTGACTGCAGACCGTAAAATAAAGTGTAACTTGTTATTTTTGTTTACACTGAAATTTGTTGGTGGTAGCAGAACTCATTGATTAGTGTCGTATAGTGTAAAAATTAATATGATTCTGTGAATCTGCATTGGCATGATTGCTGATCAGTGATTAATTCATATTTTTTCTCTCTGCAGTCTCCAAGGGCTTTGTATACAGCTCCTTCCTGAAACCCTACAACCAACGCAGGAGCCAATCGGATGTCTCCATTGAGAGCCAGTCCTCCAATGAGTCAGGCTATGGTGGCTCATCCCCTGTGTTCTCCCGCCAGAACAGTAACAGCACGCTGACCTTCAACCAGGAAACGTCTGCCGTCAGCTTCTCCACTGCCCCTCACACAAGCCACTCCTCACCCCGCCCCAACCTTGACCTAACCCAGGACCCCACCCTCTCCCGCAGAACCCACCACAGAGACACTCCCTCGCCAAACCGCAATCCTGCAGACTCCCCCAGAAATCCCTCCAATCACCGGGACCTGTTGGACCCTGCGCTCCGAAACTCCCCCAATCACAGAGACATTACAGACCCCACCTACCAACAGTCCTCTAATCACAGGGACTCGTTCGACTCAAGTAAAACAACACCAACCAATCACAAGGAGCTGTCTGACTCTTCGGAGACAGAATCTTGTTCTTCGCACAGAAACAACCGTTTGGGTCTTTCTCAGAGATCTGGCCAAACTGAGGCGGCCCTTGGCTCGTACCAACGGAATGGAGACTGTGGTGATCAGAGGAGGTCCCCGTACTCAAGGGATGGGTTCATTGAACCAGAGGCGGAGCCCAAACCTGAGCTAGAGTCAGAGCTCGATGGGCATCAGGTATGACTGGCCTACAATAGGACTGCGAAATAAAGTCTGTTATTAGAGGAATGTATATAAAGAGTTTGTAGATAAATCAGTCATTTGATAAATGGTTATGTTGTGTATTTATTATGTTGGAATAGGTATTCAAGTATTCCTCAAAAAATTATTGTTTGAAACCATCTTGAATGCAGTATTATAATTGTACATTATTCCTTTGTTCAGACATTGTTAACAGAAGACAATCTAATAATTTTTTCATTCTAGATTTACTATGCCATCTACTCATTCACTGCCCGCTGTGCTAACGAGCTGAGCATCTCGGCCAATCAGCGTGTCCGCATCCTGGAGTTCCAGGACATGAACGGCAACAGCGAGTGGTGGCTCGGTGAGGCGGGGGGCAGGCGAGGCTACATCCCCTCCAACTATATTCGCAAGTCTGAGTACACCTGAAAAATTACCCTGGGGGAAGGTGCCCCCTAACCCCCAAAGTCAGAGCCCCCACACTAGAATGAGCTCACCCCGTGATAGAAAACAGCTCTCCAGACTCCAAACAACAACAAACATACAAACAAACACTTAAACAAATGAACAAACCATCAACAGGATATCTGGTGCCTTAATATTGAAGGGGATCTGTGGTTGAGTTTTTTTTGGGGGGGTGGGGGGACTTTACCGTGCTGCTGATCCACTTCTTTGAAAGTTGTTAAATGACTATACTGTATTTATAGACTTTTTTTCATTTTTGTTACTACTTGGGAGTGTCTCTTCTCTTTTCCCTCATATGCTGTGATACACTTGTGAGTTGCCCAGGCTCAGAACCAAATACACTGGGTCTATAGAGTTGGTTATTTGTTAGATAACCTCATTGGGGAAGCTTATTGGGCTGTGAGTTAGGAATTTGAAGGGGTTTAGTTCAGACTTCAAAACTCAAATATCCTGAGGCATAAACTCAGACAACAGTATAACAGTATGACTTCCAGTATAACATTTCAATTGTGTGTATGTAATTTAGAGCATTACCCTACAAAGTGAACAACAGTGAGATGAGGATGATAATGATTTTGTGCAGTATATAATCTACTTGTGAGACAATGGGGCTACATTCCAATTCTCTACCCTTCTCCCGAAGTGTGCACCCATTCACTGCTCCTCATGGATTTAAAAGGAATGGACTAGTGTGAGGAATATGTTGGTGGAAACTCTTCAGCCGTGCTTGCACCAATCCAATGCTTTTAAATTAATGGGGGGGGTGGGGGTTAACGAGTGCACACTTCTGGAGAAGGGTAGAGAATCGGAACTCAGCCCAGGTTAAAAACCGCCGGTATTGTGAGTATGAAGTGGCCTTGAGAAGCAGGTTGGGTTTAGAGCAGTGGAGGCTGCTGAGGGGAGGATGAATAATGTCTGGAACGGAGCGAATGGAATGGCATCAAACACATGGAAACCATGTGTTTGATGTATTTGATACCATTCCACCTATTCCACTTCAGCCATTACCACGAGCCCGTCCACCCCAATTAAGGGTGCCACCAACCTCCTGTGGTTTAGAGCATTGAACACTATTGTGGGTTGATCAAAAGGTAATATCTACTGTAGGTGTAGTTTCCGACCTAAAGCCCATAAAAAATGTAAATAATCACAAACATGCTCTTATTTAAATTTCAAAGATCAAAGGAACAAACAAGGATTGCAAGCACTCCTTTAAAATGATCTGTTTGTAGCTTGAATCTGAATGGTTCTGTAGCTCCATTCAACTGGGTTTGACAGAGTGTGTAAAAGCTGAGGGTGATGAAAGGTTTTCCTATAGTGAGGGTGGGAGTTTAACCAATAGGGACAAAGACGATCTGGCTCTGATTGGTCTCTCACTCTCCTCATACATATACGGTACCAGTCAAAAGTTGGGACACACCTACTCATTCAAGGGTTTTTCTTTATTTTACAATTTTCTACATTGTAGAATAATAGTGAATACATCAAAACTATGAAATAACACATATGGAATCATGTAGTAACCAAAAAAGTGTTAAATCAATCAAAATATATTTGATATTTGAGATTCTTCAAAGTAGCCACCCTTTGCCTTCATGACAGCTTTGCACACTTGGTATTCTCTCAACCAGCTTCATGAGGTAGTCACCTGGAATGCATTTCAATTAACAGGTGTGCCTTGTTAATTTGTGGAATTTTTTTCCTACTTAATGCGTTTGAGCCAATCAGTTGTGACAAGGTAGGGGGTGGTATACAGTAGATAGCCCTATTTGGTAAAAGACCAAGTCCATATTATGGCAAGAACAGCTCAAATAAGCAAGGAAAACGACGGTCCATCATTGCTTTAAGACATGAAGGTCAGTCAATGTGGAAAATTGTGCAGTCACAAAACCATCAAGCGCTATGATGAAACTGGCTCTCATGAGGACCGCCACAGCAAAGGAAGACCCAGAGTTACTAGACTCAGAAATTGCAGCCCAAATAAATGTTTCACGGAGTTCAAGTAACATACACATCTCAACATCAACTGTTCAGAGGAGACTGTGTGAATCAGTCCTTCATGGTTGAATTGCTGAAAAGAAACCACTACTAAAGGACACCAATAAGAAGAAGAGACTTGCTTGGGCCAAGAAACATGAGCAATGGACATTAGACCGGTGGAAATCTGTCCTTTAGTCTAATGAGTCCACATTTGAGATTTTTGGTTCCAACCGCCATGTCTTTGTGAGACGCAGAGTAGGTGAACGGATGATCTCCGTGTGTGTGGTTCCCACTGTGAAGCATGAAGGAGGAGGTGTGGGTGTGCTTTGCTTGTGACATGGGTCTGTGATTTATTTAGAATTCAAGGCACACTTAACCAGCATGGCTACCGCAGCATTCTGCAGCGATACACCATCCCATCTGGTTTGCGCTTAGTGGGACTATCATTTGTTTTTCAACAGGACAATGACTCAACACACCTCCAGGTTGTGTAAGGGCTATTTGACCAAGAAGGAGAGTGATGGAGTGCTGCATCAGATGACCTGGCCTCCACAATCAACCGACTTCAACCCAATTGAGAAAGTTTGGGATGAGTTGGACCGCACAGTGAAGGAAAAGCAGTCAGCAAGTGCTCAGCATATGTGGGAACTCCTTCAAGACTGTTGGAAAAGCATTCCACGTGAGGCTTGTTACAAGAATGCCAAGAGTGTGCAAAGCTGTCAAGGCAAAGGGTGGCTACTTTGAATAATCTAAAATATATTTAGATTTCTTTAACTTTTTTGGTAACTACATGATTCCATATGTTACTTCATAGTTTTGATGTCTTCACTATTATTCTACAATGTAGAAAGTAGTAAAAATAAAGAAAAACCCTTGAATGAGTAGGTGTGTCCCAACTTTTGACTGGTACTGTATATCATGCTGTATATTGAGAATGTATTACTTACTGCACTCCATTGTCAAGTGATGTTTTCATTTGAATAAAAAAGAAAATCAGCTTAGCTGAAAAATATCCCCTGGGTTCTGTGTTTTTACTTCATTGTTATGGGCTGCTTTGTTAAAGGCCCAGTGCAGTAAACATTACGTTTACCTGTGTTTTGTGTCATTTTGTACAACAAGTGATGAAACAAACACTGTCAAAGTGTGAAAAGGTATTTCCTGATCAAGTGTGACGTTGTGCTGAAGGATGGCATACTCTCTAAAGTCAAGTCATGTCAGTCACATTACACCTAATTTTGTTCGCAGACACTTCCAGCCAACTTGGCTCTTTGTTAGTTAGGGTTAGGTTTAAAATCTAATTTTAAGAAGATCGATTGTGGATATGTGTAGGGTTTTGCCATAATTATGACTTTGACTGTGTTAACTAGTGACGATGACAAATACTTTACTAAGGTCACTCCTATAGAATTATATGGTCACTCCCATTAAGGCCAACTTTGAATGATTGATATCCAAGACTTATATGTGCTGTGTGTGCAATAGCCTGGGGAGGATGCTACACCAATAAATACTTACCTTGATGAAAGCCCCCAACCTAAAGAAATTGAAAGTGGCTTTCTTCTGGAACCAAGTTACATGTTCCTCAGTTCCCAAACACAACAAACACGAGCCATACTGTGCGGTGCTGGGTCCAGTCAGGTCTTTGACACATTTAGCCACTGGAAGATCAGCCACAAAATGTTGGCACCATTGTAACAGGTTGTAATCAAGCCATGGTCTCCAGCATGGGAAACGAAGAGGAATAACGGGTGCAGTAATCTCATGTTGCAAGCAATCCTTTAAAATGATCTGTTTGTAGCTTGAATCTGAATGGTTCTGTAGCTCCATTCAACTGGGTTTGACAGAGTGTGTAAAAGCTGAGGGTGATGAAAGGTTTTCCTATAGTGAGGGTGGGAGTTTAACCAATAGCGACAAAGACGATCTGGCTCTGATTGGTCTCTCGCTCTCCTCATACATATATACGGTACCAGTCAAAAGTTTGGACACACCTACTCATTCAAGGGTTTTTCTTTATTTTACAATTTTCTACATTATAACTCCCCTAGCTCCACAATGAGATAGCCAGCCTGCCAGTTTAGTGGAGTCACTGCCACTAGCACAGTCAGTGTAGCCAGCTCAGCTATCCCCATTGAGACCGTGTCTGTGCCTCGACCTAGGTTGAACAAAACTAAACATGGCGGTGTTTGCCTTAGCAATCTCACTGGAATAAAGACCTCCTCCATTCCTGTCATTATTAAAAGAGATTGTGATATCTCACATCTCAAAATAGGGCTACTTAATGTTATATCCCTCACTTCCAAGGCAGTTATTGTCAATGAACTAATCACTGATTGATATAGCCCAATTGATGTGATTGGTCTGACTGAAACATAGCTTAAGCCTGATGAATTTACTGGGTAAAATGAGGCCTCACCCCCTGGTTACACTAGTAACCATATCCCCCGCGCATTCCGCAAAGGCGGAGGTGTTGCTAACATTTACGATAGCAAATTTCCATTTACAAAAAAAAAGACTGTGTTTTCGTCTTTTGAGCTTCTATTCATGAAACCTATGCAGCCTACCCAAACACTTTTTATAGCTACTGTTTACAGGCCTCCTGGGCCCTATACAGGGTTCCTCACTGAGTTCCCTGAATTCCTATCGGGCCTTGTAGTCATGGCAGATAATATTCAAATTTTTGGTGACTTTAATATTCACATGGAAAAGTCCACAGACCCACTCCAAAAGGCTTTTGGAGCCATCATCGACTCAGTGGGTTTTGTCCAACATGTCTCCGGACCTACTCACTGCCACATTCATACTCTGGACCTACAGTGGGGGGGAAAAGTATTTAGTCAGCCACCAATTGTGCAAGATATCCCACTTAAAAAGATGAGAGAGGCCTGTAATTTTCATCATAGGTACACGTCAACAATGACAGACAAAATGAGGAAAAAAAATCCAGAAAATCACATTGTAGGATTTTTAATGAATTTATTTGCAAATTATGGTGGAAAATAAGTATTTGGTCACCTACAAACAAGCAAGATTTCTGGCTCTCACAGACCTGTAACTTCTTCTTTAAGAGGCTCCTCTGTCCTCCACTCGTTACCTGTATTAATGGCACCTGTTTGAACTTGTTATCAGTATAAAAGACACCTGTCCACAACCTCAAACAGTCACACTCCAAACTCCACTATGGCCAAGACCAAAGAGCTGTCAAAGGACACCAGAAACTAAATTGTAGACCTACACCAGGCTGGGAAGACTGAATCTGCAATAGGTAAGCAGCTTGGTTTGAAGAAATCAACTGTGGGAGCAATTATTAGGAAATGGAAGACATACAAGACCACTGATAATCTCCCTCGATCTGGGGCTCCACGTAAGATCTCACCCCGTGGGGTCAAAATGATCACAAGAATGGTGAGCAAAAATCCCAGAACCACCGGGGGGACCTAGTGAATGACCTGCAGAGAGCTGGGACCAAAGTAACAAAGCCTACCATCAGTAACACACTACGCCGCCAGGGACTCAAATCCTGCAGTGCCAGACGTGTCCCCCTGCTTAAGCCAGTACATGTCCAGGCCCGTCTGAAGTTTGCTAGAGAGCATTTGGATGATCCAGAAGAGGATTGGGAGAATGTCATATGGTCAGATGAAACCAAAATAGAACTTTTTGGTAAAAACTCAACTCGTCGTGTTTGGAGGACAAAGCATGCTGAGTTGCATCCAAAGAACACCATACCTACTGTGAAGCATGGGGGTGGAAACATCATGCTTTGGGGCTGTTTTTCTGCAAAGGGACCAAGACGACTGATCCGTGTAAAGGAAAGAATGAATGGGGCCATGTATCGTGAGATTTTGAGTGAAAACCTCCTTCCATCAGCAAGGGCATTGAAGATGAAACGTGGCTGGGTCTTTCAGCATGACAATGATCCCAAACACACCGCCCGGGCAACGAAGGAGTGGCTTCGTAAGAAGCATTTCAAGGTCCTGGAGTGGCCTAGCCAGTCTCCAGATCTCAACCCCATAGAAAATCTTTGGAGGGAGTTGAAAGTCCGTATTGCCCAGCGACAGCCCCAAAACATCACTGCTCTAGAGGAGATCTGCATGGAGGAATGGGCCAAAATACCAGCAACAGTGTGTGAAAACCTTGTGAAGACTTACAGAAAACCTTTGACCTGTGTCAGTGCCAACAAAGGGTATATAACAAAGTATTGAGATAAACTTTTGTTATTGACCAAATACTTATTTTCCACCATAATTTGCAAATAAATTCATTAAAAATCCTACAATGTGATTTTCAGGAATTTCTTTTCTCATTTTGTCTGTCATTGTTGACGTGTACCTATGATGAAAATTACAGGCCTCTCTCATCTTTTTAAGTGGGAGAACTTGCACAATTGGTGGCTGACTAAATACTTTTTTTCCCCACTGTAGTTTTGTCCCGTTGAATACATGTTGTGGATCTTATTGTTTTTCCTCATAATCCTGGACTATCCGACCACCATTTTATTACGTTTGCAATCGCAACAAATAATCTGCTCAGACCCCAACCAAGGATCATCAAAAGCCATGCTATAAATGATCGGACAACCCAAAGATTCTTAGATTACATTCCAGACTCCCTCCACCTACCCAAGGACGTCAGAGTACAAAAATCAGTTAACCACCTAACTGAGGAACTCAATTTAACCTTGCGTAATACCCTAGATGCAGTCGCACCCCTAAAAACAATAAACATTTGTCATAAGAAACTAGCACCCTGGTACTGAAGCAGGCTTCCAGAAAATTAGAACAGAAATGGCGCTACACTAAACTGGAAGTCTTCCGACTAGCTTGGAAAGACAGTACCATGCAGTATCGAAGAGCCCTCACTGCTGCTCGATCATCCTTTTTTTAACTTAATTGAGGAAAATAAAAACAATCCTAAATGTATTTTTGATACTGTCGCAAAGCTAACTAAAAAGCAGCATTCCCCAAGAGAGGATGGCTTTCACTTCAGCAGTGATAAATTCATGAACTTCTTTGACAAAAAGATCATGATCATTAGAAAGCAAATTACGGACTCGTCTTTAAATCTGCGTATTCCTCCAAAGCTCAGTTGTCCTGAGTCTGTACAATACTGCCAGGACCTAGGATCAAGGGAGACACTCAAGTTTTTTAATCCTATATCTCTTGACACATTGATGAAAATAAACATGGCCTCTAAACCGTCAAGCTGCATACTTGACCCTATTCCAACAAATCTACTGAAAGAGCTGATTCCTGTGCTTGGCCCTCCTATGTTGAACATAATAAATGGCTCTTGGTACCGGATGTGTACCAATCTCACTAAAAGTGGCAGTAATAAAGCCTCTCCTGAAAAAGCTAAACCTTGACCCAGAAAATCTAAAAAACTATCGGCCTATATCGAATCTCCCATGCCTCTCATTTTTTTTGAAAAAGCTGTTACGCAGCAAAACACTGCCTTCCTGAAGACAACCAATGTATACGAAACACTTCAGTCTGGTTTTAGACCCCATCATAGCACTGAGACTGCACTTATGAAGGTGGTAAATTACCTTTTAACCTGTTAGGGCTAGGGGACAGTATTGACACGGCTGGATAAAAAACGTACCCGATTTAATCTGGTTACTACTCCTGCCCAGTAACTAGAATATGCATATAATTATTGGCTTTGGATAGAAAACACCCTAAAGTTTCTAAAACTGTTTGAATGGTGTCTGTGAGTATAACAGAACTCATATGGCAGGCAAAAACCTGAGAAGATTTCATGCAGGAAGTGGCCTGTCTGACAAGGTGTCGTTCTTCTTGCCTCTGTTTATTGAAGACTGAGGATCTCTGCTATAATGTGACACTTCTTACGGCTCCCATAGGCTCTCAGAAGGCAGCAAAAAGCTGAATCGTGGCTTTGCAGGCTCTGGCTGAAAAAAAGTAGCACGTTTGGGTAGTGGCTGGTTACAGTACTGTGAGACTCAGGCGCGTGCCCGCGTCGACCGAATGCTTTGTTTTCTTTCCTCTGTTTACCTAAACGCAGATTCCCGGTCGGAATATTATCGCTTTTTTACGAGAAAAATGGCATAAAAATGGATTTTAAACAGCGGTTGACATGCTTCGAAGTACGGTAATGGAATATTTAGCATTTTTTTGTCACGAATTGCGCCATGCTCGTGACCCTTATTTACACTTCGGATAGTGTCTTGGAACGCACTAATAAAACGCCGCTATTTGGATATAACGATGGATTATTTTGGACCAAACCAACATTTGTTATTGAAGTAGCAGTCCTGGGAGTGCATTCTGACGAAGAACATCAAAGGTAATCAAACTTTTGTAATAGTAAATCTGACTTTGGTCAGGGCTAAACTTGGTGGGTGTCTAAATAGCTAGCCGTGATGGCTGGGCTATCTACTGAGAATATTGCAAAATGTGCTTTCACCGAAAAGCTATTTTAAAATCGGACACCTCGATTGCACAAAGGAGTTCTGTATCTATAATTCTTAAAATAATTGTTATGTTTTTTGTGAACGTTTATCGTGAGTAATTTAGTAAATTCACCGGAGGTTTGCGGGGGGTATGCTAGTTCTGAACGTCACATGCTAATGTAAAAAGCTGTTTTTTGATATAAATATGAACTTGATTGAACAAAACATGCATGTATTGTATAACATAATGTCCTAGGGTTGTCATCTGATGAAGATCATCAAAGGTTAGTGCTGCATTTAGCTGTGGTTTGGGTTTATGTGACATTATATGCTAGCTTGAAAAATGGGTGTCTGATTATTTCTGGCTGGGTACTCTGCTGACATAATCTAATGTTTTGTTTTCGTTGTAAAGCCTTTTTGAAATCGGACAGTGTGGTTAGATTAACCTGTTAGGGCTAGGGGGCAGTATTGACACGGCTGGATAAAAAATGTACCCGATTTAATCTGGTTACTACTCCTGCCCAGTAACTAGAATATGCATATAATTATTGGCTTTGGATAGAAAACACTCCAAAGCTTCTAAAACTGTTTGAATGGTGTCTGTGAGTATAACAGAACTCAAATGGCAGGTCAAAACCTGAGAAGATTCTGTACAGGAAGTACCCTGTCTGACCATTTCTTCCCCTT
The DNA here is from genome assembly GCF_965601325.2 of Salmo salar. Taxonomy (NCBI): domain Eukaryota; kingdom Metazoa; phylum Chordata; class Actinopteri; order Salmoniformes; family Salmonidae; genus Salmo; species Salmo salar. Next base: position 6,502,350 of record NC_138309.1, read on the forward strand.
CTTGATTATCTCTATCCATTACAAAGTATCTCTGCTGTTACGTGACACTTCCTACGGCTCACATGGGCTCTCAGAAGGCGGCAAAAAGCTGAATCGTGGCTTTGCAGGCTCTGGCTGAAAAAAAGTAGCGCGTTTGGGTAGTGGCTGGTTACAGTACTGTGAGACTCAGGCGCGTGCCCGCGTCGACCGAATGCTTTGTTTTCTTTCCTCTGTTTACCTAAACGGAGATTCCCGGTCGGAATATTATCGCTTTTTTACGAGGAAAATGGCATAAAAATGGATTTTAAACAGCGGTTGACATGCTTCGAAGTACGGTAATGGAATATTTAGAATTTTTTTGTCACGAATTGCGCCATGCTCGTGACCCTGATTTACCATTTCGGATAGTGTCTGGAACGCACGAACAAAACGCCGCTATTTGGATATAACGATGGATTATTTTGGACCAAACCAACATTTGTTATTGAAGTAGCAGTCCTGGGAGTGCATTCTGACGAAGACAACAAAGGTAATCAAACTTTTGTAATAGTAAATCTGATTTTGGTCAGGGCTAAACTTGGTGGGTGTCTAAATGGCTAGCCGTGATGGCTGGGCTATCTACTGAGAATATTGCAAAATGTGCTTTCACCGAAAAGCTATTTTAAAATCGGACACCTCGATTGCACAAAGGAGTTCTGTATCTATAATTCTTTAAATAATTGTTATGTTTTTTGTGAACGTTTATCGTGAGTAATTTAGTAAATTGTTAGTAAATTCCCCGGAAGTTTGCGGGGGGTATGCTAGTTCTGAACGTCACATGCTAATGTAAAAATCTGGTTTTTGATATAAATATGAACTTCATTGAACAAAACATGCATGTATTGTATAACATAATGTCCTAGTTGTGTCATCTGATGAAGATCATCAAAGGTTAGTGCTGCATTTAGCTGTCTTCTGGGTTTTTGTGACATTATATGCTAGCTTGAAAAATGGGTGTCTGATTATTTCTGGCTGGGTACTCTGCTGACATAATCTAATGTTTTGCTTTCGTTGTAAAGCCTTTTTGAAATCGGACAGTGTGGTTAGATTAACGAGTCTTGTCTTTAAAATGCTGTAAAATAGTCATATGTTTGAGAAATTGAAGTAATAGCATTTCTAAGGTATTTGAATAACGCGCCACAGGATTCAACTGGCTGTTGAGTAGGTGGGACGAATTCGTCCCGCCTAGCCCAGAGAGGTTAATGGCGTCAGACCGAGGCTGTGCATCTGTCCTCGTGCTCCTAGACCTGAGTGCTGCTTTTGATACCATTGATCACCACATTCTTTTGGAGAGATTGGAAACCCTAATTGGTCTACACGGACAAGTTCTGGCCTGGTTTAGATCTGTCGGAAAGATCAGTTTGTCTCTGTAGATGGTTTGTCCTCTGACAAATCAACTGTAAATGTCGGTGTTCCTCAAGGCTCTGTTTTAGGACCACTGTTGTTTTCACTATATATTTTACCTCTTGGTGATGTCATTCGGAAACATAATGTTAACTTTCACTGCTATGCGGACGACACACAGCTGTACATTTTGATGAAACATGGTGAAGCCCCAAAATTGCCCTCCCTGGAAGCCTGTGTTTCAGACATAAGGAAGTGGATGGCGGCAAATGTTCTACTTTTAAACTTGGACAAAACAGAGATGCTTGTTCTAGGTCCCAAGAAACAAAGAGATCTTCTGTTAAATCTGACAATTAATCTGGATGGTTGTACAGTCATCTCAAATAAAACTGTGAAGGACCACGGCGTTACTCTGGACCCTGATCTCTCTATTGACGAACATATCAAAACTGTTTCAATTACAGCTTTTGTCCATCTACGTAATATTGCAGAAATCAGAAACTTTCTGTCCAAAAAATGATGCAGAAAATTCAATCCATGCTTTTGTCACTTCTAGGTTAGACTACTGCAATGCTCTACTTTCCGGCTACCCGGATAAAGCACTAAATAAACTTCAGTTAGTGATAAACACGGCTGCTAGAATCTTGACTAGAACCTAAACATTTGATCATATTACTCTCTACACTGGCTTTCTGTTAAAGCTACTGCTGATTTCAAGGTTTTACTGCTAACCTACAAAGCATTACATGGGCTTGCTCCTACCTATCTTTCCGATTTGGTCCTGCCGTACATACCTACACGCACGCTACGGTCACAAGACGCAGGCCTCCTTATTGTCCCTAGAATTTCTAAGCAAACAGCTGGAGGCAGGGCTTTTTCCTATAGAGCTCCATTTTTATGGAATGGTCTGCCTATCCATGTGACAGACGCAGACTCGGTCTCAACCTTTAAGTCTTTATTGAAGACTAATCTCTTCAGTAGGTCCTATGATTGAGTGTAGTCTGGCCCAGAAGTGTGAAGGTGAACGGAAAGGCACTGGAGCAACGAACCGCCCTTGCTGTCTCTTCATTTCACATTTATTTAACCAGGTAAGCTAGTTGAGAACAAGTTCTCATTTACAACTGCGACCTGGCCAAGATAAAGCAAAGCAGTGCGACACAAACAACAACACAGAGTTACACATGGAATGAACAAGCGTACAGTCAATAACACATAGAAAAAAATAGAGTCTATATACAGTGTGTGCAAATGGCGAAATGAGGTAAGGCAATAAATAGGCCATGGTAGCGAAGTAATTACAATTTAGCAAATTAAGACTGGAGTGATGGATGTGCAAGTAGAAATACTGGTATGCAAAAGAGCAGAAAAGTACATAAAACAATATGGGGATGATGCAGGTAGATTGGGTGGGCTATTTACAGATGGCCTATGTACAGCTGCAGCGATCGGTTAGCTGCTCAGATAGCTGATGTTTAAAGTTAGTGAGGGAAATATAAGTCTCCAGCTTCAGCAGTTTTTGAAATTCGTTCCAGTCACTGGCAGCAGAGAACTGGAAGGAAAGGCGGCCAAAGCAGGTGTTGGCTTTGGGGATGACCAGTGAGATATACTTGCTGGAGTGCATGCTACGGGTGGGTGTTGTTATCGTGACCAATGAGCTGAGATAAGGTGGAGCTTTACCTAGCATAGACTTATAGATGACCTGGAGCCAGTGGGTCTGGCGACGAATATGTAGTGAGGGCCAGCCGACTAGAGCATACAGGTCGCAGTGGTAGGTATAAGGGGCTTTGGTGACAAAATGGATGGCACTGTGATAGACTGCATCCAGTTTGCTGAGTAGAGTATTGGAAGCTATTTTGTAAATGACATCGCCGAAGTCGAGGATCGGTAGGATTGTCAGTTTTACAAGGGTAGGTTTGGAGGCGTGAATGAAGGAGGCTTTGTTGCGAAATAGGAAGCTGTTTCTAGATTTAATTTTGTATTGGAGATGTTTAATATGAGTCTGGAAGGAGATTTTACAGTCTAGCCAGACACCTAGGTATTTGTAGTTGTCCACATATTCTAAGTCAGAACCGTCCAGAGTAGTGATGCTAGTTGGGCGGGTGCGGGCAGCGAACGGTTGAGAAGCATGCATTTAGTTTTACTAGCGTTTAAGAGCAGTTGGAGGCCACGGAAGGAGTGTTGAATGGCATTGAAGCTCGTTTGGAGGTTAATTAACACAGTGTCCAAAGAAGGGACAGATGTATACAGAATGGTGTCATCTACGTAGAGGTGGATCAGGGAATCACCCACAGCAAGAGCGACATCGTTGATATATACAGAGAAAAGAGTCGGCCCGAGAATTGAACCCTGTGGTACCCCCATAGAGACTGCCAGAGGTCCGGATAACAGGCACTCCGATTTGACACACTGAACTCTGTCTGAGAAGTAGTTGGTGAACCAGGCGAGGTAGTCATTTGAGAAACCAAGGCTGTTGAGTCTGCCGATAAGAATGCGGGGATTGACAGAGTCGAAAGCCTTGACCAGGTCGATGAAGACGGCTGCACAGTACTGTCTTTTATCAATGGCAGTTATGATACTGTTTAGTATCTTGAGCGTGGCTGAGGTGCACCCGTGACCAGCTTGAAAACCAGATTGCACAGCAGAGAAGGTATGGTGGGAATCGAAATGGTCAGTGATCTATTTATTAACTTGGCTTTCGAAAGACTTTAGAAAGGCAGGAGAGGATAGATGTATGTCTGTAACAATTTGGGTCTAGAGTGTCACCCCCTTTGAAGAGGGGGATGACCGCGGCAGTATTCCAATCTTTAGGGATCTCGGACGATACGAAAGAGAGGTTGAACAGACTGGTAATAGGGGTTGCAACAATGGCGGCGGATCATTTTAGAAAGAGAAGGCCCAGTTTGTCTAGCCCAGCTGATTTGTATGGGTCCAGGTTTTACAGCTCTTTCAGAACATCTGCTATCTAGATTTGGTTGAAGGAGAAGCTGGGGAGGCTTGGGCAAGTAGCTGTGGGGGGTGCGGAGCTGTTGGCCGGGGTTTGGGTAGCCAGGAGGAAAGCATGGCCAGCCGTAGAGAAATGCTTCTTGAAATTCTCGATTATCATGGATTTATCGGTGGTGACAGTGTTACCTAGCCTCAGTGCAGTGGGCAGCTGGGAGGAGGTGCTCTTATTCTCCATGGACTTTACAGTGTCCCAAAACATTTTGGAGTTAGAGCTACAGGATACAAATTCCTCTTTGAAAAAGCTAGCCTTTGCTTTCCTGACTGTCTGCGTGTATTGGTTCCTGACTTCCCTGAACAGTTCCATATCTATTCGATTCTATTGCTGTCTGCCACAGGATGTTTTTGTGCTGGTCGAGGGCAGTCAGGTCTGGTGTGTTCTTAATTCTAAAATCTTTGAAAGGTGCATGCTTATTTAAGATGAAGAAATTACTTTTAAAGAACGGCCAGGCATCCGCAACTGATGGGATGAGGTCAATATCCTTCCAGGATATCCGTGCCAGGTCGATTAGAAAGGCTTGCTCGCTGAAGTGTTTTACGGAGCGTTTGACAGTGATGAGGGGTGGTCGTTCGACTGCGGACCCATTACGGACGCAGGCAATGAGGCAGTGATCGCTGAGATCCTGATTGAAAACAGCAGAGGTGTATTTGGAGGGCAAGTTGGGCAGGATAATATCTATGAGGGTGCCCATGTTTACGGATTTAGGGTTGTACCTGGTGGGTTTGTGGGAGAAAGGTAGACGTGCTGAGGGAAGGAAAGATAGAAATACATTAGCTAGCGAAAGAGGAGACTGGCAGCTGACCCTGAGTGGAGATAACAGGTGGCCATACATCCCCAAGTAGGAACCACGGAACGGCCAGGCAAGCTGAATGTATGGCCATGACTAAATATATGCCAAGCGTAAGCATGCAATGCATGCATTATTTTCATATCCTTATGAGGAGAGTCCAGCCACTACTATGTTAGAGCTAAAAGCAGATATGGGCGTTATCCAGCCACTACTATGTTAGAGCTAAAAGCAGATATGGGCGTTATCCATTGGGTTGAAAGAAAATGGTGGCAGAACGCATAGGGGGTTTTACTTCATTTACATAAAGGATGGATCTATGTATTGTATGTGCATAAAAGCAGAGCCGGGGCCTAAGGAAGGCAGTTGTTGTCCGCGGACCGGCTCGGCTTTATTACTCTGTATTAAAGTCTATATAAGTGTTATTCTTAAGACAATTTTCCACGACATATTTTGGTGAGCTTGCCAGGAGTCTGAAGGGACCTCAGATAACAGCGTTTTTGGTTGGTGACGGTTTCTCTGGACAGTCTCACAAACAGGTGGCTACCCAACTATAATAAGGTAAGCTTGTTCTTACAATAGTTGAAATGTTTGTGTAGATTGCTTCAGAGATTCAGTCTCAACGAAGGGGACGCCACGTAGGTCTCTCTATTTAAAGAACTCCTAAAAACCCAGTAGTACTAAAAGAACTTGTGAATTCAATAAAACTGCATGCATGCATGAATTGGGGGATTGTTAAATGTAATATGTGTACATTTTGTTAGGATTACATGCGTAGTAAGTTGTGAACCTGCTGGTGTTGGGTGTTTAGCGGGGAGGGCTTGCGCTTGCGCTGATTGGAACATTCTAACGAACCCACATGTGTGGTTTGGTTGGGTGGGGTTGTCCCATCTGATTCTACTTGGCCGAGTTCGACTGTTTCAGGACCTGTTTTGGGATGTGCGTGAACACAGCCCAATCAACCTGATCAGGCGATTCGTGTTGGGTGTGTGATTCGGGTTGCTCCTCTCGCGAGACCACTCATCTGGGGACCTTGTGTGGCCCGGGAAGTGTGTGCGTTTGCTCTCTTTTGACTGAACTGCCTGACCTAGTGTGGGGCTACTGCTACTGCGTGCGTGTGGTCAGAACAAAAAAAATAAATAGATAGAAAATCCTGTGATACCGCTTCAAACAATAGTTAGCGAAGGACTGCTTGGACAGGTTATTTGGCTATGTGGCTCTGCTGGGTTGAAAGAGCTACATAAATAAATAGATAGAAAATCCTGTGATACCGCTTCGAACAATATTTAGCGAAGGACTGCTTGGACAGGTTATTTGGCTATGTGGCTCTGCTAGGTTAAGAGAGCTACATAAATAAATAGATAGAAATCCTACACAATCGCGCCTAGGAGAAAATTAGAAGGCTTGATTGGGTGGGCTGTTCACGAAATCGCTCGAGGAACGAGGATCTGTATGCAGTGAACAGATAGGGTGCAGGAGAATTTCGACTTAGGTAAGCGAATGGGAACTGCAAAAAATTTGTCCTACAGATAATAACGTTCCGCTTTGCTAACGGCGCCGGAAGATCAGTAGGGTCCACCGCGTAGCTGCTCTGAGGAACAGAGGACAGTACGAGGGGGGGAAAACAGTGTGAAGGGAAGCTGACTCAATTAAGCAGAATTTCCGACATACTACAAAAATCCTATGAATACAAAGTTATCCTGTGTTGAGGAAGTGTATCAGGAATAGACTGAGGTTTATAGGTCGCTTTATGAAAGGCGAGGTGTGAATGAACGAATGTGAATAAAGATTGTATGAATGCAAATAAAAGACTGAATGAGTGAAAGTTTCTCTAGGTTGAGGAAGTATATCAGAGCGAGCCAGAAGTGTGGAGCAAGAAGGAAAAATATTGTGTGTGTGTGTGTGTGTGTGTGCGCTATTTTGGGACATAGGAGGAACTGTGAGGCTCCGCTGTGACAGCCGCTTGATATATGATATAGGAGGGAGAGTCGGGTTAAACTCTCGTTGGGGAAAAGGGGACAAAACCAATAGATAACGGATAAGGAAAGCTATATGTAAAAGTAGAACATTGATATAATAAAGTATGTTAAACTGATAAAACTGGGAAATACATAGGATACGACAAAAAGGCAGTAAACACATACACATAGTATACATGGTGTGTAGGGAGGAAAGAAAAAACATACGAATAAAATATAAACTACAGTGAGTAGTTAAATAAAGCCAAGTTAGTTAGAATAAAATAAGATAAAATACCGAACCGCGATATAAAGTTATAGCATTCACGAATCGGATAGCATAGAGCAGTAGAAACACTAGTAAAGAATAAAATGCCATAGAGCTGCTGGATCCCTAGGGGGCCGCAGCTTAGGGAAAAAGGATCAGATTACGATAACTAGGAGAGACAGAGAGGGTCTGGGGAAACCCTGAAAAATAGGAACCAGGACTAAGATAGACAGAATAAAATAGGAACGAAGCAATAAGAAGCAATCGGATAAAATAGCGAGCAAATAAATATAAATAGAAAAGAATAGACATTATAAGGAATAATAAAAAAAAATGTTTAAAAAAGGATTTAATAAAGTAAAGCTGAGGTATAGATAGCCCTCAAAATAAATAGGACGCCGGTAGAGACCTTGGGGGCCAGACACCCCTTAAGTAAAGATGAAATAAAGAAAACGTCTGAAAAATGGGAAAAACGCACCAGGGAATTGAACACAAAGTGGCCTGCAGTGGGGACATTGGATGTCTCTGTGTGTGAGGAAATGGAGATTTTAATAAAGAACTATAAACCAAACGACAAAAGAAGAAAGCAGGACACTATAGTCTAGTTCTGAATAAACAATGTCCAATCCTGATTAGAGGAAATCAAGGACACTACATACCATGGGCTACGCAGGACCTGGAAGGGTTGGTTGCCCGGTTGCCGGACCTCCATGAGGGAGCTGGAAAGTGGATCAGAACCTTTGAAGAATTTACAATGGGGAAATTGCTGGCGGTGGGCGACATAAGGGCATTGTTGGCAAGGGTAACGAGCGTGCAGAGAATGGGAGAAATCATGCAGGATGGAGGAATCAACGGCACAGAGTGGGAGGTGTCAAGGGATGGACTGATGTTTGACAGGTATAGGCCTGCCGTCTGGAGGGCCCTAAGGGCAGCATACCCAACAAAAGTGGACCCCAAGGCACTAAGGGGAGAGGCCATTGGAGCTACAGAAAACCCGGCTGCGTACCTGCATGGACAATTGAAAAATGGAGAATGGAAACAGAACAGGACCGGAGGAAAATGAACTGATGACAACAATGTTCCGGACCTCAGTGGTGGAAGCCATGCCCCAGCCGGTGAGGAACCGACTGGAGGACGTGGTGGGACTTACTTCAAAACCTTACAAAGAATTCTGTGACTATGTAATTCACGCTGTGGAGAAACATAGAAAGGAAGAACAAAAACAAGAGAAAAGCTGGCCCAGTTGCAGCTGGATGAACTGACCAAAGGGAAGAAGAAAATCCAGGCCTCGGTAACCACTCCTGTGCCCGAGATAGGAACAATGGCTGCTGTTTCCCCAGGAGGGCCACAACCGTTAACCCCTGGCCGGACCCAAGTGCCTGCCCCATTGCCAGTAGCAAATGTGTATGCACAGCCCCCGAATTGGAATAGTGGGAATGCTAGTGGAAACCAGAATGGCTGGGGCCCTACTGGTGGATGGCAGGGCAACCAAAACCCACCCCCGGGCCCTGTGAACCCATGGTCGGGACCTAATCAGACATACTAGGGATGCCCAGAGAATCCTAAAGGGGAGGGTCAGTTCCCAATAGTAACCACGAGAGCTGACCAAGAACCTATGCTGCAGGTTCAAATAGAAAATAAAGGCATACCCATGATGATAGATACTGGAGCCACTTACACATGTTCTATACCGACTCAGCTTATGCACATGGGGTATGTCATCTGTTTGGCGCAGTCTGGAAACAAAGAGGGTTTAAAAAAAAATTAAAAAATATTTACAAAAATTAAATAAAAAAATAAAAGTGAATGAACTAACCATCCAACATCATGCACAAATCATTAAACTAATGACAGCTTTAATGTACCGCAAGAAACTGGCAATAATAAAATGTCAAGCTCATAAAAAAGGTAATGACTTTGTTATTAGGGGCAATAATGCAGCTGACGAAGATGCTAAAAAGGCATCTAGATGTATTGTCCCTATTTTAACTGCACCGTTGCTAGATGTAATCGGAATCGCACCGCTTACAACTCCAGCTGAGTTAACTCAAATTCAGGCTCGTGCCTCGATTACTGAGAAAAATACCTGGATACAGAGGGGAGCCTCTATGGATAGACATGGGGTATGGAGAACACATGATGGTGCCATACTTGCCACCACCACCTTATTGGTTTTGCTTATTAATGATGCGCATGATCTAGATCATTGTGCAAGGGGGGAGGTGGTAAGACAAATCAGAAAACAAGGTTTTTGGTCTCCTTATCTACAGGCAACAGTAGATGACGTCCTGTCAAAATGTGAAATATGCGCGAAAAACAACATACGTAAAGGCATAACCACGCCCATAGGTCACATACCGGTCCCAGAAGGTCCATTCCGACACATTGTGATGGATTACGTAGTTATGATAAAACCTGCATATGGTAAAAGATACATGTTAGTCATCATAGACAGGTTTAGCAGGTGGATAGAAGCAGTACCGTTGGCTGATCAAGGAGCAAGCACCGTGATAAAATTCTTATCAAAAGAAGTAATACCTAGGTTTGGTATTCGATCAGAAATCAGCTCAGACAATGGCGCAGCGTTTATACAAAAAGATTTGCCTATCCACAGGGCTTAACTGGGTAGATGCTTTGCCGCTTGCACTAATGAGCAGTCGCATGGAAACTAACAGAAACACGCACTTGTCACCGCATGAAATGCTTACGGGTGAAATGCTTACCCATGCCTGTGCCAACACTAGGGGGACTGTACAAAGGTCCCTCTTTAGACATACTAGAAACAGAACTAAAATCATATGTAAAGCACCTAACCAAGATACATGAAGCTATATATTCACAGGAGAAAAAGAAGGAACCGGAGCAGAGACCAGAGGGGCCACGCCAGGTAATACCAGGGGACCTGGTCTACATTCGGGTGTTCCAGAGAAAGTGGGATCAACCAAGGAGAGAAGGACCCTACGAGGTGGCCGAAGCAACATCAACAGCCGTCCAGCTGAAAGGAAGCAAGACGTGGTATCATCTCAACCACTGCACCAGGATCCCAACAGAAAGGAGGAAACAACCAGATAGAAATGAGGACCCAGAGGATGCTGAGGATGCTGATACACCAAACGGGGGCACAACAGGAGAAGGAGCAGCGGAAGAAATCGTGGCTCCAAAAGGAAGCCAGGAAGCTAACAGGCCAAGTGGAAGCCAAGAGACAACTGATGCACCGCCAACTGCTCTCAGAAGAAGTAAACAAAGAGACAGGGCGGGAGAAGAAACCGGCCAACCAACAATATTCAAACCTGTGGGACCAGAGACTCCAGGGTGGGGGGTAAACGATATGCCTGATACTCCTGGTGATATGCCTACTGTGGCAGATATCTATGGCGAAAGCCCAATACAATGGGACCCAGAAGTACACCCCAGAGAATGGGAACAATTCTTCCCTGGAATTGATGCCTACCCAGATGGGGAGCCAGGTGGATCAGAGGAGGGAGATCCACAAACTAAAGAAGGAACTACCCCTACAGGAGCCACTGAAGAAGAAAATATCCCAACAAAAGCTACTGAAGGAGAGACGAGCCCAACAGGAGCTGCCGAAGGAGAAACTACTCAAACAGCAGGAGGAGAAACTTCCCAAAGGAGAAAAGAGGGAGACGTTCGAAGGCCAAGGGACTTTTCCCACAATTGACTTCTCGACACTCACCCGGTCCCCTTGATGAACAATTGAATAGTAAAAAAGAGAGGAACCTGCCAAACAACCGGGTAGGACAAACAAGGTTAGCATTCCAGTCCCACCTCAGATCATAACGGAAACAGGAGAACAAAGATCGGTCGCAATATACAGGGTAAAACCCCTACCTGAAGTCGCATACTGTGGATGGACTCATCATCAGACGAAGGGAGAAGTGATTTGGGATCCAAAAGGATGTGACTTAACAATAACCAAAGAAGAAAATGAATGGGTGCTCAGCATAAATAACATTGAACCCGTTGAAGGAGAAGAATTTATAGTTGAACTGGCACGTACAAGACTGACTGAATGGAGCAGTTCAATCACCATGAAAATCGAATTCACACCGGCACCCAATCTAGAGGTGCTTACAACGACTAGAACCACGACGACTGTGGCAGCTGCTGTAAGCACCACAGTGGTCATCACCAGAGTACCAACTACTACTCTGGGTGAGAAATCCACTATACCTACAACGAAACCAAAAGCATCAGAAACAGGAGGGTTCTTTACTGACATTTGGAACTTGTTGACAAAACCCAACAGTCCACCTCAAAAGGACTACGCGGATGAAACAGCAACTATGTTAGAACCAGAACCGCTCAAGGACAAAACATTGGAAGAAGCGGTAAAAGAATGATTGGTATAAATGGGCTAGGTATACGGCGGACAGACATAGAATGGACAATTGTATCTTGTGCAGCAAATCACCTTTGTCTGAAGTGTTAATAGTACCTGAACCTGCATCATTTGACAGTTGTGCTAATTGGAAAAATGCTAATTGCAATCCGGGAAAGTACCATATTCCTTTGTGTGACATTGAATGCAGAATGGCCTTGGGCAGTACTAGGGGTAAAACTATGTTAAATGAGACTGTACTGGCTAATAAGGAATGTGCTGCATACAACATTAAAACTGATTTAACTAGACCTCAGATAGACAAAAGTATTGTGGTTATGGGAAAATATGAATGTTTCTATAACTATGGTATTGGTGGGATTAACGTAGGAAACACAACTGTTAAATGTGACACTATCTGGGTGTTAGAGATTGCAGGGATTCGCAAATTTGATGAGAAAGGATTAATTACCAATAGGAGGGGTTCGTGTGGCCACATCACTCAGGTTGCACCATCTCTTACTATGTTAAAAACCCAAGATAAAGGTATTGCTGATAGCTTTTGGATGTGTGGGAAAAACAAACTTCTGAATGTTCTTCCTGAAGAATGGACTGGATTATGTGCTTTAGTCAGAGCAGTCCAACAGGTTACCATCATCAAAACACCACAGGAGGAGCATGTTAAAACTAGAACTAGGAGGGAGTATGAATCAGATCCTAGAGTGTACCTTGATTCAATTGGACAACCCAGAAGTGTGCCCAATGAGTTTAAGGCCAGAGATGAGATTAAATCTGGATTTGAATCTATATTTTTGTGGGTAACACCCAATAAGAACTTAGAGTGGATTAATTATATATATTATAACCAACAAAGATTTATTAATTATACTGACTCTGCCTTGACAGCCTTAGGAGAACAGGTAAAGGCCACAAGTCAGATGACATGGCAGAATAGGGAAGCTCTCAACTGGCTATTGGCAGAGAAGGGGGGAGTTTGTGTAATGTATGGAGATGCTTGTTGTACTTTTATTCCCAACAACACTGCACCTAATGCAACATTTTCCCTAGCTATGAATAAACTTAAAGGGTTAAGAGCAGAAGTAAAGGCGAATGCTGGGTTTGATTCTCATGCCTGGGATTGGTTGGACCTGGCTTTGGGAAAATGGGGTGCTATGTTTACTAGGCTGGCAATTATGATGGGTGGAGGTCTAGTGACATTGGGCATTGTATTTTGCTGTGTGGTGCCCTTGGTTAAATCACTTGTGGTCAAAACCACTGTTAAACAGATGTCAGTACATGGAGCAGACCCTAGACATAAGAGGGGGTCAAGAAAGAAGTTTAAGGAACATATACTGGATCCACCTCTCATAATCAATCCTGTCCCTGGTAACCCTGGACATTACACGGACAAGAATGGAAAACCTTGCAATGCTGTTGGAGGACCCCTTGATTGCCCTTTTGGTAATCCTAACTGTCGTCATGGGGTAATTCTTGGGGGAGGTTATGAGTGCCATGATTGGCGTCCTGGTGGGTTTCCTGTGTATGCCAAAGACCCCGATTCGGATGAGATAGTGCTTGTCCATGTACACAAAAAATGTCTGCAACCCAGGCGTTGCAAGTTGTGCTCCCAAGAGGACCATGATGGACATTACCATCATCCTGAACCCTTATTCTGTGCAATGTGCCAACGAGAGGATTGCCCTATATGTGGAAATGAGGAATGTGCCCCTATGATGTAAATTCTGGTATGACTTTGAACAAACCTTAACCTCTATGGGCTAGGTGGGACGCTACCTACTCAACAGTCAGTGTAATCCCGTGGCGCGTTATTCAAATTCCTCAAAATTGCAAAATCTTCAATTTTTCAAACATATGACTATTTTACACCATTTTAAAGATAAGACTCTCGTTAATCTAACCACACTGTCCGATTTCAAAAAGGCTTTACAACGAAAGCAAAACATTAGATTATGTCAGCAGAGTACCCAGCCAGAAATAATCAGACACCCATTTTTCAAGCTAGCATATAATGTCACATAAACCCAAACCACAGCTAAATGTAGCACTAACCTTTGATGATCTTCATCAGATGACAACCCTAGGACATTATGTTATACAATACATGCATGTTTTGTTCAATCAAGTTCATATTTATATCAAAAACCAGCTTTTTACATTAGCATGTGACTAGCATGTGACTAGCATTCCCACCGAACACTGCCGGTGAATTTACTAAATTACTCACGATAAACGTTCACAAAAAGCACAACAATTATTTTAAGAATTATAGATACAGAACTCCTCTATGCACTCGATATGTCCGATTTTAAAATAGCTTTTCTGTGAAAGCATATTTTGCAATATTCTCAGTAGATAGCCCGGCATCACAGGGCTAGCTATTTAGACACCCAGCAAGTTTAGCACTCATCAAAGTCAGATTTACTATAAGAAAAATGTTATTACCTTTGCTGTCTTCGTCAGAATGCACTCCCAGGACTTCTACTTCAATAACAAATGTTGGTTTGGTTCAAAATAATCCATAGTTATATCCAAACAGCGGCGTTTTGTTCGTGCGTTCAAGACACTATCCGAAAGGGTAAATAAGGGTGACGAGCATGGCGCAATTCGTGACAAAAAAATTCTAAATATTCCATTACCGTACTTCGAAGCATGTCAACCGCTGTTTAAAATCAATTTTTATGCAATTTTTCTCCTAAAAAAGCGATAATATTCCAACCGGGAATCTGCGTTTAGGTAAACAGACGAAAGAAAATAAAGCATTCGGTCGACTCGGGCACGCGCCTAAGCCCATAGTACTCTGATCGGCCACTTGCCAAACGCGATAAAGTGTTTCAGCCAGAGCCTGCCTCGATATCGTTCAGCTTTTTCCCGGGCTCTGAGAGCCTATGGGAGCCGTAGGAAGTGTCACGTTATTGCAAAGATCCTCAGTCTTCAATAAAAAGAGCCAAGATTAAACACAACTTTTCAGACAGGCCACTTCCTGCATGGAATCTTCTCAGGTTTTGGCCTGCCATATGAGTTCTGTTATACTCACAGACACCATTCAATCAGTTTTAGAAACTTTAGGGTGTTTTCTATCCAAAGCCAATAATTATATGCATATTCTAGTTACTGGGCAGGAGTAGTATCCAGATTAAATCGGGTACGTTTTTTATCCAGCCGTGTCAATACAGGTTAACCCCTGTGCGGCCTCGGACGGACATCCAGCGAAAAATCGCCATTGAAAAAAAAAAGTGTTACATTTTGTTATGCTAATTTTTTTCTCCAAATTATATCGTTTTATAGATACACCTCTCCTGAATCGAACCACGTTGTCACATTTCAAAAAGGCTTTACAGCAAAAGCAAAACATTAGATTATGTTAGAGAAGTATATCGTAAAAGTAGCCACATAGCCATTTTCCGACCAACCACATGCATCACAAATAACCAAAAAACAGCTAAATGCAGCACTAACCTTTGACAATCTTCATCAGATGACACACCTAGGACATCATGTTACACAATACATGCATTATTTTGTTCGATAAAGTTCATATTTATATATAAAAACAGCATTTTACATCGGTGCGTAACGTTGACTAACTATTTTCCCTCAAATGCATCCGATGAAACAGAGCTACAATTTACTAAATTACTATTCGAAAACATTTTTAAAATGTAATATTGTCATTCTAAGATTTATAGATGAATATCTCTTGAAAGCACCTGTAATGCCAGATTTAAAAATAACTTTACTGGGTAATCACACTTTGCGATAAAAGGGGATGCGATACTCAGAACAATAGGCTAGCAATAGCAATAGGCTAGCCATCTTGGAACAATCGCATATCACATCTAGTCTTGTATACTATTGTCAATAATCCCTTACCTTTGGTTGTCTTCATCAGAAAGCACTTCCATTTCGAGAAAAAGCATTTTTTTCCCATTTAGGTTCGTTCAAACATGTCAAACGTTGTATAACATAAATCTTCAGGGCGTTTTTCAACAAGAGAGCCAATAAGATTCGAGGGGGACGATTGCATTGTGTTTCAAAACGTTTCGAAAGGGGAGGGTAACCAGGGGCGCCGGCGTCATAATGGTGATGGCCCTCTCCGTGTGACCACGTTCCACAGCGGTCTCATTAATTCAGTTTTAACAGTAGAAGGCTCAAACCAATTTGTGAAGACTGGGGACATCTATTGGAAGCAATAGGAAGTGCTCAATGAACCATAGCTCACGGTGTGATTAATAGGCAACGTGATGAAGTTGAGTTCGCAATTCAGAATTCCACTTCCTGTTTCCATCTGTCTCGGGGTTTTGACTGCCATATGAGTTCTGTTATACTCACAGACACCATTCAAACAGTTTTAGAAACTTTAGGGTGTTTTCTATCCACAAGTATTAATTATATGCATATCCTAGCTTCTGAGTTTGAGTAGGAGGCCGTTTAAAATGGGCACAAATTATTTTCAAAAATCGCTTTAGCGCCCCCTATCCTAGGGGAACGCCAAGAGGTTAATAAATGTGGCATAACTGTGTGACCTAACCACCAATGTCAAATGTGACACAACCCACTATGTGAAATATGACATAAACCTGGGCTTTATAAAGGGTGGTATAAGCACAAATTCTGAGATTTCCATCCCCAACTACAACATTTTCCGTCAAGATAGAACTGCCAAAGGGGGAGGAGTTGCAATCTACTGCAGAGATAGCCTGCAAAGTTCTGTCATACTTTCCAGGTGTATGCCCAAACAGTTCGAGCTTCTAATTTTAAAAATGTATTTCTCCAGAAATAAGTCTTTCACTGTTGCAGCCTGTTATAGACCCCCCTCAGCTCCAAGCTGTGCCCTGAACACCATATGTGAATTGATTGCCCCTCATCTATCTTCAGAGTTCGTTCTGTTAGGTGACCTAAACTGGGATATGCTTAACACCCCGATAGTCACACAATCTAAGCTAGATGCACTCAATCTCACACAAATTATCAAGGAACCTGTCGTGGAAAATTGTTTTAAGAATAACACTTCTTACAAGAACTTGTAAATTCAATATAGACTTTAATACAGAGTAATAAAGCTGAGCCGGTCCGCGGACAACAACTGCCTTCCTTAGGCCCCGGCTCTGCTTTTATGCACATACAATACATAGGTCCATCCTTTATGTAAATGAAGTAAAACCCCCTATGCGTTCTGCCACCATTTTCTTTCAACCCAATGGATAACGCCCATATCTGCTTTTAGCTCTAACATAGTAGTGGCTGGATAACGCCCATATCTGCTTTTAGCTCTAACATAGTAGTGGCTGGACTCTCCTCATAAGGATATGAAAATAATGCATGCATTGCATGCTTACGCTTGGCATATATTTAGTCATGGCCATACATTCAGCTTGCCTGGCCGTTCCGTGGTTCCTACTTGGGGATGTATGGCCACCTGTTATCTCCACTCAGGGTCAGCTGCCAGTCTCCTCTTTCGCTAGCTAATGTATTTCTATCTTTCCTTCCCTCAGCACGTCTACCTTTCTCCCACATAAATCCCTCCCCTGGGACATCAAACATGATTAAACTAGAGACAATAAGGATGGAAGCAAAATAATATACTATGAAGAAGCATGAGCATGTAGTACATAGCCTTGCCTGAGGTTATCTCAGTTATGTACAGTATAGATAGAATATAGAAAATAATAAAATGAATATAACAAGAATTTAAAAGAATAATAAACATAATAGACCTAATTAAAGTTAATATTCTTACTATGATTCTGAACAAGACCTAAGTGAGCAAAAATAAAAGTTACATACAACATTCCAAATTGAGACACTCTAACATGATTCTCCCTCGCGGACCCCTCTGTAACAGAAATTAAGCATGTATCACTCATTACTGCTAGAAGATTAAGGGCATGGTCCGTAGACACTTGTAACCGGAATACCTTCTGTTACCTAGCGTGTAATAAATGATCCTCATTTTAGGAAGGCAAAACTGGCTTGAATTTAAAAGAAAATGCATACATTTATATATGTATGAAAACCATAAAACAAACATAAAATACAACATACACTTAACCTTATATAAAGCATGACATACGGTTATAGATGATTTGTAAAACATTTATGTAGCGTTTATGACACCTTTATAAGCTGCACTTCATTTAAAGCTGAACGTTCAGATCTTCCCTTCTCAACGTTAAAGAAATTACAATAGTAAGTGCCTATTAAGTGCCAAATAAAGTAACAGGGTTGACGATTTCTTAAATCAACCATCTTGTGACAGGGGGAATTTAAGCTTTTTGTGTGCAACAGGGAGTGGCAAAAGGGGGAATGCATTTCTAGCCTGTCTATGGGTAACAGGGTTGACGTGTTACACTCGACCAAAACACCAGAAAATGGCCACCTGCTTTTACTCTATGATTTGACTACTAGATGGTCAGTGTTTATTTTTACCTACATACATTTTACATTAATCACTAATCACATGAGCAAAATCATCTTCAGAAATTACTTTGTCAAAGCAACAAAATAACTAGGGCTTGGTGAAACTTGGAGCAATGTTGGGATTAAGTGGGTTCAAATCTTCCTAGAAGTGACACGGTGTCACGGTTGTTATAAGGAGCGGACCAAGATGCAGCGTTTTCGTAGTTCCACATATTTATTAAAAGTGAAACTGAATGCAATACACTGAATAATAAAGGAAACCAACAACCCGTGAAGCAGAGGACAACACACTACTCAAAAGACAATAACCCACAAACAACAATGAGAAAAACCCCTACTTAAATATGATCTCTAATCAGAGGCAATGAGGATCAGCTGCCTCCAACTAGAGATCAACCCCAAACAATCCCAAAATAGAAATAGAAAACTAGAATTTAAACATAGAACTAGAAAACATAGATCAGACACACACAAAAACCCTGTCACGCCCTGACCACTCTACCATAGAAAATAACAACTTATATTGGTCAGGACGTGACACACGGTTGACGGAGGGACGTCAAAATGCTGAATTTCTACATTTAAGCAAGCCTTTATTCATATAAAAAAATCAGATTAATTGAATTCTCCATGTTGTCTATATTAAAGAGCACTTCATTTAATATAACAGGCATTTGAAATTCTAAATTGGTGTACAATGTCTTCTTAAAATATCGAAGGGCAACCCTTCCGTGGAATGACACATGAGTGCATTATAGACTATAAGGGTAGTTCAATTACAAAAATCTAATTTCACAGTTGTTATTATGAGATGATTACAAAACCTGTGTCGAGCTGTTCATCAAATTTGACCTCTGAGTTTTCTTACAAAGCCTGCTAAACAAACACACTTCAATACCTAGGGCTCAATTCAATCCGTTTTGCGGAATATCTGCAGTATAGTGCAATTGAAATTTAAAGGGATAGTTCATGCAAAATCTGTATTTGGGTCAAATTACCCTTGAGAAAAAAGAACAAACACACACTTTATTAAGCTTTACGTATCGACCTCAAGGCCTTCTTCAGAGCTTTTGTGAGTGTTTTAAATTTGGACCCTTATGTAGACTTTGCTCCACCTACATCCGTTCAACTCATCAAATGGGGTTGGAGTCAAGGGAAAATAAGCATGTGTTACCAAATATAACAATGTGCATTTAATAAGTATTCTAATAAAGTGTGTACATAAAACGTATTAAACACGTCTGTAAAACCACTATGAGGACATTGACCTATCAAGTAAGTTTTCATAAATCATTGGGTACAGCGCAAGAAAAAACATAAAAGTAGGCTGAAGTGGTGGCATTAGTTCATGTTCTCATTTACAGCATAACATGCATTTCATCATTAAGACCTTTTGGGATTCTGGAGGGTGAATCCAAAAACATAATATTTTTCTCAGAGTATTATTCTATCTGATATCTTGACTTTCTCTAAGTCACAAAATCTAAAGGTAGAAATGTCAGGTCTTTGGACATTAAAATGTACTGCGACTGGATAATCCCTGTTGTTTCAATCGAATTTCAATCAGATGTATTGATAAAGCACTTTTTACATCAGCCAATGTCACAAAGTGCTATACAGAAACCCAGCTTAAAACCCCAAACAGCAAGCAATGCAGATGTAGAAGCATGGTGGCTAGGAAAAACTCCCTAGAAAGACAGAAACCTAGAGAGGAACCAAGATCTCAGGGGTGGCCAGATCTCTTCTGGCTGTGCCGGGTTGAGATTACAACAGTACATGGCAGCAAGGAGTCATCAGCCCAGGTAGTCCTGAGGCATGGTCCCAGGGCTCATATCCTCTGGGAGGGGAGGGAGAGAGAGAGAATTAGAGGGAGAACACTTAAATTCACACAGGACACCAGATAAGACAGGAGAAATACTGACCCTAGCCCCCCGACACAAACTATTGCTGCATACATACTGGAGGCTGAGACACGAGGGGTCGGGAGACACTGTGGCCCCGTCCGATGATACCCCCGGACAGTGCCAAACAGGCAGAATATAACCCCACCCACTTTGCTAAAGCACAGCCCCCACACCACTAGAGGGATATCTTCAACCACCAACGTACTACCTTGAAACAAGGCTGAGTATAGCCCACAAAGATCTACACGTGACTCTTCTACAGACACAGACGACTAAATATTTTCACCACCGGGAATGGTAAAGGATGAAACTGATCTGTTAAAATCAATAAATGACAAACTGGGTATACTTGAATTAGTCAGTAAGGATATTAAAGAGTTGAAGGCAAGCCTCGAGATGACTGACAAAAAAGCTGCGACATTGGAGAAGGAAACAAAAAAGCAAAAAGTGACAGTCAATAAGATTGAAACCGAAGTGAATGAACTTAAAAAGGAGAACATTGTTCTGTGAGAAGCCTTACTTAACATACAGACTAGATCCATGAGAAAGAATCTGGTACTTACAGGTATCCAGAAGAAAGAAGGAGTAGTTCCTGAATCCGTAGTTAGAGAGTTTCTCCTTACAGCGCTTCAGATTCCACGCGAAGCTATCGACAAAATCCAACTCGAACGTGTACATCGCTTCGGACAGAGAGGGCAGAGGTATGAACGCCCAATCGTTGCGAAATTTTCGTCATTTACAGATAAAATAATGGTTAAAACCCTGGGTAAAGACTTGCTGGGACCAAAATTGGCATGAATGACCAGTTCCCGAAGGAAATTGCAGAAGGGCATAAAGTTCTGTATCCAATTTTCAAGGAAAATAGATAAAAAGGGAAACGAGTTGCTCTCGTTGTCGATAAACTATACAGCGAGGGAAAAAAGTATTTGATCCCCTGCTGATTTTGTACGTTTGCCCACTGACAAAGAAATGATCAGTCTAGAATTTTAATAGTCGGGTTATTTGAACAGTGAGAGACAGAATAACAACAAAAAAATCCAGAAAACGCATGTCAAAAATGTTATAAAATGATTTGCATTTTAATGAAGGAAATAAGTATTTGACCCCTCTGCAAAACATGACTTAGTACTTGGTGGAAAAACCCTTGTTGGCAATCACAGAGGTCAGACGTTTCTTGTAGTTTGCCACACATCTCAGGAGGGATTTTGTCCCACTCCTCTTTGCAGATCTTCTCCAAGTCATTAAGGTTTCGAGGCTGACGTTTGGCAACTCGAACCTTCAACTCCCTCCACAGATTTTCTATGGGATTAAGGTCTGGAGACTGGCTAGGCCACTCCAGGACCTTAATGTGCTACTTCTTGAGCCACTCCTTTGTTGCCTTGGCCGTGTGTTTTGGGTCATTGTCATGCTGGAATACCCATCCACGACCCATTTTCAATGCCCTGGCTGAGGGAAGGAGGTTCTCACCCAAGATTTGACGGTACATGGCCCCGTCCATCATCCCTTTGATGCGGTGAAGTTGTCCTGTCCCCTTAGCAGAAAAACACCCCCAAAGCATAATGTTTCCACCTCCATGTTTGACGGTGGGGATGGTGTTCTTGGGGTCATAGGCAGCATTCCTCCTCCTCCTCCAAACACGCCGAGTTGAGTTGATGCCAAAGAGCTCCATTTTGGTCTCATCTGACCACACCATTTTCACCCAGTTGTCCTCTGAATCATTCAGATGTTCATTGTCAAACTTCAGACGGGCATGTATATGTGCTTTCTTGAGCAGGGGGACCTTGCGGGCGCTGCAGGATTTCAGTCCTTCACGGCGTAGTGTGTTACCAATTGTTTTCTTGGTGACTATGGTCCCAGCTGCCTTGAGATCATGGACAAGATCCTCCCGTGTAGTTCTGGGCTGATTCCTCACCGTTCTCATGATCATTGCAACTCCACGAGGTGAGATCTTGCATGGAGCCCCAGGCCGAGGGAGATTGACAGTTATTTTGTGTTTCTTCCATTTGCGAATAATCGCACCAACTGTTGTCACCTTCTCACCAAGCTGCTTTGGCGATGGTCTTGTAGCCCATTCCAGCCTTGTGTAGGTCTACAATCTTGTCCCTGACATCCTTGGAGAGCTCTTTGGTCTTGGCCATGGTGGAGAGTCTGGAATCTGATTGATTGATTGCTTCTGTAGACAGGTGTCTTTTATACAGGTAACAAACTGAGATTAGGAGCACTCCCTTTAAGAGTGTGCTCCTAATCTCAGCTCGTTACCTGTATAAAAGACACCTGGGAGCCAGAAATCTTTCTGATTGAGAGGGGGTCAAAAACTTATTTCCCTCATTAAAATGCAAATCAATTTATAACATTTTTTACATGGGTTTTTCTGAATTTTTTTGTTGTTATTCTGTCTCTTACTGTTCAAATAAACCTACCATTCAAATTATAGACTGATCATTTCTTTGTCAGTGGGCAAACGTACAAAATCAGCAGGGGATCAAATACTTTTTTCCCTCACTGTATATCCTCAAATTTCAATCGGCTGGCCCTATGTCCTCGCTTGAGAAATTAATAATGACCGAGTCTACCCATTCTGAAAAATGAGAGACAGAAATAGCATGTTTGGCCCAACGCGTCTATTTCTCAAATTTCTATAATTAGCTGGATTGTTATCCAAGTACTAGAAATATAATCACTAACTTTACCAACTCCTAAGACACCCTGGCGTCATCAGATACGTGACACCGGGACAACTTCTATGGGCAAACAGACACAACTGTAACGAGTGCGCTGAGAGTCGGAAAGCAAGTACAGGGAGTGAGTGTTTTAATAAATAAACACGAAACACAAACAACACACCGACATGAAACAGAGTCAATAACACCTGACGAAAGAACCAAGGGGGGTGACAGATATAGGGAAGATGATCAAGGAGGTGATGGAGTCGATGGAGTATACGTGACAACAACCAATAAGTCCTGTTGGCAACTCTCATGCTCTATCACATAATCTGGGTGTATAATGCAATCTGCTTTTCAGTTTTATATAGGCTGAATCAAAATAAATTCCTTATGCTATCTTAGATTCCTCGAATGGGGTGTCAAAATGCTGTGTCTGTGACTATCGTTAAATGTGAAGACTGTTATTTTATCAAATCAATTTTCTATCTGTAATTATTATTACGTGATTAAACTAATCATGTAAACTTTAATTAACTAGGAAGTCGGGGCACCACGGGAAAATGTCTCTATTTCCCGAATCGACTCTTCAGATATTGTCATATCTTATCAAAACAGTCTTGTATTAATGTATTATTATTACCTCATCAGTCATATTCTGAATGTCGCAAACCCTTGGATATCTGCACGAACCCTAGCATAAATTATGAATCAGCAAAATACAAATTAGCTTAATTATTTATTTACTAACTAACTAACTCATCAAATCACAGAAATACATGAAACACACTGTCACGTCCTGACCAGCAGAGGGAGTAATTTTATTAGTTTTGGTCAGGATGTGGCAGAGGGTTTGTGTTTTTGTATGTATTTCTGCGTTCTGTCTTGTTTAGTTTTCTATGTTTAGGTTTGGGTGTTGGACTCTCAATTGGAGGCAGGTGTTTCTAGTTGCCACTGATTGAGAGTCCTATAATTAGGTGTGTGTTTGGTTTGGGTTTTGTGGGTTGTTGTTTTTGCATTGCTTTTAGTATAGCCTGCAAGACTGTTGTACTGTCGTGTTTCTTTGTTTCTTTCGTGTTCACTAATAAATAACAATGATGAGCACACAACCCGCTGCGCCTTGGTCCATTCCTGACGACAGATGTGACAGAACTACACACCATACCAGGACCAAGCAGCGGAGGAATTCTGGTGAGGACTTGGGAACACGGCGGGTAAGGGAGCCCGAGAGGCAGCCCCAAGACATTTTTTGGGGGGGCACAAGGGCTGTTTGGCGGGGCGAGATTGGAGACCCAGGCCAGCTCCCCGTACCCTTTTTGGACAGAAACAGACTGGACAGGTCCCGTGCTTTGGGGTAGGTGCTGTGGTGAGGCCTGGTATTTTCAGGCCGGTATGCGCAGTACCAGCGCCCCACATGTGCCAGGGGAGAGTGGGCATCGAGCCTGAAGGGGTGATGCCAACCCTGCGCTCGAGACCGCCAGTGCGCCTCTACGGTCCAGCGTTTCCCACTACACGCACTAGCCTTGAGGTGCGTGTCTCCAGGCTGGCACATCCTGTACCAGCCCCACGCATCAGGCCTCTAGTGCGTCAGCCCAGCCTCACCAGTCTGGGGCCGCCAGAGTGGCCCGCCTGTCCTCCGGCCCAGCCAGAGTGGCCCGCCTGTCCTCCGGCCCAGCCAGAGTGGCCCGCCTGTCCTCCGGCCCAGCCAGAGTGGCCCGCCTGTCCTCCGGCCCAGCCCGAGTGGCCCGCCTGTCCTCCGGCCCAGCCCGAGTGGCCCGCCTGTCCTCCGGCCCAGCCCGAGTGGCCCGCCTGTCCTCCGGCCCAGCCCGAGTGGCCCGCCTGTCCTCCGGCCCAGCCCGAGTGGCCCGCCTGTCCTCCGGCCCAGCCCGAGTGGCCCGCCTGTCCTCCGGCCCAGCCAGAGTGGTCCGTCTGCCCGGGTCAGCCAGAGGGGCCCGTCTGCCCGGCGCAGCCATCGGCGTCACCTAAGTGGGCGACGCCGAAGGTGGAGCGAGGTCCACGTCCCGCACCTGAGCCGCCTCCTATATAGGTGGGTTGGGGAGGGGGGGGGGGGGGGTGTAGCACAGTGCCGTCGTTGACGGCAGCCACCTTCCCTTCCCTCCCTTTAGTTTAGGGGGATGTTTTTTGTTGTTTGGGGGTTTTTGTCTTTTCCTTTAGGTGCAGTCGGGGTCTGCACCTTTAGGGGGGGTACTGTCACGTCCTGACCAGCAGAGGGAGTAATATCATTAGTTTTGGTCAGGATGTGGCAGAGGGTTTGTGTTTTTGTATGTATTTCTACGTTCTGTCTAGTTTAGTTTTCTATGTTTAGGTTTGGGTGTTGGACTCTCAATTGGAGGCAGGTGTTTCTAGTTGCCTCTGATTGAGAGTCCTATAATTAGGTGTGTGTTTGGTTTGGGTTTTGTGGGTAGTTGTTTTTGCATTGCTTTTAGTATAGCCTGCAAGACTGTTGTACTGTCGTGTTTCTTTGTTTCTTTCGTGTTCACTAATAAATAACAATGATGAGCACGCAACCCGCTGCGCCTTGGTCCATTCCTGACGACAGATGTGACACACACACACAATTAGTTCATACATTGAGTATTACATGATACAAAGAAAAAGTCCCTAGTGGACGAAACCGATATGATGGCTTGGTAGACAAAGGAAAGGGGGTGTGGACCGCTCAAGAGCGGGAAACTCATAGGTGATAACTACACTCATAGAAATTGCTAATACTTTACATGAACGACCACTCAATCGAAAAGAAATTGCAATTGACATATTTACGAGTGTATGTTTTGTGGTCGCCGGTCCATCTGCTGGAGAGTCAATCAACAGAAAGTCTCTAGTTGTGTTTATAATGGATACGTCAGGCATACCCATGGTTGTCGCATAGAATAGATTTTTCAGCGGTTGTCTGTATTCTTGTCCTAGGCTTCGTACATTTCCGACTGCAGACTTGTAGTTTGACGGCCTAGGATTGCTTACTTCTGTAGTGAATTGATAGTCTCAGAGTTGAACCATTTCCAGGCGTGTAGCCAATGCTCCATGCTGTATGGTCTTGTCCATTGGTAGAGTTGTAGTGCCAACCATTTCAACATGTAGCTACCGCTTCATATTTTCTTTTCTTAGAAATTCAACCATTTGCAACCATTTCCAACCTTAGCTTACACCGTGGTTTGGCGTCACGGGGGCTTTTATTCTTGGGTAGAAAAGGGCCATCTCATCATGTTTGTGCCCACCTGGGCGTGGCTACTGACTGTGCATAAGTTACCATAAAACAACCAATTCTCATTTAGAAGACTAAATCACATTTTCATCTTTTCAAATGTATTCTTATACTTATTCATCCTATACAACCTTCAGATGTAAACCTGACAGCTGGGAAATGTACACATTAAGAGATATAGTTATGTGTCTTTCCTGTCCCTCATGAGATCACCAAATGAAACAAACGCGACATGACTGTCCCTTAAGTGTCCACGGAGCCTTCCCACATTCTCAAAAATTGAAATATTGTTTAATTCTCCAATTTTGAGGATTAGGAGTTTTGGGAAGAAGAATGTCTTAGTTCTCCATAGGCTCTCTCCCTCCATACTCTGTGGCAGAGAGAGAGTTTCTGGCATTAATTTATGACCGTTGTAGAACCTGATGTGGGAGAGAGAGTGAGAGAGGGGGGAGCCACGATATACACCCCAAAAGGGCCACGTCGTGACATAATCATATACAGTACATAAACACATTATTCTAATGATCTAATTTGTCACAGTGACTCGAGGACCATGTATTACATTTTTTTTGGGGGGGGGGACCTGGGTGGGTCTCGAAACCTTGCTTTGCTGTATCTAAAAATTCTGAGCAGACCACCTTAGTGGAGGACACCCCCTAACAGTGATAATGTTGGGAGGTAAATGACTTCTATTTGACAACAGCGTTTGCCTCAGATTTTTTTTTTATAACAGTAAAAGACAAATATGTACATTTTGGACACTGAGTAAACCAAACATTTGGGAACACCTGCCTAATATTTAATTGAATCCACCCATTTGCCCTCAGAACAGCCTCAGTGGCAGAAGGTAGCCTCGTGGTTAGAACGTTGGGCCAATAACCGAAAAGTTGCTGGATCGAATCCCCAAGCTGATGTTGTTCTGCCCCTGAGCAAGGTAGTTAACCCACTGATGTCGATTAAGGCAGCCCCCTTCACCTCTCTGATTCAGAGATTAAATGCGTAAGACATTTCAGTTGAAGTCATTCAGTTGTACAACTGACTAGGTATCCCCTTCCCAATTGGAGCATGGACTCTACAAGGTGTCAAAAGCATTCCACAGGGATCCTGGCCCATGTTGACTCCAATGCTTCCCACAGTTGTGTCAAGTTGGCTGGATGTCCTTTGGGTGGTGGACCATTCTTGATTCACACATGAAACTGTTGAGCATAAAAAAAACAGCAGCGTTGCAGTTCTTGACACACTCAAAGCGGTGCGTCCAGCAGGTTAAAGAAGGATACCCTATTCAAAAGAAACTTCAATCTTTTGTCGTTCCCATTCACCCTCTGAATGGCACACATATCCTTCTTTATCCTGTCTCCTCCTTTCATCTATACTGATTGAAGTGGATTTAACAAGTCCCAAAAAGGGATCATAGCTTTCACCTGGTCAGTCTATGTCATGGAAAGAGCAGGTGTTCTTAAAGTTTTTTTTCAGTAAAAGCACACAGATGTGTGTGTAACTAATTAGCAAAAACTTTGAACTTTGTCAAGAATACAAAAACATGCCCTTTGAATTTTGTCAAGAATGCATTCAAAAGCCTCCCGAGTGGCGCAGCGGTCTAAGGCACTGCATCACAGTTCTAGCTGCATCACTACAGATCCCGATTCGATCCCAAGCTGTGGACCGGGAGACCCATGAGGTGGCGCACAATTGGCCCAGTGTCATCCGGGTTAGGGGAGGGTTTGGCCGGCTGGGTTGTCCTTGTCCCATCGTGCTCTAGCGACTCCTGTGGCGGGCCAGGCGCAATGCACGCTAACACGGTCGCCAGGTGTGCAGTGTTTCCTCCGACACATTGGTGCGGCTGGCTTCCGGGTTAAGCGAGCATTGTGTCAAGAAGCAGTGCGTCTTGGCGGGCTCGTGTTTTGGAGGACGCACGGCTCTCGAGCTTCCCCATTTCCCGAGTCTGTAGGGAGTTGCAGCGATGGGACAAGAATGTAACTACCAATTGGGGAGAAAAAGGGGTAAATATAAATACAATTCTGAAAAAAAGAATGCATTCAATATATAGTATCAGTCAAAAGTTTGTACACACCTACTCATTCATTTTCTTTCTTTTTTACTATTTTCTATATTGCAGAATAATATTGAAGACATCAAAACTATGAAATAACATATGGAATCATGTAGTAACCAAAAAACTGCTAAACAAATCAAAATATATTTTATATTTCAGATTCTTCAAAGTAGCCACCCTTTGCCTTGATGAAAGCTTTGCACACTCTTGGCATTCTCTCAACCAGCTTCATGAGGTAATCACCTGGACTACCTCATCTACAATGTAGAAAATAATACAAATAAAGAAAAACCCTGGAATGACTAGATGTGTCCAAACATATGACTGGTACTGTATATTGGTCCATCCCTCCCAGACAAGAGGAACGAAGTAAAACCTTTTAGCCTTCTCCCTCTGTTGGGCAAGTTGACCTATTTTAAGAACTTTGATTGATTCAATCAATCAAATGTATTCATAAAGCCCTTCTTACATCAGCTGATGTCACTAAGTGCTGTACAGAAACCCAGCCTAAAACCCCAAACAGCAAGCAATGCAGGTGTAGAAGCACAGTGGCTAGGAAAAACTCCCTAGAAAGGCCAGCACCTAGGAAGAAACCTAGAGAGGAACCAGGCTATGCTGGGTGGAGATTATAACGGAACATGGCCAAGATGTTCAAATGTTCATAGATGACCAGCAGAGTCAAATAATAATAATCACAGTGGTTGTCGAGGGTGCAACAGGTCAGCACCTCAGGAGAAAATGTCAGTTGGCTATTCATAGCCAATCATTCAGAGTATCTCTACCACTCTTGCTGTCTCTAGAGAGTTGAAAACAGCAGGTCTGGGACAGGTAGCACGTCCGGTGAACAGGTCAGGGTTCCATAGCCGCAGGCAGAACAGTTGAATCTGGAGCAGCAGTAGGGCCAGGTGGACTGGGGACAGCAAGGAGTCATCAGGCCAGGTAGTCCTGAGGCATGGTCCAAGGGCTCAGGTCCTCTGAGAGAGAGAAAGAAAGAGAGAAAGAGAAAAAAAGAATTAGAGAGAGCATACTTAAATTCACACAGGACACCGGATAAGACAGGAGAAAGACTCCAGATATAACAGACTGACCCAAGCCCCCTGACACAAACTACTGCAGCATAAATACTGAAGGCTGAGACAGGAGGGGTCGGGAGACACTGTGGCCCCCTTCCGATGCACATCTACTAATACTGGAAACATAACTGTGCATTTCATGCTGGTCAGATGTTCATGTTAGAATAATGGTTAAGTGGCTAATGTTTTCTTATTGGAAAAGCTACCAGCTACTATGGTTAAACCTTTGTAAGTATGGACCCGTAGCATTTACTCCCAGTCCAGCTTTAAGTTCTTACCAGAACATTGTCACAAAGCTGATCCTGCCAGACAAAACACAGTATATCAAATACCAACTCAATATATCAAGTTCTCAGTGAGCATCACCAAGAAAAACACCAGACCTAATGATAAAACAGCAGGCAGTGTTTTGAGCTAGAATTGTGCCCACAAGAAATTTGCAAAAAAATAATGTATATTCACTTAAGGTCAATTAAAGTTAACGTGTTAATAATGCATTAACGCACGATATTGTCACGCCCTGATCTGTTTCACCTGTCCTTGTAATTGTCTCCACCCCCTCTAGGTGTCGCTTATTTTCCCCGGTGTATTTATCACTGTGTTTCCTGTCTCTCTGTGCCAGTTCGTCTTGTATGTTCAAGTCAACCAGCATGTTTTTCCCATGCGCCTGCTTTTCTATTCTCTTTTACTAGTCCTCCCGGTTTTGACCTTGGCCTGTTTTTCTGGACTCCATTCCCACCTACCTGATCACCCTGCCTGCCCTGACCATGAATCAGCCTGCCCTTTGGTACCTATTGGACTCTGAACTGGTTTTGACCTTTTGCCTTTCCACGACCATTCTCTTGCCTACCCCTTTTGGATTGTTAATAAACATCTTGGACTCTAACCATCTGCCTCCTGTGTCTGCATCTGGGTCTCGCCTTGTGCCCTCATAGACATGTTTATATGCAGGTTTGTTTTTACGCCGTTAATCCCGTCTCGATTTCCTTACCGCATGGAACCTTTTAAGTACACGTTCTTCAGCACAGATCCTTTAAAACACAGAACACAACACGGAACACAGCTACAGTCAATGCTTGCTACATTGCTGTCAACCGTGTGCCTCTAGTCAAAATCATGTAAAAGGTATACACAATATTACCGTAGCTGTGTTTTTTTTCTTTCTGCCGAGGATTCGTGTGCAGGTCGGGCCTTTTTTAAACTACTCACGAGCTGCTACATTTTGGTTTGATAACAAACAACATTATTTTGCTAGTTATGCTAGCTAGCTAGATAGCTAGCAACCTGATAACTTGACCACTGGCTATGCAAACGTTTAGATGGCACAGGAAGAACTGAAAATAAATAGGCTACTCAAAGAGATGCTTCAAAGGTAAGCGGCATATGCAAGAGTTCGGTATGTGTGAGCAGAGTAAGTGAAAGAGCGAGGGTGTGTGAGAGGGGGAAAGTGTGTAGGCTTATGTGTGTAAAGTTATCTGAACAGTACAGATGGTTACAGTGCTTCCATAACATTGTTGGACAAGTTGAAAAGCTCTTTGTTCTTTTTATCCATGGAGCCAGTTATTTTTTCCTAGTCACACATTTAGAATACCTGAAGCTTTAACAGTACTTAAAGCTGTGGGTGTGTGAGAGAAAAAAGAAAAGAGAGAAAAAAAGAGAGAAAGAGATTGTGTGTGTGCTGTGCGCAAATTAAACTTCAAGAACATTGATAACGGAGAGTAGGCCTACTTGTGAGCATTATTAGCTGTATGTTACAGTGACTTGTGGTGTTTATAGTGAAAATGCTATGAAAAAAATTGGATATAGATGTTCTTTCCATCCCTTACAACCAAATCATGCCTGTAACTCAACGCACTGCTTTGTAAATGGGAAAATCTTTCTTTAGGGCAAAATTTGACCAAAAACAAATACATTAACTCTAACATTTGACAGCCGTAATTATCTTGTACCTGCAACATCTGTATGATCAAATAAATATATATAAATGGTTAAATACAGTCATTGGTTTTCTCGGCAGCTGTTGTGGAGCTATCACCAGTCCACCTTTCTCTAACATATGCGGATATAGGGGTGGGCCGAGAACTCTGCCAAAAAGGTTTTTGTCCAATACTCGGCGTATGTTGTAACGGATATGGAGAACGTTCCAATTATGATACAAGTATTTTTTTCTTATTATCCAGCATGCATCTCTCTCATGGCCTTAAACAGTGCTAAGTGCTGTGCGCTCTAAATAACTCAACTGGCTAGTTTTTCTACCTGTAAAGAAATGGGTGGGCTGTAGATTGATCCTGCTGCTACTATTGGATAGAGCGCAGCTGTATCTCCATTAACTTGCTCTTCATTGCTTGATAATTTCACTGGTTTCTTCTACTCACATGTTTTACTCTGATCATTTCGATTGCTACTGCCTGCTGCTAGCTACTACGATAAATCAGTTTGGTTTCTTCTACTCACATGTTTTACTCTGATCATTTCGATTGCTACTGCCTGCTGCTAGCTACTACAATAAATAAGTTTGCGTGGACATTTGCTAGCAAGCTATCAATGTGCATAATATCTAACATCAACAAGTGGAGCGAGGGTAGGAAAAGAAGTCTCACACACAAAGCAAAAACCACATTTTCTCAAAGCACTTTCTACATATTTCCTTCTCACTCTCCTTTTGCACTTTACTTGATTTGAAGGGTAAAAAAATAAGGGTTTCTTGACATTTTTTTTAATGTAACCTTTATTTAATTAGGCAAGTCAGTTAAGAACAAATTCTTATTTACAATGACGGCCTACACCGGCCAAACCCGGACGACGCTGGGCCAATTGTGCGGCGCCCTATGGGACTCCCAATCACAGCCAGTTGTGATACAGCCTGGATTTGATCCAGGATGTGTGTAGTGACGCCTCAAGCACTGCGATGCAGTGCCCAATTCATAAGCCATACGCAACACATCCATACGCTGTACAAAATAACAATTTTATTGCATTACATGAATGCAAGTCGACATTGGATCATTATTGTGACATACAGTTCCTTTCAGAAAGTATTCACAACCCTTTACTTTTCCACATTTTCTTGTGTTACAGCCTGAATTTAAAATGTATTACATTTAGATTTTGTGTCACTGGCTTACACACAATAAATACACCATAATATCAAAGTGGAATTATGTTTTTAGAAATGTTTACAAATTCATTTAAAATTAAACGTTTGAATGTCTTGTGTCAATAAGTATTCAACCCCTTTGTTATGGCAAGCCTAAATACATTCAGGAGTAAAAATGTGCTTAACAAGTCACATATACTAAACAAAAATATATACGCAACATGCAACAATTTCAAATGAGTAAATTCAAATAAATTAATTAGGCCCTAATCTATGGATTTGACATGAAAAACATTTGTGGCGTTGTGTGACAAAACTGCACATTCTACAGTGGCCTTTTATTGCCCCCAGCACAAGGTGCATGCTGTTTATTCAGCTTCTTGCTGTGTCACACCTGTCAGGTGGATGGATTATCTTGGCAATGGAGAAATGTTCACTAACAGGGATGTAAACAAATTCGTGCACAACATTTGAGAGAAATAAGCTTTTTTTTGCGTATGCATATTTCTGAGATCTTTTATTTCAGCTCATGAAACATGGGACTAACACTTTACAGCACACACAAGTACACATTATTAATTACACTTTGGATGGTGTATCAATACACCCAGTCACTACAAAGATACAGGTGTCCTTCCTAACTTGCTGGAGAGGAAGGATACCGCTCAGGGATTTCACTATGGAGGCCAGTGGTGACTGTTACTGAGTTTAATGGGTGTGATAGGAGAAAACTGAGGACGGATGAACAACATTGCAGTTACACCACAATTCTAACCAAAATGACAGGCTGAAAACAAAGAAGTCTGTAAAGAATACAAATATTCCAAAACATGCAATAAGGCACTAAAGTAAAACTGCTAAATATGTGGCAAAGAAATTAGCTTTATGTCCTGAATACAAAGCGTTATATTTGGGGCAAATCCAACACAACACATCACTGAGTACCGCTCTTCCTATTTTCAAGTATTGTGGTGGCTGCATCATGATTTTGTTAAGTTTGTCATCGGCAAGGACTATGAATCTTTTGGGTATAAAAAAACCCCGAATACAACTAAGCATACGCAGACCCTAGAGGAAAACCTGGTTCGGTCTGCTTTCCAACAGACCCTGGCAGGAAAATTCACCTTTCAGCAGGACAATAACGTAAAACACAAGGCCAAAATACACTTGAGTTGCTTACCAAGACGACATTGAATGATTCTGAGTGGCCTGGTTACAGCTTTGACTTAAATCTGCTTGAAAATCTATGGCAAGACTTTAAAATGGCTGTCTAGCAATGATCAACAACCAACTTGACAGAATTTTAGAAATAATAAATGTGCAAATATTGTACAATCCAGGTATGCAAAGCTCTTAGAGACTTACACAGAAAGACCCATGGCTGTAATCGCTGCCAAAGGTTCCTTCTAACAAGTATTGATTCAGGGGTGTGAATACTTATGTAAATTTGATATTTCTGTATTTCATTTTCAACACATTTGCAAACATTTCTAAAAACATGTTTTCACTTTGTCATTATGGGGTATTGTGTGTAGATGGGTAAGGAAAAAAATCGATTTAATACATTTTGAATTCAGGGTGTAACGCAACAAAATGTGGAGGGGTATGAAGTCAAGGGGTATGAATACTTTCTGAAGGCACTGTAGCAAAATATAAACTTGTCATTGTTGAAAAATAAATGACATTCTCCTATACTTCTTATGAATGTTGTGTATGGGTTATGAATGTGTAATGAAGTACCCTTCAACATAAACCACTTACAGCACTTCTGAACTCCCTTCCTGATTCTACATGCACAGTTCCCTCACAACATTCTCTAATTGTATCTTGTTGTGTATGGGTTATGAATAAGCAATGAAGTACCCTTCAACATAAACCACTTACAGCACTTCTGAACTCCCTTCCTGATTCTACATGCACAGTTCCCTCACAACATTCTCTAATTGTATCTTGGGGTAGAAATTGCTCTTAATAGATCTAGGATCAAGTAATCCAACTCCAATCCCTTACTTCATCCATCAGGTGAATTAAAAAAGACCTGACCCTATATCATAGGTTAGAGGCAACTTCCACCTACCCTCTAGGGCAGGGGTGTCAAACTCATTCCATGGAGGGCCTAGTGTCTGCTGGTTTAAGACCTAGAAAACCAGATGAGGTGAGTTCCTTACTAATTAGTGACCTTAATTCATCAATCAAGTACAAGGGAGGAGTGAAAACGCACAGACACTCGGCCCCCTCGGTGGAATAAGTGTGATACGTGCCCTAAGGCAACACCTTCTCACAACATTGTCTAAGCATTTTCTATGGCCGATGCCTCACTCGTTGTGGACATCTTGACTGTGTTCTCAATGGCTGAGACAGAGGTGGAAGCCATCATTGACTCTATGGCTGAGTTGGAAGCCATCATTAACTTCTTGACGCTGCTATCCATGGAGGAGGAATTGGACTTCTTCACCGTTTGGATGGTCTTCTTCCTCTTGACGTGGAGGATCTCCATTGCGTCTAGATTGACTCCCGACTGCTGGAACTCTTTGCTGGTGTCAACAGGTTCTGACACCTGCTGCTGCTCCTCCATCTGCTGCTGGTGGATGAAAAGAGAGATTGGGCATATTTACACCTTCCATATTAGTTTTGTGTATGACCAGACTCATTTCAGATATAAATGTGAGTATTAGATCTGTCATTCTCATTGAAAGCAAGTCTGATAAGTGGTAGATCAAATCCTAAGATCTAATTTTATTTGTCACATGCTTCGTAAACAACAGGTAGATCTGTGAAATGCTTACTTCCCAACAATGAAGAGAAGAAAAAAAAGGAGAAATAATAGAATAATAACAAAAGGAATAAATACACAATGAGTAATGATAACGTGGCTATATACACAGGGCACCACTACGGAGTTGATGTGCAGAGGTATGTGGTAATTGAGGTAGATATGTACGTATAGGTAGGGATAAAGTGACAAGGCAACAGGATAGATGATAAACAGTAGCAGCAGCGTATGTGATGAGTCAAAAGAGTTAGTGCAAAAAGGGTCAATGCAGATAGTTAAATAGTTAATCAATAGCTACACGGACTAACTATTTAGAAGTGTTATGGCTTGGGGTTAGAAGCTGTTCAGGGTTCTGTTTGTTCTAGACTTGGTGCATCGGTACAGCTTGCCGTGCATTTGCAGAGAGAACAGTCTGACTTGGGTAGCTGGAGTCTATGACAATATTTTTGGCCTTCCACTGACACCACCTGGTATAGAGGTCCTGGATGGCAGGGAACTTGGCCCCAGTGATGTACTGGTACATAGGCACTACCCTCTGTAGACCAATGTGCAAAATGTCTATGCTTCCCCTCCCTAAGTTGCGATTCCAGGCTGAATCACATCCGGCCGTGATTGGGAGTCCCACAGGGCGGCCCACAATTGGCCCAGCATCGTCCAGGTTTGGCCGGGTTAGACCGTCATTGTAAATAAGAATTTGTTCTTAACTGACTTGCCTAATTAAATGAAGGTTTAAAATAATTTAAAAAAGCTTCAAACAGCTGAGAAAAGGATATTTCTGGTTTTCCTCAATCTACACACAATAGCCCATAATCACAAAGCAAACAGGTTTTTAGAAGTTTTTGCACATTTATAAAAAATAAAGAAGTGAAATATAACATTTACATACGTATTCAGACCCTTAACTCAGTACTCAGCACCTTTGGCAGCGATTAAAGCTTTGAGTCTTTTTGGGTATGATGCTACAAACTTGGCACACAGGTATTTGGGGAGTTTCTCCCATTCTTCTCTGCAGATCCTCTCAAGCTCTGTCAGGTTGGATGGGGAGAATGAGAAACACAGCTATTTTCAGGTCTCTCCAGAGATGTTCGATCGGGTTCAAGTCCGGGCTCTGGCTGGGCCACTCAAGGACATTCAGACTTGTCTCGAAGCCACTCCTGCCTTGTCTTTGCTGTGTGCTTAGGATCGTTGTCCTGTTGGAAGGTGAACCTTCACCCCAGTCTGAGGTCCTGAGCACTCTGGAGCAGGATTTCATCAACGATCGATCTTGTGCTCACGTTCATCCGATACTGACTAGTCTCCAAGTTCGTGCCGCTGAAAAACATCCCCACAGCATGATGCTGCCACGACCATGCTTCACCGTAGCGATGGTGCCAGGTTGCCTCCAGACGTGACGCTTGGCATTCAGGCCAAAGAGTTCAATCTTGGTTTCATCAGACCAGAGAATCTTGTTTCTTATAGTCAGAGGCCTTTAGGTGCCTTTTGGCAAACTCCAAGAAGACTGTCATGTGCCTTTTACTGAGGAGTGGCTTCTGTCTGGCCACTCTACTGTAAAGGCCTGATTGGTTGAGTGCTGCAGTGATGGTTGTCCTTCTGGAAGGCTCTCCCATCTTCACAGAGGAATTCTGGAGCTCTATCAGAATGACTATTGGATTCTTGGTCACCTCCCTGACCAAGGCCTTTCTCCCCCGATTGCTCAGTTTGGCCGGGCAGCCAGCTCTAGGAAGAGTCTTGGTGGTTCCAAACTTCTTCCATTTAAGAATGATGGAAGCCACTGTTTTTGGGGACCTTCAATGCTGCAGACATTTTTAGGTACCCTTCCCCAGATCTGTGCCTCAACACAATCCTGTCTCAGAGCTCTACGGACAATTCCTTTGACCTCATGGCTTGGTTTTTGCTCTGGCATGCACTGTCAACTGTGGGACCTCATATAGACAGGTGTATGCCTTTCCAAATCATGTCCAATCAATTAAAATTTACCACAGGTGGATTCCAATCAAGTTGTCGAAACATCTCAAGCATGATCAATGGAAACAGGATGCACCTGAGCTCAATTTCGAGTCTCATAAGCAAAGGGTCTGAATACTTATGTAAATAAGGTATCTGTTTTTTATTTGTAATACATTTGCAAAAATGTATAAAACCTGTTTTCACATTGTCATTATGGGATATTGTATGTAGATTGATGAGGAATTGTTTTATTTAATCCATTTTAGAATAAGGCTGTAACGTTACAACATTTGGAAAAACTCAAGAGTATAAGATGTGTTTTGAACTTTCTAAAATGTATGTACTCAGCTGACGGCATCCTTGGTAATAAATTCCTTATTGCAATAGCATTTTCATTTTTAACAACAGGATTCACCTTTGAGAGAGACTTGGTGGGAAGGAGAATCGGTAGCGGAGGTGGCTGGCCTAAAATAAAAAAAGGTAAGCTAGTTTCTTTCCAATACCTCCTGTGCCTCATAAGGGCCATCTACCCTTTCTGTATCTGTAGGAGAGTGAAGTTTCAATTTGTTTATGTGAAACCATTGTTGGCGAGAGGGGTACCCTGAAATAGAGGCCGGTCATCATAAGAATGCAGACTATTGTTAGTAGTTTTGAATTTGGTGGAAGGACTGTGACATATCCGGAATGTCTTGCACAGATCTATAGAAGGTCTCCGGGTGGGGGCATACGTGCTCTGGCATTACGGTCGGGTTGTATCATCGTATGGACTGAGGTGGGATTTCAGTATACAGAGTCTCACCATAACGTGCTGTTGTTTGGAGGGTCGTTCAACGCAGACGGGTCATATTAGGCGATCGATTCGGGTAGGGGTGCGTCCCTATCAGAGAATAGATGTGCGGTTGTGCCATGTTCGCCGGAAAAGACAAAGAAAGGGGAAGGGGATACTGGAGAGGAGACTTGTATTTAATATAGGTGAAAACAATGACTGTGTGCTGGTTTTCATGGGCGAGAGCTGTATTTCATGAAAGTATCCACAGGTGAATGTATACACTGTTCAAAAGTTTGGGGTTACTTATAAATGTCCTTGTTTTTGAAAGAAAAGCACATTTTTTGTCCATGAAAATAACATGAAATTGATCAGAAATACAGTGTAGACACTGTTAATGTTGTAAATGACTATTGTAGCTGGAAACGGCAGATTTTTGATGGAATATCTACATAGGCGTACAGAGGCCCATTATCAGCAACCATCACTCCTGTGTTCCAATGGCACATTGTGTTAGCTATTCCAAGTGTATAATTTTAAAAGGCTAATTGATCATTAGAAAACCCTTTTGCAATTATGTTAGCACAGCTGAAAACTGTTGTTCTGATTAAAGAATCAATAAAATGGCCTTCTTTAGACTAGTTGAGTATCAGGTACATCAGCATTTGTGAGTTCGATTACAGGCTCAAAATGGCCAGAAACAAATAACTTTCTTCTGAAACTCGTCAGTCTATTCTTGTTCTGAGAAATGAAGGCTATTCCATGCGAGAAATTGCCAAGAAACTGAAGATCTCAACACTGTGTACTACTCCCTTCACAGAATAGTGCAAACTGGCTCTAACCAGAATAGAAAGAGGAGTGGGAGGCCCCGGTGCACAACTGTGCAAGAGGACAAGTACATTAGAGTGTCTAGTTTGAGAAACAGATGCCTCACAAGTCCTCAACTGGCAGCTTCATTAAATAGTACCCGCAAAACACCAGTCTCAATGTCAACAGTGAAGAGGCAACTCTGGGATGCTGGCCTTCTAGGCAGAGTTGCAAAGAAAAAGCCATATCTCAGACTGGCCAATAAAAATAAAAGATTAAGATGGGCAAAAGAACACAAGACACTGGACAGAGGAACTTGAAACTTCTCTTGAGCTTTGTCTCAATTTCTTATTGCAAATAGGTTGCAATAGCATTTTTTTAACAATATACATAAAAGCATGCTGTATTTTGTAATCACTCTCTCACCATCATCATCATGTGTTGGTACTGAGCAATGGCGTCCTCAGTGCTCACGCTCTTCGTCAGGCCCAGTTCTGCAGCCCGCCGGGCCATCTCCACCTTATGGGAGCCAGGGGGGGTCCAGCCCACACCCCTGATCCAGTTCAGATCTGACTTGTAGTTCACCTGCAACAGATCGCGTTGGGGGGGGGGGGGGGGTACAAGTCAATATTAGGAAGGTAATCCTAATGTTTTGTACACACAGTGCATATCTAGTACCAGTCAAAAGGGCTTTTCTTGAATTTTACAATTTTCTACATTGTAGAATAATAGTGAAGACGTCAAAACTATGAAATAACTCATATGGAATCATGTAGTAACCAAAAAAAAGTGTTAGAAGAATCTAAAATGTAAAATATATTTAGATTTGTTTAAGTAGTCACCCTTTGCCTTGATGACAAGGCAAAGGGTGCAAAAGGGTGCACACTCTTGGCATTCTCTCAACCAGCTTCATGAGGTAGTCACCTAGAATGCATTTCAAGTAATAGGTGTGACTTCTTAAAAGTTAATTTGTGGAATTTCTTTCCTTCTTAATGCGTTTGAGCCAGTCAGTTCTGTTGTGACAAGGTAGGGGTGGTATACAGAAGATAGCCCTATTTGGTAAAAGACCAAGTCCATATCATGGCAAGAAGCAAAGAGAAATGACAGTCCATCATTACTTTAAGACATGAAGGTCAGTCAATCCGGAAATTTCAAGAACTTTGAAAGTTTCTTCAAGTGCAATTGCAAAAAACATCAAGCACTATGATGAAACTGGTTGTCATGAGTACTGCCACAGGAAAGGAAGACCCAGAGTTACCTCTGCTGTAGAGGATATGTTCATTAGAGTTAACTGCACCTCAGATTGCAGCCCAAATAAATGCTTAACAGAGTTCAAGTAATAGACACATCTCAACAACAACTGTCCAGAGGAGACTGCGTGAATCAGGCATTCATGGTCGAATTGCAGCAAAGAAACCACTACTAAAGGACACCAATAAGAAGAAGAGACTTGCTTGGGCCAAGAAACACAAGCAATGGACATTAGACTGGTGGAAATCTGTTCTTTGGTCTGATGAGTCCAAATATGAGATTTTATGTTCCAACCGCTGTGTCTTGTGAGACACAGAGTAGGCGAACGGATGATCTCTGCATGTGTGATTCCCACTGTGAAGCATGGAGGGGGAGGTGTGATGGTGTGGGGTGCTTTGCTGGTGACACTGTCTGATTTATTTAGAATTCAAGTCACACGTAACCAGCATGGCTACCACAGCATTCTGTAGCCATACGCCATCCCATCCGGTTTGCGCTCAGCGAGACTATCATTTGTTTTTCAACAGGACAATGCCCTTACACACCTCCAGGCTGTGTAAGGGCTATTTGACAAAGAAGGAGAGTGATGGAGTGCTGCATAAGATGACCTGGCATCCACAATCACCTGATCTCAACCCAATTGAGATTGTTTGGGAAGAGTTGGACCGCAGAGTGAAGGAAAAGCAGCCAACAAGTGCTCAGCATATGTGGGAACTCCTTCAAGACTGTTGGAAAAGCATTCCAGGTGAAGCTGGTTGAGAGAATACCAAGAGTGTGCAAAGGGTGGCTACTTTTAAGATTCTAACATCTAAAATATATTTAGATTTGTTTAACACTTTTTGTTATTACTACATGATTCCGTATGTGTTATTTCATAGTTTTGATGTCTTCACTATATATATATTATTCTCTGCACTGGAATCCCAGTAAATTGAGTTTACCTTAAACTCTAAACCATTTCTACAATTTACAATGGGTACCCACACACACACACACTCGCACACACACTCGCACACACACTCACGTCACTCTGCAGCTTGTAGGCCTGCTTGGCGTGTTGGACATTGAGCTGCTGAGGGTCAAAGGTGTAGTCATGGAGCCTCTGGTGGTAGGTCTGGTTGCTGGCCAGAGCTTGGCTCTTCTTGGCCTGCTGGAACACAGGCTGGTCGGCATGCATCTTGAACTGGGAGCGCGTCTCTTGAGCCTGCCTCTTGTACCCCAGGCAGCTCTGGAGCTTGCTGGCTGCCAGGGAGTGCACCATCTTTGGGTCATCCTCGATACTGAGCAGCCCCACCTG
The DNA here is from genome assembly GCF_965601325.2 of Salmo salar. NCBI lineage: Eukaryota > Metazoa > Chordata > Actinopteri > Salmoniformes > Salmonidae > Salmo > Salmo salar. The sequence goes on from NC_138309.1 coordinate 6,543,360, forward strand.
CTGACCCTTCTCCTTCACAAAGGCTTCCTTGTAGCGGAACTGAGGGTGCAAAGACAGGACCATTTTAGAGAATCGCCCAATTCCACTTGGCTCTACTCTACTAGCAGATGCTATTTAGCTTGGTCCCAGATCTGTTTGTGGTATCATTCCAAACAGTTTGGCATGAGAAGAAGCGGCATGATGGCACAAACAGACTGGTTCCCAGGCTACACACAAGGGTTATTTGGTAAGGGTGATGGTTGTGGAACCATGATGACTCTTTGCAGTTTAGAAAATGAGTGAACCAATCCTTTATGAAATGGTTATTTACAGCACCATTAATGTTCTATGAAGAACCATTAAGAAAAGGTTATTTGTAGTACCAGAAAAGGGTTGTAATGATAGCAGAACCCTTTTTGGAGCTATATTTCTGCTGGTTTTCTTTTTGAAACAATGAAATGACCAACATGATCCTGACCGGTCTATTGTTTCAGCCCATCAGCTGATGTGGAAAACAGTAAGCTGGTTATTAATTTCCAAAAAGTCACAGAAGATGAGGTCTTATCTGCACTATCTGCTATAGATTCTAATAAATCATTAGGCGCTGACTATCTGGATCCATATTTACTCAAGTGTGCGGCACCTATTATTGCTAGTGCAGTGACGCATATCTTCAATCGAACATTAGTCGTAGGAAATATTCCTAAAGCTTGGAAATCAGCCTTTGTTTTACCACTCCTCAATGGGGGTGATGGTAGTGAATTGGATAATTATATGCCCATCTCTAAGCTCTCCTGTTTGGCAAAAACTTTAGAGTCATTGGTGCAGAGGCAACTACAATCATTTTTAACTGTTAACAATACTCTTTCTAGCAATCAATCTGGCTTTAGACCTAAACACAGTACCACTACGGCCGCTGTAGGTGTTATAAATGATATTACTAATGCCCTAGATAATACAAAGTACTGTGCCGCCTTGTTCATAGATTTGTCTAAAGCTTTTGACACTGTAGACTATGTGATACTTTTGGGTAAGCTGTCGTTAATAGGACTGGGATCGGATGCCTGTCGTTGGTTTCATGAGTATCTAAAGGATAGAAGTCAGGCTGTTGGAGTCAACGGCATCCAGTCGGAGCCATTGGAGTTGGTTATATGGGTCCTACATGGTTCTATACTTGGTCCATTACTGTTCACTCTCTACATAAACAATATCGGTGATGAGGTAAGAAAGTGTAAAATACAGTTGAAGTCGGAAGTTTACATACGCTTAGGTTGGAGTCTTTCAACCACTCCACAATTTCCTTGTTAACAAACTATAGTTTTGGCAAGTTGGTTAGGACATCTACTTTGTGCATGACACGAGTAATCTTTTCCAACAATTGTTCATAGACAGATTTCTTCACTTATAATTCACTGTATCACAATTCCAGTGGGTCAGAAGTTTACATACACTAAGTTGACTGTGCCTTTAAACAGCTTGGAAAATTACAGAAAATGATGTCATGGCTTTAGAAGCTTCTGATAGGCTAATTGACATAATTTGAGTTAATTGGAGGTGTACTTGTGGATGTATGACAAGGCCTACTTTCAAACTCAGTGCCTCTTTGCTTGACATTATGGGAAAATCAAAAGAAATCAGCAAAGACATCAGAAAAAAAATTGTAGACCTCCACAAGTCTGGTTCATGCTTGGGAGCAATTTCCAAACGCCTGAAGGTACCACGTTCATCTGTACAAACAATAGTAAGCAAGTATAAACACCATGGGACCACGCAGCCGTCATACTGCTCAGGAACGAGACGCGTTCTGCTTCCTAGAGATAAACGTACTTTGGTGCGAAAAGAGCAAATCAATCCCAGAACAACACCAACAGACCTTGTAAAGATGCTGGAGGAAACAGGTACAAAAGTATCTATATCCACAGTAAAACGAGTCCTATATCGACATAACCTGAAAGGCCGCTCAGCAAGGAAGAAGCCACTGCTCCAAAACCACCATAAAGAAGCCAGACTACAGTTTGCAACTGCACATGGGGACAAAGATCCTACTTTTTTGAGAAATGTCCTCTGGTCTGATGAAACAAAAATAGAACTGTTTGGCCATAATGACCATCGTTATGTTTGGAGGAAAAAGGGGGAGGCTTACAAGCCGAAGAACACCATCCCAACCGTGAAGCACGGGGGTGGCAGCATCATGTTGTGGGGGTGCTTTGCTGCAGGAGGCACTGCTGCACTTCACAAAATAGATGGCATTATGAGGAGGGAAAATTATGTGGATATATTGAAGTACCATCTCAAGACATCAGTCAGGAGGCTAAAGCTTGGTTGCAAATGGGTCTTCCAAATGGACAATGACCCCAAGCATACTTCCAAAGTTGTGGCAAAATGGCTTAAGGACAACAAAGTCAAGGTATTGGAGTGGCCATCACAAAGCCCTGACCTCAATCCTATAGAAAATCTGTTGGCAGAACTGAAAAAGCGTGTGCGAGCAAGGAGGCCTACAAACCTGACTCAGTTACACCATCTCTGTCAGAAGGAATGGGCCAAAATTCACCGAACTTATTGTGGGAAGCTTGTGGAAGGCTACCTGAAACGTTTGACCCAAGTTAAACAATTTAAAGGCAATGCTACCAAATACTAATTGAGTGTATGTAAACGTCTGACCCACTGGGAATGTGATGAAAGAAATAAAAGCTGAAATAAATCATTCTCTACTATTATTCTGACATTTCATATTCTTAAAATAAAGTGGTGATCCTAACTGACCTAAAACAGGGAAATTTTACAAGGATTAAATGTCAGGAATTGTGAAAACTGAGTTTAAATGTATTTGGCTAATGTTTATGTAAACTTCCGACTTCAACTGGACATCTATATGCTGATGACACTCATGTATTCTATTGCTTCAACGGCTGACCAAGCATTATCACAATTGGGGACACATTTTAAGATATTACAAAGGTCTTTTTTTATAAGCTGAAACTTGTTTTAAATGCAAAAAAAACACATTATGATTTTCAATAGGTCCAAAAAGTTGGTTGAAAATACACTTGCACTTATGAGCTTAGATGGCCCTCGAATTAATCAGGTCTCTGCATATAAATACTTAGTTCATCATCCAACCATTTCCCTGTCTTTTTAAATGCATGTTGACGAACTTTGTAAATGGCTAAAAATCAAGCTAGGCTTCCTTTATAGAAACAGGACATGTTTGTCCTCTACAAATAGAAGACAAATTGTGCAATCTACTTTTATGTCTGTTATAGATTATGGGGATATTATCTACATGCATACTACGGCATCAACACTTAAATCGCTGGATGCTACTTATCATTGCTCACTTAGGTTTATTACAGGTGCTAGCTACAGAACTCACCACTGTGTTTTATATCAAAATGTGGGTTGGACTTCACTGTCCATGAGACGAGAACAACATGCTCTCGTGTTTGTCTATAAAGCACTTCTGTATAAACTACCTTCTTATTTATCATCAACATTATAATTCATAAAACCAGGTCTCAAGCATGGATTACACTTGAGGCCCCTGCGATCTCCACAGAGTTGGGTTTGGCTGCCTTTTCCTGTTAGGCTCCTTGCTTATGGAATAGCCTGCAGACTAAACTTAAACTTGAGATTCTTGTCCCCTTTGGCCATTTTAAACATTTATTGGAGGATTTGTATTGCTTGTAACTGCTTCGGGTAATGCAAGTTATTGTGCTGTTAGGGGAATAACCTGTGTGTAAATGTAACAATCTCCTACTGTATTTTTTTGTGTTATCTGTGGTCGTTTTGTTTGTCTTGTGTAGTTTCTTAAATCATTGTACCTAAACTGTATGTGTAAACATGTATACGTAGGGCCCAGCTGTAAAAAAGACCTTGGTCTCAGTCCTTGTTGAAATAAAGGTATAATATAGAACCCTATTTATCTAACTTTTTTACAGCTTTTTGAGGAGGAGCTGAAGTGAACCCTGGAACCCCAAATAACTTCTGGTGCGTTTGTAAACAACAGCTGTTCCATCACATCTGTAAACAGCTAGCTAGCTTAGTCTAGTTGTTTTCTCAAGGTCTTAGTCTAGTTGTTTTCTCAATACTATACTTTTCCGTCACATCTGCAAACAGCTAGCTAGCTTAGTCTAGTTGTTTTCTCAATACTATTTGCCAGTGGGATGGTCCTTATGACTGGGCACACTTTTTTTCAATTAAAGTTTATAGATTTCACAAAGAAGCATCGCAGCGGGCTGCATTGCCTGCATTGCCTGCATGGATAGTAATATTAGCAGCAGGCGGTGGCGGCACCAGGATGATGTGGGTAAAGGTTACTAAAAGCTCCGTTGAACTACGCGTGGGTGGAGTGGGAATTTTGGAGCAGCGGATGCCTTTTGGTAACATGACATGCTCACCGGACCCACTTCCAATAACAAGGGGGCAATAGCAACGTTTTTTATTTTTATTATTTCATTTTGTGAAATCAAGGAAGAGTCAGTCGCCTGCTATTAGTAGCTAGCTGGATTTAGCCTGGCTAAAAACACAGCAAGTTAGCTAGGCTTTTTAGCTTCTCCCATCTCTATGTGAAATAGTCAGGAAAAAAGCAGGTTCTACCATTTCACAATATCCTGGAATCACTACTTATTAATTCCAAACAAAATATGTTTTCGGGTGTGTAATGGGAATTTTTTACGTTTGTGCTTTTCTTTAACTAATTTCTGTGTTCTATGCATGTGCTGTTCTAATAACCAATTTCTGTGTTCATGCAAGTGGCTGACTGTACAAATCACACCCATGTATGTGAGAATGGTATTCATTGACTACAGCTGAGCGTTCAACACCATAGTGCCCTCAAAGCTCATCAATAAGCTAAGGACCCTGGGACTAAACATCTCCCTCTGCAACTGGATCCTGTACTTCCTGACGTGCCGCCCCCAGGTGGTACGGGTAGGTAACAACACATCCGCCACGCTGACCCTCAACACTGGACACTGCACGGCCAGGCATGACTCCAACACCATCATTAAAGTTGCAGATGACACAACAGTGGTAGGCCTGATCACCGACAATGACGAGACAGCCTATAGGGAGGAGGTCAGAGACCTGGCCGTGTGGTGCAAGGACAACAACCTCTCTCTCTCTCTCTCTCTCTCTCAACGTGATCAAGACAAAGGAGATGATTGTGGACCACAGGAAAAAAAGGACAGAGCACGCCCCCATTCTCATCGACGGGGCTGCAGTGGAGCAGGTTGAGAGCTTCAAGTTCCTTGGTGTCCACATCACCAACAAACTAACATGGTCCAAGCACACCAAGACAGTCGTGAAGAGGGCGCGACAAAACCTATTCCCCCTCAGGAGACTGAAAGGATTTGGCATGGGTCCTCAGATTCTCAAAAGGTTCTACAGCTGCACCAGAGAGCATCCTGACTGGTTGCATCACTGCCTGGTATGGCAACTGCTCGGCCTCCGACCGCAAGGCACTACAGATGGTAGTGCGTACGGCCCAGTACATCACTGGGGCCAAGCTTCCTGCCATCCAGGACCTCTATACCAGGCGGTGTCAGAGGAAGGTCCTAAAATGTGTCAAAGACTCCAGCCACCCTGGTCATAGACTGTTCTCTCTGCAACCGCACAGCAAGCGGTACCGGAGTGCCAAGTCTAGGTCCAAGAGGCTTCTAAACAGCTTCTACCCTCAAGCCATTAGACTCCTGAACATCTACTCAAATGGCTACCCAGACTATTTGCACCCCCCCCCCCCCCCCCCTCTCTTTACACGACTGCTACTCTCTGTTTTTATCATCTACGCATAGTTACTTTAATAACTCTACCTACATGTACATATTACCTCAACTAACCGGTGCCCCCGCACATTGACTCTGTTCCAGCACCCCCTGTATATATTGTTATTTTTGCTGCTGCTCTTTAATTACTTGTTACTTTTATCTCTTATTCTTATCCGTATTTTTTTTAAACTGCATTGTTGGTTAAGGGCTTGTAAGTAAGCATTTAACTGTAAGGTCTACATCTGTTGTATTCGGCACATGTGACTAATAACATTTGATTTGATTGAGTGTAGTCTGGCCCAGGGGTGAGAAGGTGAATGGCCGGCTCCCCTCTCTCCACTAGGATTCTCAACCTCTGACCCTATTATGGGGGCTCAGTCACTGGCTTACTTGTGCTCTCCCATGCTGTTCCTAGGAGGGGTGCATCACGTCGTGCTGGGCTTTTTTCCCCCGCTACATTTGACTTGAGTGGGTTGAGTACGATTTTGCTTCCCCTCTGGCTTGTGCGGTGGTGGAGATCTTCATGGGCTATACTCAGCCTTATCTCAGGGTAGTAATATCCCTCTAGTGGTGTGGGGGCTGTGCTTTGGCAAAGTGAGTGGGGTTATATGCTGCCTGACTGGTCCTGTCGGACGGGGCCACAGTGTGCACATGTAGGCCTATTGAACACAAGAGTCAAAGCAAATTAAAACGGTCTTTAAAACAAAAAAACACTATACAAAATTAAAAGCACATTGCACCAAATAGTTTTACAGTATTTGATTACTTTTTTATCTCTGTTTAAAGAACGAGTTTTGATTTGCGTCGAGGACTCATGCCCATCCCTACCTCAGACATACATTTTTTGGGGGGGAGCGCTGTCACAGTGTCACCATGAACATGTTTAAAACTTGTCTCAGAAGCATATATATACAGTACCAGTCAAAAGTTCAAGTAGCCACCCTTAGCCTTGATGACAGCTTTGCACACTAAAAGTTAATATGTGGAATTTCTTTCCTTCTTAATGCGTTTGAGCCAATCAGTCGTGTTGTGACAAGGTAGGGGTGGTATACAGAAGATTGTCTTTTAACAAATAGGGTAACATTATGGCAATAACAGCTCAAATAAGCAAAGAGAAACGACAGTCCACCATTACTTTAGGACATGAAGGTCAGTTAATACAGACAATTTCAAAAACTTTGAAAGTTTCTTCAAGTGCAGTCGCAAAAAACATTAAGCGCTATGATGAAACTGTCTCTCATGAGGACCGCCACAGGAAAGGAAGACCCAGAGTTACCTCTGCTACAGAGGATAAATTCATTAGAGTTACCAGACTCAGAAATTGCAGCCCAAATAAATGCTTCACAGATTTCAAGTAACAGACATTTCAACATCAACTCTTCAGAGGAGACTGTGTGAATCAGGCCTTCATGGTCGAATTGCTGCAAAGAAACCACTACTAAAGGACACCAATAATAAGAAGAGACTTTCTTGAGCCAAGAAACATGAGCAATGGACATTAGACCAGTGGAAATTTGTCCTTTGGTCTGGAGTCCAAATTTGAGATTTTTGGTTCCAACCTCCATGTCTTTGTGAGAAGCGGCGTGGGTGAACGGATGATCGCCGCATCTGTATTTCCCACCTTCAAGCATGAAGGAGGTGTTATGATGTGGGGGTGCTTTGCTGGTGACACTGTCTGTGATTCAAGGCACACTTAACCAGCATGGCTACCACAGCATTCTGCAGCGATACGCCATCCCATATGGTTTGCGCTTAGTGAGACTATCATTTGTTTTTCAACATGACAATGATTCAAAACACACCTCCAGGCTGTGTAAGGGCTATTTGACCAAGAAGGAGAGTGATGGTTCTGCATCAGATGTCCTGGCCTCCACAATCCCCCGACCTCAACCCAATTGAGATGGTTTGGGATAAGTCGGAAGGCAGAGTGAAGGAAAAGCAGCCAACACGTGCTCAGCATATGTGGGAACTCCTTCATGACTGTTGGAAAAGCATTCCAGGTGAAGCTGGTTGAGAGAATGCCAAGAGTGTGCAAAGCTGTTATCAAGTCTACTTGAAGAATCTCAAATATATTTTATTTAACACTTTTTTGGTTACAACATGATTCTATATGTGTAATTTCATAGTTGTGATGTTGTGATGATTATTCTACGATGTAGAAAATAGTAAAAATAAAGAAAAACCCTTGATTGAGTAGGTGTTGTAAAACGTTTGACCGGCAGTGTATAGGGGTAAGAGTCTAGCTATATTTTCACATATAAAAGTTTCTAATTTTGTCGGAAAGTCGTTTTTATTGCAACTTAAAGTGTACTGTTAGTTAGCTAAGAAACGCTAGCTTGCTGGCTCGCTAGCTAACGTTATGTGTATGATCTGTTTAGTAACACTACATTTCGAATCAGAAATCCATTTACATTGCTAGTTAGCTAGCTAACATTGAACCTAGTTGGTTAGCTTTAGCTACCTGCAGATTCATACTACAGCTATGACAATGTTTGTATTGGTAGTAGTATGAGTTGGGATTATGCTGGTTCATTGTTTAGCTAGGTAGCTAGCTACATGTCTAAACAAAAGACTCGGCTGGATTATTACATGACCCATCAAATTAGCCAGGTGTGTCTGATTACGGCCATCTATTGTATTTCATGAACATGTGTACATGTCCAGACAATAGTGACCCATCCACTTAGATAGATGTGGCTGGGGGGTGGTTATAGCATTTCCTTCACATGACCCATCAATTTAGACAAGTGTGTCTGGGTAAGCATCATTTAGTAATTATAAAATATTTATACAATATTTTTATCTGATATTACTACTATGCAAGTAAGCACTTCACTGTACCGTTTACACCTTCTGTATGCTGTGCATGTGACAAATAAATGTTGATTATGTGTACCAAAACATTCAAGGACCATTTTCTCGAAAGTTTATCGAATTTCAAGGCAGAATTACTTTCCCATTGTTCCTCAACTGTAGTGTATGATATACCATTTTCTAGCTCTGAGTCTCTACTTATATCCAATGTAAAAAGCACAATTTAAAATGTTGCTACATAAGACCGAATCGAGGCGGTCAGTCACAAATGGTTAAATAATTGAACAGTGCACCAGGGTACTTGGTACTGTGATTCTTGAAATGCAGAGCCTGTTGATTGTATTTTTAGAATCGGAAAATATACTTTTGTTACATTGTTTGCTACAGTGGTTCTTCCTGTAAAAGTTGCATCATACTGCAGCACACCTTGCGGGCTGCCGCAGAATTCTATGGCACGTTATTTAATTGTCAGCCATTGATGCTAGATTGAATACCTGAGGGCATCTTTGAGAAGCATTTGATAGTCTTCAATATTGGCTGTACTAGAGCAGGTATTCCCAAACTGGGGTACGCCAAATAAAAATGTGAAGGTAAGGTACTTTTTTTTCTTCACATTTTCAAACTATCCATTTATATTTTCCAACAGGGCTTTACATTTGAGTGAGTTTCTCGCCTGAGTAGCCTCGTTTCACTACCAAAAATTAAAATTAAACCATCTTGTGTTCAGCGAAATAACAACACAATGTCAAATACAGGTAGCCTAGTCAAATAATTAACATCCAGTCACTAACGGTCCGTATGTAGCCAAATGTAGCTGCTACTCATGTTGGTATCTGTACTGATGGCGCAAAAGCCATGACATAACTGTTCACCCCCCAAAGTCAATACTTTGTAGAGCCACCTTTTGCAGCAATTACAGCTGCAAGTCTCTTGGGGTATGCCTCTATAAGCTTGGCACATCTAGCCACTGGGATTTTTGCACATTCTTCAAGGCAAAACTGCTCCAGCTCCTTCAAGTTGGATGGGTTCCACTGGTGTAGAGTAATATTTAAGTCATACCATAGATTCTCAATTGGATTGAGGTCTGCGCTTTGACTAGGCCATTCCAAGACATTTAAATATTTCCCCTTAAACCACAGTGTTGCTTTAGCAGTATGCTTAGGGTTATTTCCCTGCTGGAAGGTGAACCTCCGTCCCAGTCTCCCAGTCAGAAAATATGGTGCTGTAGAACGTGACAGTCGGGAGTAGGCTACAGTACTAAGAGCATAACATTTCCACACCCTAGTTGCAGTCTAACCAATACCCAAACGGAGATTCAGTGAAAAAAATCTCATTGATTTATCAAGACCAGTCCCCTTGCTTGTTTCAGAGCAGCGCAAAACCCTATGCGCCATGAACTTGATTATTTAGCAGACATCACTTGCTAATATTCAGTCAACACATATATCTTAAGAATATCATGGAATATAATTGAACATTTTTGTTTCTCTTAGAATAAAAACCTTAGTGTAACAACAGCTTTAGTAAGTAATACTGACGAGTTAGTAACAAAAAATAAGTGTATTTTTCCGGTCGTGTGCGTGCAGGACAGAGGAACAGCAATTCTTACACTATTGTTCTAAATTCAATCACCTTCTTCATCATTCAATTCCTTGAAATAAAATGTTGAAGTTGTGCAGAATTATCAGTTTCTATTTGGTTTATGTCGCCCATTCATTGTCAGTTAGAGAGACATTAGCGCCTTGGGACCCAAAAGCATAATCAGTGCTCTAACTCTCCCTTGCGCTGGTCTGGAGCAATGAAGCAGTGACGCAGGGTACCATACTAAACCACAAATTACCTATTCAATTAATTATTAAGTCCCGCAGTATAATCTCAAAACTTTTAGTTGAGCAACCACTGTACCTCAGCTGGTTAGCTAGCTCTCAGTCTCATTGACCACCAAATGTTGCTAATGCTAGCTAGCCACTTAATATAACTTGTTTTCTATAAATGTATGTTATCTAGCTAAGTTAGCCATGTTATGAATACAACTCCCATCTGGTCTGTTGTCAACATCAGGTTACGATTTGAGAGCACAAGCTAGTTCAGTGCCTAGCCACAGCACAAACATAATTTTACCAGGTTGCCGTGAAGCAATTGTAATGACAGTCCACCACAACATACGCTAGAGTTTCCTGATTAGCAAGGGGTAGTCTGTGTTTATTTTCATTGTGTGTTGAAAACACATTTGAGATCATTGTGAGGGCATTTCGCCAGTGGTTAGAAGGTGGAATTGGGCTTCCCGGGAAAATGTTGTCCAAGGTTGCAACAGTAACCAAGAGGGGCGGGGCTTAGCAAAGGGTAAATTGCCACTGCCTGTTGCACACAACAAGCTTCCATTCCTGCTGTCACAAGGGGATATACGGCTGACTTGAGAGATGGGATTTTTTTTTTAATGAAGTTGAATGTGATCTTTACGACAGAATGTTACAATAAGGTGAAATCAAACTTTTTTTTAACCAAGTTACACTTCTCAAAAGGCAACAAATTGGTGTAACGTCCAAGGTAAGACAAAAACTTTCCTCAATAAAGCAGCTATTAGCAAAATCAGTGCTAGTAAGTAAAATACAAGTGTGAGTGCAAGAAAGACAATTAAAACAGCAATGTGTTAGTATTTTTTGTTTCTTTTTTCTCTTGTGTAAACTAAACTCACATCACTGGCGATATTCGTGGAAGCTTTGGCCGTCTGGAAGGGAATAGCATCCAGCCTCAAGTCGTAGCCTGCCGACCTCATCTCGTCCCCAGATGCTTTATAGGCTTTCTGCAGAGGCCGGGACAAAGAGATAGACAGGCATGGTTACTAAACCAGGATAGTTTGTGTTTCACTATGGACTGTTTCATACACAGTAGGTGATGCATGAAGATCTGGGTGGGTTACACCCACTGTTTTAGCACATGGTTAATTACATTTTCATTCTTGTGGCATGGACATGTGTATTTAGGCTTACTCTGTTGTTTTGGTCTGGTACTTAATTGTACTTATGTCAAGTAAGTACACTGTATATAACAAAGTCGATAACAGTACTTGCCTGGTACAAAATGGCACATTGCCAATCATGCATCCCTACAAACTGAGGAGTAATTATCGGGCAGTGCATTCGGAAAGTATTCTGACCCCTTCCCTTTTTCCACATTACAGCCATGTTCTAAAATTGATATTTTTCCCGCTCATCAATCTACACACAATACCCCATAATGAAAAAGTGAAAACAGGTTTAGAAATTGTTGGAAATGTATAAAAAAACAAAACAGAAATACCTTATTTACATAAGTATTCAGACCCTTTGCAATGGGACTCGAAATTGAGCTCAGGTACATCATGTTTCCATTGATAATCCTTGAGATGTTTCTGCAATTTGATTGGAGTCCACCTGTGGTAAATTCAAGTGATTGGACATGATTTGCAAAGGCACATACCTGTCTATATAAGGTCCCGCAATTGACAGAGCAAAAAACAAGCCATGAGGTCGAAGGAATTGTCCGTAGAGTTCCGAGACAGGATTGTGTCGATGCACAGATCTGGGGTTCTGCAGCATTCTGCTGATTCTGCAGCATTGAAGGTCCTCAAGAACACAGTGGCCTCCATCATTCTTAATTGGAAGAAGTTTGGAACCACCGAAACTTCCTAGAGCTGGGCGCCCGGCCAAACTAAGCAATCGGGGGAGAAGGGCCTTGGTCAGGGAGGTGACAAAGAACCCGATGGTCCCTGTGACAGAGCTCAATAGCTCCTCTGTGGAGATGGGAGAACTCCACCAATCAGACGGATGCCACTCCTCAGTAAACGGCACATGACAGCCTGCTTGGAATTTGCCAAAAGGCACCCAAAGGAATCTCAGACCATGAGAAACAAGATGCTCTGGTCTTATGAAACCAAGATTGAACACTTTGGATTGAATGCCAAGCGTCTCATCTGGAGGAAAACTGGCACCATCCCTATGGTGAAGCATGGTGAAGGCAGCATCGTGCTAGTCAGGATCGAGGGAAAGATGAACGGAGAAAAGTACAGAGAGATCCTTGAAGAAAACTTTCTCCAGAGCGCTCAGGACCTCAGACTGGGGAGAAGGTTCACCTTCCAACAGGACAACGACCCTAAGCACACAGCCAAGACAACGCAGGAGTGGCTTTGTGACAAGTCTCTGAATGTCCTTGAGTTGCCCAGCCCGAGCCCGGACTTGAACCCGATCGAACATCTCTGGAGCGAGCTGAAAATAGCTGTGCAGCGACGCTCCCCATCCAAACTGACAGAGCTTGAGAGAATCTGAAGAGAAGAATGGGAGAAACTCCCTAAATACAGGTGTGCCAAGCTTGTAGTGTCATACCCAAGAAGACTTGAGGCTGCAATCGCTGCCAAAGGTGTGTGAACAAAGTACTGAGTAAAGGGTCTGAATACCTATGTAAATGTGATATTATATAAAAAAAAATGTATACATTTGCAAACAAATCTAAAAACCTGTGTTTGCTTTGTCACGATGGGGTATTGTGTGTAGATTGATGAGGGGGGGAAAAGTATTTAATCCATTTCAGAATAAGTCAGGGGGTCTGAATACTTTCCGAACGCACTGTATACAGTGCCTTCAGAAAGTATTCACACCCCTTGACTTTTTCAACATTTTGTTGTAACAACCTGAATTTAAAATGTATACATTTAAGGAAAAAAATATCACTGGCCTACACCACAATACCACATTTTAGAAATGATTTACAAATAAATAAAAAATGAAAAGCTGGCATGTTTTGATTCAATAAGTATTCAACCCCTCTGTTATGTCAAGCCTAAGTAAGTTTAGGAGTTAAAATGTGTTCAACAAGCCAAATCATGTGCTGAATACAACCTTACAGTGAAATGCTTACTTACAAGCCCTTAACCAAGAATGCAGTTTTAAGAAAATACCCCAAAGCAAGTAAGAGATAAGAATAACAAATAATTAAAGAGCAGCAGTAATATAACAATAGCGGGGCTATATACAGGGGGTACCGGTACACCGGTGTCGAGGTAATTATGTACATGTAGGTAGAGTTATTAAAGTGACTATGCATAGATAAATAGAGAGTAGTAGCAGCGTAGAAGAGGTGAGGGGGGCAATGCAAATAGTCTGGGTAGCCATTTGATTAGATGTTCAGGAGTCTTATGGCTTGGGGGTAGAAGCTGTTTAGAAGCCACTTGGACCTAGACTTGGCACTCCGGTACCGCTTGCCGTGCGGTAGCAGAGAGAACTGTCTATGACTAGGGTGGCTGGAGTCTGACAATTTTCAGGGCCTTCCTCTGACACTGCCTGGTATGGAGGTCATGGACGGCAGGAAGCTTGGCCCCGGTGATGTACTGGGCCATACAAACTACCCTATGTAGTGCCTTGCGGTCGGAGGCTGAACAGTCACGATGCTATCGATGGAGTAGCTGGAGAACCTTTTGAGGATCTGAGGACCCATGCCAAATTGTTTAAGTCTCCTGAGGGGGAATAGGTTTTGTCGTACCCTTTTCAAGACTGTCTTGGTGTGCTTGGACCCTGTTAGTTTGTTGGTGATGTGGACGCCAAGGAATTTGAAGTTCTCAACCTGCTCCACCACATCCCCGTCGATGAGAATGGGGGCGTGCTCGGTCCTCCTTTTCCAGGAGTCCACAATCATCTCCTTTGTCTTGATCACGTTGAGGGAGAGGTTGTTGTCCTTGCACCACAGGGTCAGGTCTCTGACCTCCTCCCTATAGGCTGTCTCATCGTTGTCGGTGATCAGGCCTATCACTGTTGTGTCATCGGAAAAGTTAATGATGGTGTTGGAGTCGTGCCTGGCCTTGCAGTCATGAGTGAACTGGGAGTACAGGAGGGGACTGAGCACATACTCCTGAGGGGCCCCAGTGTTGAGGATCAGCGTGGCAGATGTGTTGTTACCGACCCTTCCCACCTGGGAGCTGCCTGTCAGGATGTCCAGGATCCAGTTGCAGAGGGCGGTGTTTAGTCCCAGGGTCCTTAGCTTATTGACGAGCTTTGAGGGCACTATGGTGTTGAACACTGAGCTGTAGTCAATGAATAGCACTCTCAGACTTGTTCCTTTTGACCAGGTGTGAAAGGGCAGTGTGGAGTGCAATAGAGATTGCATCATCTGTGGATCTGTTGGGGGAAGTATGCAAATTGGAGTGGGTCTACGATTTCTGGGATAATGGTGTTGATGTGAGCCATGACCAGCCTTTCAAAGCATTTCATGGCTACAGACGTGAGTGCTACGGGTCAGTAGTCATTTAGGCAGGTTACCTTAGTGTTCTTGGGCACAGGGACTATGTTGGTCTGCTTAAAACATGTTTGTATTACAGACTCGGACAGGGAAAGGTTGAAAATGTCAGTGAAGACAATTGCCAGTTGATTAGCGCATGTTTGGAGTACACGTCCTGGTAATCCGTCTGGCTCTGCGGCCTTGTGAATTTTGACCTGTTTAAAGGTTTTACTCATATCGGCTGCAGAGTGCGTGATCACACAGTCGTCTGAAACAGCTGATGCTATCATGCATGTTTCAGGTTTACTTGCCTTGAAGCGAGCATAGAAGTTATTTAGCTCATCTGGTAGGCTTGTCTTACTGGGGAGCCCTCGTCTGTGCTTCCCTTTGTAGTCTGTAATAGTTTGCAAGCCCTGCCACATCCGACGAGCATCGGAGCCGGTGTAGCACGCTTCGATCTTGGTTCTGTATTGACGTTTTTCCTGTTTGATGGTTCGTCGGAGGGCAGAGTGTGATTTCTTATAAGCTTCCTGGTTAGAATCCCGCTCCTTGAAAGCGGCAGCTCTAACCTTTAGTTCAGTTCGAATGTTGCCTGTAATTCATGGCTTCTGGTTGGGGTTTGTATGTACAGTCACTCTGGGGATGAAGTTATAGATGCACTTATTGATGAAGCCAGTGACTGATGTGGTGTACTCCTCAATGCCATCGGAAGAATCCTGGAACATATTCCAGTCTGTCCTAACAAAACAGTCCTGTAGCTTAGCATCTGCTTCATCTGACCACTTTTTTATAGACAGAGTCACTGGTGCTTCCTGCTTTAATTTTTGCTTGTAAGCAGGAATCAGGAGGATAGAATTATGGTCAGATTTGCCAAATGGAGGGTGAGAGAAAGCTTTGTATGCGTCTCTGTGTGTGGAGTAAAGGTGGCCTCGAGATTTTTCCCTCTGGTTGCACATTTAATACGCAATATAAATTAGGTAAAACGGATTTAAGTTTCCCTGTATTAAAGTCCCTGGCCACAAGGAGCGTCGCCTCTGGATGAGCATTTTCCTGCTTGCTTATACAGTTCATTGAGTGCGGTTTTTGTGCCAGCATCGGTCTGTGGTGGTATGTAGACAACTATGAAAAATACAGATGAACTCTCTAGGTAGATAGTGTGGTCTACAGCTTATAATGAGATACTCTACCTCAGGCGAGCAAAAGCTTGAGACTTCCTTAGATATCCTGCACCAGCTGTTGTTAACAAATATATGTAGGCACCCGCCCGGTGTTTTACCAGAGGCTGTTGTTTTATCCTGGCGATAGAGTGTATAACCCACCAGCTGTATGTTATTAATGTCGTCATTCAGCCACGACTCTGTGAAACATAAGATATTACAGTTTTTAATGTCCCGTTGGTAGGATATACACGCTTTCAGTTCGTCCCATTTATGTTCCAGCGATTGAATGTTGGCTAACAGTACGAATGGCAAAGGCAGATTAACCACTCGTCGCCTGATCCTCACAAGGCACCCCTATCTCTTTCCGCGAAATCTCAGTTTCTTTCTCCAGCGAATGACGGGGATGAGGGCCTGTTCGGGTGTTTGGAGTATATCCTTCCCATCCGACTCATTAAAGAAAAATTATTAGTCCAATTCGAGGTGAGTAATCACTGTTCTGATGTCCAGGAGCTCTTTTTGGTCATAAGAGATGGTAGCAGCAATATTATGTACAAAATAAGTTACAAACAATGCGAATAAACAAACAAAATAGCACAGTTGGTTAAGAGCCAATGAAACAGCAGCCATCCTCTCCGGCGCCATCTTCATTTTAACATAATAAGTTGCATGGACTCAGTCTGTGTGCAATAATAGTGTTTAACATTATTTTTAAATTACTACCTCATCTCTGTACCCCACAAATACAATTATCTGTAATGTCCCTCAGTCGAGCAGTGAATTTTAAACACAGATTCAACCATAAAGACCAGGGAGGTTTACTAATGTCTCGCAAAGAATGGCACCTACTGGTAGATGGGTAAAAAAAAGAAAAAAGCAGAAACCTGAATATCCCTTTGAGCATCGTGAAGTTATTAATTACACTCTGGATGGTGTATCAATACACCCAGTCATTACAAAGAAACAGGCATCCTTCCTAACTCAGTTGCAGAAGAGAAAGGAAACCGTTTAAGGATTTCAAAATGAAGCCAATGGTGACTTTAAAATAGTTACACAGTTTAATGGCTGTGATAGGATCAACAACATTTTAGTTACTTCACAATACTAACATAACTATAACTGTAATATAATATATAACTATAACTAACATAAACGAAGGGAAAAGAAGGAAGCCTGTACAGAATAAAAAATATTCCAAAACATGCATCATGTTTGCAAGTCTAATCCAATACAACACATTACTGATTACCACTCTCCATATTTTCAAGTATAATGGTGGCTGCATCATGTTATGGGTATGCTTGTAATTGTTAAGGACTAGGGAGTTTTTCAGGATGAAAAATAAACAGACTGGAGCTAAGCACAGCCAAAATCCTAGCCTCCTGTTTTAGTCTACTTTCCACCAGACACTGGGAGATGAATTCACCTTTCTGCAGGAGAATAACCTAAAACACAGGGCCAAATCTACTCTGGAGTTGCTGAGTTACATATTTGACTTAAATCTACTTAAATCACTTTGACAGAGCTTGAAGAATTTTGAAAAGAATAACGGGCAAATGTTGTACAATCCAGGTGTGTAAAGCTTTTAGAGACTTACCCAGAAAGACACAGCTGTAATTGCTGCCAAAGGTGCTTCCACAAAGTATTGACTCAGGGATGTGAATACTTACAGTACCAGTAAAACGTTTGGACATAAATCCTTGAATGAGTAGCTTTCTTTATTTTAACTATTTTCTACAATGTAGAATAATAGTGAAGACATCAAAACTATGAAATTACACATATGGAATAATTTAGTAACCAAAAAAGTATTAAACAAATACATTTTATATTTGAGATTCTTAAGTACAGTGGTTCTTCCTGTAAAAGTTGCGTCATACTGCAGCACACCTTGCGGGCTGCCACAGAATTCTATGGCACGTTATTTAATTGTCAGCCATTGTTGCCATTAATACTAGTTAGTGCTAGTTTGACCACCAGAGAGCATCTTTGAGAAGCATTTGATAGTCTTCAATATTGGCCATACTAGAGAATTTAAAACCTGTTTTTGTAAGAACGTAGAATATGGGATTGATTTTAAGAAATGTATCTTAATTAATTTGAATAATATTGTGGTGTTTCTAGTCCAAGAAAAACAAAAAATGAAACCCTCCGTTAGGAAAATATGGCTCTGTACAACGTGACGGTCGGGAGTAGGCTACAGTACTAAGAGCATAACATTTCCACACCCTAATTGTAGTCTAACCAATACCAAAATGGAGATTAAGTGAGAAAAGAAGACCAGTCCCCATGCTTGTCTCAGAGCAGCACGAAACGGTGCTGAAATAGTTGACCACACGCGGGTGAACTATTGCATCTATCTTCAATATGCTTTTTAGATAAATAAGACCTACACAGCACATTACTCAACACTAGTGAGACTCATGTCACCTACGGTTGGCCTACAGTATATCTAAAAATATGTTTTCAATGACGTTACTCTCCGTCAATAATTAATTTTAGAGGATTGGAGGAGTCTAAATGAATATCTAACGGGCATTTTTCATTAAGGTAAATCTGAATTTTGAGAATATCAAAAGGGGCTTTTATATCATTCTAAATTATTTAATAATAAAAGGCCAAAATAATATTTATAAAGGCCAAAATATTTATTTCTGTTTTTAGAGGGAGAGAAACGAAAAGCCCACCATGCCTATTTTTTGGACAAGGACATCCCAGCCGGACAAACCCTCCCCTAACCCGGACGACACTGGGCCAATTGTGCACCGCCCTATGGGACTCCCAATCACGGTCGGATGTGATAGAGCCTGGTTTCGAACCAGGGACTGTAGTGATGCCTCTTGCACTGAGATGCAGTGCCTTAGACCGCTGCGCCACTCAGGAGCCATGACCAATATATATTGTCCTGCATCATAGAAACATTGTTTGCAGAATTCACAGCCTGACACACTTGTGAAAAACAAGCTAAATAATAATAATAATAATAATACGTTTCCCCCTTACCACATGTATGGTTTTTTAATCAATTAGGATATTTGAGTTTAACCACAATATTTGTTGTATCTTTTCTGGTGGATGAAACTGAAATTGCAACCAACTTTCTATGGCTATGGCGATATTTTGGAGATTATTTTGTTTTCAAGTAACTGGAAGTGATTGAGAAAAAAGCCATTCTTGAACATGAGGTGAGACATTCTTACTAATATGTAAATAAAGCCAGTTTGTTATTTAGAATTATTTATTTCTGGTTTTAGAGGGAGATAAACCAAAAGCCCACCGTCACCTCATAAAACCTATTTTTGTAAAAACATAATATATGGGATTGATTTTAAGAAATGTAGCTTAATGAATGTGATTAATATTATGGTGTTTCTATTCCAAGAAAATCAAAAAATGAAACCCTTAGGGGTATCACAACCGGCCGTGATTGGGAGTCCCTTATGGCGCTGTACAACGTGACCTTTATTTAACTAGGCAAGTCAGTTAAGAACAAACGCTGGGTCAATTGTTGGCCGCCCTAAGGGACTCCCAATCATGGCCGGTTGTGATACAGCCAAGCTAACTAAAAAATATATTTGACAATACAATTCTCCACCTTACCCTCCTTCTTGGCAGGAGTCTATTATCCTGCTAATAGCCCACAATGGCGCTGTACAATGTGACCGGTCGGGAGTAGGCTACAGTACTACAGTAAGAGAAAAATAATCCTGACATATCCACACCCTAATTGTTGTCTAACCAACACCCAAATGGAGATTCAGTGAAAATAAAAATCTCATTGATTTATCAAGACCAGTCCCCATGCTTGTCTCAGAGCAGCGCCGTCTTGACCACTGAATGCTGTCTCTTCCATTAATTTTGAAAGAGTATTTTCCAGTAAGCAACAATTTGTTTACCTTCATTAGCCTACTTTGTTAACTTCTCTAGGGTAGGGGGCAGTATTTTGACGTCCGGATGAAAGGCATGCCCGTAGTAAACTGCCTGCTACTCAGGCTCAGAAGGTAGGATATGCATATTATTAGTCGAGTTGGATAGAAAACACTGAAGTTTCTTAAACTGTTTGAATGATGTCTGTGAGTATAACAGAACTCATATGGCAGGCAAAAACCAGAGAAATATCCAACCAGGAAGTGAGGAAATCTGAAGTTTGTAGTTTTTCAAGTGATTGCCAATACAGTATACAGTGACTTAGGGTTCATTTTGCACTTCCTAAGGCTTCCACTAGATGTCAACAGTCTTTAGAACATTGTTTCATGCTTCTATTGTGAATGGGGAGAGAACAAGAGCTCCTGGAAGTAGATGAGTGAGAAAATGACGAGCTCAGAGGCACACACTCACGTGAGTTAGCTGTGTTCCTTTTCTTTTTTGAAGACATTGGAATTGTCCGGTTGGAATATTACTGAAGATTTAAGATAAAAACACCCTAAAGATTGATGCTATACATTGTTTGACATGTTTCTACGAACGTAAATATAACTTTTTTGTACATTTTGTCATGACAATTTGCGCGCACTTCCTGCATTTGGAGTAGTGGACTAAACGCACGAACAAAAAGGAGGTATTTGGACATAAATTATGGACTTTATCGAACAAAACAAACATTTATTGTGGAACTGGGATCCCTGGGAGTGCATTCTGATGAAGATCATCAAAGGTAAGTGAATATTTATAATGTAATTTTTGTCATTTCTGTTGACTGTTTGGCTTGTTTTGATATCTGAGCGCTGTACTCAGATTATTGCAAAATGTGCTTTCGCCGTAAAGCTTTTTTGAAATCTGACACAGCGGTTGCATTAAGGAGAAGTGTATCTATAATTATTTGAATAACTGTTGAATATTTTATCAACGTTTATGATGAGTATTTCTGGAAATTGATGTGCTCATTCACCGGATGTTTTGGGAGGCAAAACATTTCTGAACATTACACGTCAATGTAAAATGGGGTTTTTGGATATAAATATGAACTTCATCGAGCAAAACATACATGTATTGTGTAACATGAAGTCCCATGAGTGCCATCTGATGAAGATCATCAAAGGTTAGTGATTCATTTTAGCTGTATTTCTGGTTTTTGGCTGTGTGGTTTTTCTTGTCTCGGCTCTGTCCTAACATAATCTAATGTTATGCTTTCGCCGTAAAGCCTTTTTGAAATCGGACAATGTGGTTGGATTAACGAGAAGTGTATCTTTAAAATGGGATATAATAGTTGTATGTTTGAGAAATTTGAATTATAAGATTTTTGTTGTTTTGTATTTGCCGCCCTGCTATTTCACTGGCTATTGAATAGTGTCCCACATACCCCAGAGAGGTTAAACATTTTCTGTCATTCAGTGATATTTATTCCCATAGTAATTCATTATGGATCCATAATGAAATAAACATCTGCATTTTGAAAGAGTACTTTTTACATTATTTTATTAACAAAAGCATAAAGATGCTGATGAAGAAATACAGTACTGTACAGTATATGCTTTATCCGACATTTTGCGGTTGCATGAGGTCGCCTACACGTACTTTAAACATATAGATAATAAAGCAGAAGATAGACGCTGCCTGCATTTGTTTATTAGGCTACTGTGCAGTCTGACAAGTAAACATAGCCTACAATACATACTGTAGTAAACATGGGAAAGTGCCTAATTCCTTACATAAGGGAGAGCAGGCCATGTCCAGACTTTCTCTGTGACCTCAAGTACTCATTAACGCTGTCTTTAATGCATTTTCGGGTTGCATCAGTCTTGGACAGAAACTTCTGAGACACAGTATTAATGATGAACACCTGGAGGTTCACTGGTAAGCCACATATGCCTCAGGATCAATTCCAGTTGGTATTCTGTATCCACTCGTGGGATCTCTCTTCGGTTACACATCCTTGGAATAGCAGAACAGCATAACGGTCTGGACGGCCCTTGCTGTGCCTGGTGAGCAGTTCGTCAAGTTCTGTTGTCCGAAGATGCATGGAAATGTCAGGGTGAACCGACGACCTGACGAACCCACCACGTATGTTGAATCTGCCTGTTGGAGGTGGAGTTCCAGAGCTCACAGGTGTACCTGACATGGATTGTGACTCCATCTCGTTCCTCGCCCTCTTCAACGCGTCATTCTCCGCCTGACTCTCCACAAATGAGGGCATAAACTGAGTGAAGACGCCAGCAGAGTAAGTATACCTTTATGTAGTAAAACAAAAATAAATAAAATACCAACAACACCTACAGTATATCCATTTTTTTTTATCTCTACATGTACAGTGGGGAGAACAAGTATTTGATACACTGCCGATTTTGCAGCTTTTCCTACTTACAAAGCATGTAGAGGTCTGTAATTTGTATCATAGGTACACTTCAACTGTGAGAGACGGAATCTAAAACAAAAATCCACAAAATCACATTGTATGATTTTTAAGTAATTAATTTGCTTTTTATTGCATGACATTAGTATTTGATCACCAGTAAGAATTCCGGCTCTCACAGACCTGTTAGTTTTTCTTTAAGAAGCCCTCCTGTTCTCCACTCATTACCTGTATTAACTGCACCTGTTTGAACTCGTTACCTGTATAAAAGACACCTGTCCACACAATAAATCAAACAGACTCCAACCTCTCCACAATGGCCAAGACCAGAGAGCTGTGTAAGGACATCAGGGATAACATTTTTACATTTTAGTCATTTAGCAGACGCTCTTATCCAGAGCGACTTACAGTGGTGAATACATACATTTCATTTTTTCATTTCATGCATTTTTTTTAAATTGATTTATTTATTTTTTGTACTGGCCTCCCGTGGGAATCGAACCCACAACCCTGGCGTTGCACACACCATGCTGGCATTGCAAACACCATGCTCTACCAACAGCCACAGTTGGTAGAGCAAAATTGTAGACCTGCACAAGGCTGGGATGGGCTACAGGACAATAGGTAAGCAGCTTGGTGAGAAGGCAACAACTGTTGGCGCAATTATTAGAAAACGGAAGAAGTTCAAGATGACAGTCAATCACCCTTGGTCTGGGGCTCCATGCAAGATCTCACCTCGTGGGGTATCAATGATCATGAGGAAGGTGAGGGATCAGCCCAGAACTACACGACAGGACCTGGTCAATGACCTGATGAGAGCTGGGACCACAGTCTCAAAGAAAACCATTAGTAACACACTACGCCGTCATGGATTAAAATCCTGCAGCGCACGCAAGGTCCCCCTGCTCAAGCCAGCGCATGTCCAGGCCCGTCTGAAGTTTGCCAATGACCATCTGGATGATCCAGAGGAAGAATGGGAGAAGGGCGTGTGGTCTGATGAGACATCAATAGCTTTTTGGTCTAAACTCGACTCGCCGTGTTTGGAGGAAGAAGGATGAGTACAACCCCAAGAACACCATCCCAACCGTGAAGCATGGAGGTGGAAACATCATTCATTGGGGATGCTTTTCTGCAAAGGGGACAGGACGACTGCACCGTATTGAGGGGAGGATGGACAGGCCATCTATCGCGAGATCTTGGCCATCAACCTCCTTCCCTCAGTAAGAGCATTGAAGATGGGTCGTGGCTGGGTCTTCCAGCATGACAACGACCCGAAACACACAGCCAGGGCAACTAAGGAGTGGCTCCGTAAGAAGTATCTCAAGGTCCTGGAGTGGCCTAGCCAGTCTCCAGACCTGAACCCAATAGAAAATCTTTGGAGGGAGCTGAAAGTCCGTATTGCCCAGCGACAGCCCCGAAACCTGAAGGATCTGGAGAAGGTCTGTATGGAGGAGTGGGCCAAAATCCCTGCTGCAGTGTGTGCAAACCTGGTCAAGAACTACAGGAAACGTATGATCTCTGTAATTGCAAACAAAGGTTTCTATACCAAATATTAAGTTCTGCTTTTCTGATGTATCAAATACTTAAGTCATGCAATAAAATGCAAATGAATTACTTAAAAATCATACAATGTGATTTTCTGGATTTTTGTTTACGATTCCGTCTCTCACAGTTGAAGTGTACCTATGATAAAAATTACAGACCTCTACATGCTTTGTCAGTAGGAAAACTTGCAAAATCAGCAGTGTATCAAATACTTGTTCTCCCCACTGTAGGTCTCCTGATTTAAACCCAATCTATCTTGTTTGGCATCAACTGAAAACATTCATCTGCAACTGTACCAAGCCTACAAGCAAAGATTAACTGGTTAAGGCTTGAGAAATTGATGATACAACAATGCAAAAAATGAATTGATCATCTCAGCAAGGTTTTACCAGTGGTCGTGGAGCTGGGGGGAAGTGCAACTAAAATGTAGTTTAAATAAACATCTGCATTTTTAATGTTTTTTATCTCGTTATTTTAATAATGAAAGCATAAAAGACGTTTATTTAGAAAATTGGGGGATTTTCCCACCTACAGCAGCCGAGCTTTGAAGAGTTGCCTGTCAATTCATAAACCATGTGCCGTGAAATGTCTATTTTGCTATCTATATGGCTCGCCGACATTTTGCGGTTGCATGAGGTCTTGAGTTAGAAATGTAACATTTTATAGTACTTAACCTGTTATGGCTAGGGGGCAGTATTTTCACGGCTGGATAAAAAACGTACCCGATTTAATCTGGTTACTACTCCTGCCCAGTAACTAGAATATGCATATAATTATTGGCTTTGGATAGAAAACACTCCAAAGTTTCTAAAACTGTTTGAATGGTGTCTGTGAGTATAACAGAACTCAAATGGCAGTTCAAAACCTGAGAGATTCCTTTACAGGAAGTGGCCTGTCTGACCATTTCTTGAACTTCTTTGCCATCTCTATCTTTTACAAAGGATCTCTGCTCTAACGTGACACTGCCTACGTCTTCCATGGGCGCTCAGAGCCCGGGGAAAACCTGAATGTCGTCATCCCAGCCCCAGGCTGAAACACATTATCGCCTTTCTCAAGTGGCCGATCAAGGGACTGTGGGCTTAGGCGCGTGCCCTGGCCGCCCCCGTCTTTGTGATTTTTCCTCTGTTTGCCGAAAAGGAGATTCCCGGTCTGAATATTATGGCTTTTTTACGAGATAAATTGCATAAAAATTGATTTTAAACAGCGGTTGACATGCTTCGAAGTACGGTAATGGAATATTTAGATTTTTTTTGTCACGAATTGCGCCATGCGTGCGACCCTGATTTACCATTTCGGATAGTTTCTGGAACGCACGAACAAAACGCCGCTATTCGGATATAACGATGGATTATTTTGGACCAAACCAACATTTGTTATTGAAGTAGCAGTCCTGGGAGTGCATTCTGACGAAGACAACAAAAGGTAATCAAACTTTTATAATAGTAAATCTGATTTTGGTGAAGGCTAAACTTGCCGGGTGTCTAAATAGCTAGCCCGTGATGGCTGGGCTATGTACTTAGAATATTGCAAAATGTGCTTTCACCAAAAAGCTATTTTAAAATCGGACATATCGAGTGCATAGAGGAGTTCTGTATCTATAATTCTTAAAATAATTGTTATGCTTTTTGTGAACGTTTATCGTGAGTAATTTAGTAAATTCTTAGCAAATTCCTCCGGAAGTTTGCGGGGGGTATGCTAGTTCTGAACGTCACATGCTAATGTGAAAAGCTGGTTTTTGATATAAATATGAACTTGATTGAACAAAACATGCATGTATTGTATAACATAATGTCCTAGGTGTGTCATCTGATGAAGATCAAAGGTTAGTGCTGCATTTAGCTGTCTTCTGGGTTTTTGTGACATTATATGCTAGCTTGAAAAATGGGTGTCTGATTATTTCTGGCTTGGTACTCTGCTGACATAATCTAATGTTTTGCTTTCGCTGTAAAGCCTTTTTGAAATCGGACAGTGTGGTTAGATAAAGGAGAGTCTTGTCTTTAAAATGCTGTGAAATAGTCATATGTTTGAAAAATTGAAGTTTTTGTATTTTTGAGGAATTTGTAATTCGCTCATTGGATATTGGAGCAGATGTTCCGCTAGCGGAACGTCTAGATGTAAGAGGTTAAGCATTGAATACATTGCAAATTGGGGGATTTTCACACCTACAGTAGCCGGGCTGTAAAGAGTCTATTGTCCTGCTAATAGGAAACATTGTTTGCATGATTGACTACACCTGCTTCAGTACTACAGTACACTTGTGAAAAACAAGTGTTTGAAAACCTGTTTTCAAAATGCCTCCAGCTGTCCATCACTACTGTAAATAAAAACACAGCATCTTGTTTACATTCTTTATTGTAACCACAATGTCAAAAATAATTTGTATCTACCTTTCCAATTACTTTTAGAGTTTGAGATTTACAAATGTACACTTTTCATGTCATTTTTAGTAAGTAATATGCTACAGTCCAGTTACAGGTTGTTCTGATCAAGTAGAAACAAAAAAAATGTGTATTTTTTGGGGTGTGTGTGCAGGACAGAGAAATAGCAATTATTACACTATTGTTCAGGAGGAATGGAAAATTTCATGTCAATTCATAAACAATGTCACATTGAAAATCTCTTCCCAACTATTTTCCCCAATAATTAGATTTAAAGGATTGGAGGATTCTAAATTGTTTGTTTAAAAAAATTATATTTTGGAGATTTCATTTTCAAGGAAATCCCAGATGGCCAAACCCTCCCCTAACCCGGACGACACTGAGCCAATTGTGCATCGCCTCATAGGTCTCCCGGTTGCAGCCGGCACGGGTATCGAACCAGCATCTGTAGCAAGGCAGTTTGCACTGCGATGCAGTGTCTTAGACCGCTGCGCCACTTGGGAGGCCCCATCCATAAAGTTTTTAATGCTGATCAATTGCGTTGCACAAAGTATCAAAATATGGATGATCACCTGGAATGCATTTCAATTAACAGGTGTGCCTTGTTAAAAGTTAATTTGTGGAATTTCTTTCCTTATTAATGCATTTGAGCCAATCAGTTGTGTTGTGACAAGGTGGGGGTGGTATATAGGAGATGGCCCTATTTGGTAAAAGACCAAGTCCATATTATGGAAAGAACAGCTCAAATAAGCAAAGAGAAACGACAGTCCATCATTATTTTAAGACATGAAGGTCAGTCGGTCTGGAAAATTTCAAGAACTCTGAACATTTCTTCAAGTACAGTCGCAAAAACCATCAAGCGCTATGATGAAACTGGCTCTCATGAGGAACGCCACAGGAAAGGAAGACCCAGAGTTACCTCTGCTGTAGAGGATAAGTTCATTAGAGTTACCAGCCTCAGAAATTGCAGCCCAAATAAATGCTTCACAGAGTTCAAGTAACAGACATGTTCAGAGAATGCTGCGTGAATCAGGCCTTCATGGTCGAATTGCTTCAAAGAAACCCCTACAAAGGGACACCAATAAGAAGAGACTTGCTTGGGCCAACAAACACGGGCAATGGACATTAGACCGGTGGAAATCTGTCCTTTGGTCTGGAGTCCAAATATGATATTTTTGGTTCCAGGCCTGTGTCTTTATGAGACGCAGAATAGGGGAACGAGGGATCTCCACATATGTGGTTACCACCGTGAAGCATGGAGGAGGAGGTGTGATGGTGTGGGGGTGCTTTGCTGATGACACTGTCTGTGATTTATTTAGAATTCAAGACACACTTAACCAGCATTCTGCAGCGATACGCCATCCCATCTGGTTTGCGCTTAGTGGGACTATCATTTGTTTTTCAACAGGACAATGACCCAACACACCTCCAGGCTGTGTAAGGGCTATTTGACCAAGAAGGAGAGTGATGGCGTACTGCATCAGACCTGGCCTCCACAATCACCTGACTTCAACCCAATTGAGATGGTTTGGGATGAGTTGGACCGCAGAGGGAAGGAAAAGCAGCCGACACGTGGCTCAGCATATGTGGGAACTCCTTAATGACTGTTGGAAAATTTTGAGAGAATGCCAAGAGTGTGCAAAGCTGTCATCAAGGCAAAGGGTGGCTACTTTGAAGAATATAAAATATATTTTGATTTGTTTAGTGCATTTTTGGTTACTACATGATTCGAAAGTGTGGCCCATGGCACTTTACCAACATGTAAGGTTGCACCCTCCTAGGCCTCACCATCACTGTAATTGGCATTTTAATTTTGCCTTATGGAAGAAGAGGAATAATAATATTAATTAAAGCTGCAGGTAGCGTTGCCGGGGTTCAGCTGTGTGCTCACTGTGCAACCTTCAGGACAAATTGGACACATTGCACTAGGATGAGCTACTTCTGTACTGTTTACAATGCTTGCCAAATATCAGAACTCCACATTGAACAAGTCATGCAACATTTTGCTTTTGCGGTATTTTGGACCATTTTCAATGATGTTGACTACTTTAAACGTCTTCTTTTCCAGAACCGCTGTACCGATTGGCACCAAATTTGGTATATATCATCTATGTAGCCATGTCTTTAAACGGAACATTTTGCAGGACTCTAACTGAAACAGTATGACTGCTATGAGCCAATGAGCTTGCATTAATGTGCATTGGACAGGAAAAAACATTCATGCAGCCAAAATATACCATACTTTCCAGGTTAGCTAGACTCATATCCTTGAGCATGTGTGCCAAATTCCATCACTCTGAGTCTAACAGATCAAGAGATATAAACATGTGCCCGTTACAGCCCCACAGTGTGAGGAGAGGAACCTATGTACACATTTTTTGGACCCTAGCTAACACAGGGTGAGGGGCGTGACCTTTCAAATATACCATTTTCAATCGCTTGTTATAGCGCCACAATGTGGCCAATTGGTAAGGCATTTTATGAGAGGGTGTGTTGGCGCTTTACCATCATGCCAGGTTGCACCCTCCTAGGCCTTATCATCTCACTGGAATTTGCATGTGGATCTGAATGTGCTTGAATATGTTCTCTTCACAGTGTTTGGAACATGTGTACCAAGTTATGTTACAATACTAAAACCTGTGACTGATTTATATGCATTAATGAGAATAAACATGTTCCCGTTATAGCACCACCGTGTGGTCAATCTCGATATGCTTGCATATGTTGAGTCTCACAGTGTTTGGATTTGTCTTGGATATTATGCATCTAATCATTTTTTTTTTACATTTTCAGGCCCTGTACACACTCAGATTGACAACTGATATACAACACATTTGACACAAGGTTGTGATGCAACTATTTTTGTAATACAATGGAGAGTTTATTGCACAACCATTGTGATCTGTTTCTAAACACATCTAAACACTTCTGTGTAGACAAACTCTCCGTTGTATCAAAACAGTTGTCTTTGTTGTACATCAGTTATATAAACTGAGTGTGTACAAGGCATTAGAGAAAAAAAAGCATAGTTGGTCTCTTACATTGCTAATTTGCTGGGCGTTGATCCTTGCTCTGATGAAGTCAGGGTCGTCGGCATGTAAGGTATATTTGTGCATGGCGTCCGAGTCTCCAGACTTATACAGCCTCTGTAACGTGGTGAGAATAACATTGATAACAATTACACAGAATTTGCCTTTGAAGGGGTCACAGAGATACATGGTTTTAAATACTATTTTAAATCTTTCAAATACTTATAGCGTTTGCTTTAGTCTGCCTGGAGTGCCAAATGGGTGGGGTTTGCTCTTTTGAGACTAGGCAAGCTCAATCAAGCTCAGCTGTATATTAAATATTTTCATAGTATTTGAAGCCTGGTCTGCTCAAATAGCAAGTTCCATTAGATTTAGTAGCCCTTCTCAACTGAGGACACTGAGGATTTTACAAAATGAATAGGACCTCATACCTCACTGCACTGGAGGTAGCTGTTCTTAGCATGAACCATGTCTGGAGAGTCCGCCACTTGGGTGAACTTCAGACTGTCTGGCAGTTGACGATATTTCTTCTGCAAGACCAAGACCACTTCACATAAGGATCAGTCACACGCACACTCTCTATCTTATTTCTCAGGTAACATGGCCGCTAGTTGTGTACTTACATCACTGGTGAGTTCTCCGGCTTTCTTTGCCAACTCCATTTGAGGCGCCCCCATACCATCCCAGGCCACGCCCTTCATGAAGTTCAGATCCGACTTGTACAGTTTCTAGAAAACAGACAGGGTTGCTATTTATACCCTCATATTTACTGAAACTCTTATTGGAATATTGTTCTTTGTATTTCCTGAGAAAGACTTTGGTTGAGATCTCTTTAATTATTTTGAAAATGTACTATGGTAAAAACGATTCTATTTGATTGTATTCTCTTCTAGTCTATTCTAAACAACGTTGCACCCTGGGACATGATTTGTTAAATTAATTTGAGGAGAAAGCCCCTGCTCCAATATCCTAATACTTAATAGTATATTTCCCTTAATCATGTTCTCCCTCTCCCCTCCACTCTCCTCTTCCACTCACCCTCCCCCCTCTTCTCCTCGCTGCCTCACCTCGCTCTGCAGGTTGTAGGCCTTCTTGGCCCATTGGACTTTAATATCGTCAGGTAGGACAGTGTACGCATGGAGCCTATTTCTGTAGTCCTGATCGCTGGCCAGAGCCTGGGCGTTCTTGGCTGTCACTAAATTGATCATATCTCGATTGAGGTGGTACTGTCCGCTGGTGGAAAGTGCGTCTTTGCGGTACTCCTGCTCACTCGTCAGCCGGCCCATCTGCATGCAGTGTAGCATGCGCGGGTCATCCAGAATGCTGCGGGCGCCGATGTGCTTGCCCTTATCCAGCAGGTGGTTGTGCTTGTATGGGACCTAGGTTGGTAGAAGGGAAAGAGAAGAGTGAACAGGCAATAAGTGTATCTTATGATTGACTTGATCAAATTGACTGTCATACATTGGTGACTTCATTATATACATTTCATTATTTGATTTTGTTAAAACACCTTTTTTTCTTCTACTTCCTCCCACCCCATTGTATTTTTGTGCACCTCATATACCAAACCCCCCTTTTTGCCCTCAGAGCAGCCTCAATTCATCAGGGCATGGACTCTACAAGGTGTCGAAAGTGTTCCACAGGGATGCTGGCCCATGTTGACTCCAATGCTTACCACAGTTGTGTCAAGTTGGCTGGATGTCATTTGGGTGGTGGACCAATCTTGATACATACAGGAAACTGTTGAGCGTGAAAAACCCAACAGCGTTGCAGCTCTTGACAGAAAACTGGTGAGCCTGGCACCTACTACCATACCCCGTTCAAATGCACTTAAATATTTTGTCTTACCCATTCACCCTCTGAATGGCACACATACACAATCCATGTCTCAATTGTCTCAAAGCTTAAAAATCTTATTTAACCTGTCTACTCCCCTTCATCTACACTAATTGAAGTGGATTTAACAAGGGACATCAATAAGGGATCACAGCTTTCACCTGGATTCACCTGGTCAGTCTATGTCATGGGAAGAGCAGGTGATCTTAATGTTTTGTATACTCAGTGTAACTTACATGCAAATAGGTGCTACTGTTGTGGCTAAGGTTCCTAGCTAAGGTTCCTTTTATTTCGTGTCTTACCTTATCCTTTCATTTACTGTTTTTGTTGGACAATTTTGTGCGGTTTTTGAGTTTCCTTTTTGCCATCATTATCATCCTGGAATCTGTTCAAATAACCTGGAAACAATCAAGGTGTTCATTACTCAAACCTTGGAACAACTGTACCTGGGAATAATTACAATCAAGAAATCTCAAGTTGTTTTATTGGAAGATTTGCATTAATTGGAAATGAGTTGGAACCCTACATCTATTTTGGTGTCTATTATACAACGGGTGGGTCTAATCCTGAATGCCGATTGGTTAAAATTGCCTTCCAGCCGGTGTCTATTCCACAAGTTACCACTGGCTAAAGCTATGATGTTAAAATGCCTATTTACTCTGTTCCATCTGACTGCGCAATCCACTGACTCATCAGCCCAGCCAGGCACATTATAAACTTGATCTCTGCTAAGAAAAGCATCTAGACATTATCTCACATTTCTTTTAGACAAAAATGTAGTTTTCAACAGCTGAGATTTGGAACCAAATTCTACCGTTGTTATGGCTTCTGTTCTAATGTTCTAATTCGCTATTTCTATTAGACACCAAAATACAGGTAAGGGTTACACCTCATCTTCCAATAAAACTGTAAATTTCTTGATTGCAATAATTAACATATTTATTACTCACTAAGTTCGGTTATGAACTCAGTTTGAGTAATGAAGGCATTGGTTGTTTCCAGGTTATTTGAACAAATTCCAAGATGATAATGATGATAAAACGCAAACTCAAAAAGATACAAAATGATCCAACAAAAACAGCCAAAGGATAAGGAGAGATATGAAATGAAAGACACGGAAATGGTGCCATATTGCCAGCTATAAACTGGTTCTAGGTGTTAGTAACATGAATGGCCAGCAGGTGGTACAATAACCTAAATAAAATGGGTTCAATAAACATTATTTCTCCAGGTAATTTCTTTATATTTCTACCACATTTTCTAATATATAAAAATGGCTATTACAACTACTGTACTTTCAAAGAGTGCATTCATAAACGGAGTATTACTCACATCGCTGGCTAAAGCCATTGAGGTTTTGGCAGCCTGGAAGGGGATGTCCTGCATGGTCAGTTTGTAGCCCTGAGCCCTTAGAGTGTGCCATGACTCCCTGTACTTGGTCTGAAGAGGAAAACAAACCATCAGTAAGTCCAGGCCCTCGTTTGCCAAAGCCTTCATAAGCGTTAACGTAGACTGGATCAGTTATTCATATTATTTATCATCTAATGTTACAATTGTTCATTGGAGATCCCATCATAAGGTGCATCATTGATTTTGACAAACTGAGCTGTTTGTCAAAATCAACTTACTATCTAGAATCTCTTTCTGATGGTATCTACATTTTGGAAAACAATTACATGTCGCTGCCCAAATCATGTCAGTTTCTGGCCCCATCACTGACAAAATAGAAATATGTGATGCTTTTTACTCTCATTATTTGAGAATTTAGCTCTACCTTATGTTTCTACATAGACTGTAGACAGTGTGGAGCTCAATAGACACTAGGGATCCCTTGTTTTCCTTTAATCAGTTTACGGACAAGGACGAGCTTGATTCTTTGTTTACTATAGATGTTAAGTCCACGGGCAGACCAGTTAGATCCTGGTCATCGTATTGTGAAACACATAGCCCATATTTTCTTAGTAATATTTATTTCTGGGATTATTCCTAAAGAATGCATAACAGTGCATGTTTTTCCTCTTCACATCTGCCCCATATCAACACTTTCGTGTTTGGCTAAAGTACTAGAGCTATTGATAAACTCTCAAAGTCTTCAACAGAAACTGTATCCTAAATACAGTACATATCAATCTGGATTGAGACAAGGACATAGTACCGTCTCAGCTGCATCTCTTGTTGTCAACGATATTGTATGCTCTCTTGATAAAAAACAGCATCGCACTAGCTTGTTTATAAACCTGTTAAAAGCTTTTGACACTATGGATCATTCATTGTCATTACAAAGCTGTCCACTGGCGGACTTGATAGAAATGCATGTGCTTGGTTAAAAAAAAAACGACCTAATGGATAGCTCTCAACTGCTGACTTTGTCATCTCGCAATTCCTCAAAGTCACAAAAGGAGTTCCTTAAGGGTCTATGTTAGGGCCAGTACTATTCACACAGTATTTCAATTACATTGGTTCCTTAGTAAATAACTGTAAGCTACACTTTTATGCTGATGACACTGGGCTGTACTCTTCTGCCTCCTCTGTGAACCAGGCTATAGCTGATCTGCAGATTGCTTTTAATGTTGTACAAAAAACACTTCTTGACCTTAAACTGGTACTGCATGCAGATAAAAAAGTAAGCCTATATAATATCCTCTAGAGCACAACTTTGACTATTCAGACTTACATATTTGCACGTTAAATGGAGCACAAATTGAGCAAGTCCCCATTTGGAGAGATGACAAGTTGTAATTTAAAAACACATTTAAAAAACACATGAGCTAACGAAGAAACTGATAATTAACCTGGGCTTCTTCTACAGAAATATACTGTGCCTTGATAGCAGGAAAAAAATTATTGAGTCAACTTTTCCGTCAACCCTTGACTATGGCAACATAATCTATATGAACCCAGCTGCCACTTCTTTAAAACCACTAGATGTTGTTTATCATAGTGCACTCTGCTACGAGTGACCAACTGTCACCTTTATTGTTGTAATTGTATCACTAATTACTTTGTATTTCTTGCAGCATTTTTCTGTGAAGCAGGGCTCCCTTGCAAAAGAGACACGGTCTCAATGGGACTTCCCTGTGTAAATAAAGGTTAAATACAAAATCCTAGAGGAAAACCTGTTTCAGTCTGCTTTCCAACAGACACTGGGAGACAAATTCACCTTTGAGCAGGACAATGACCTAAAACACAAGGCCAAGTCTACACTGGAGTTGCTTACCAAGATGACATAATGTTTTTGAGTGGCCTACTTACAGTTTTGACTTAAATCGGCTCGAAAATCTATGGCAAGACATGAAAATGGCAGTCTAACAATGATCAACAACCAATTTGACAGAGCTTAAAGAATTTTGAAAAGAATAATGGGCAAATAATCTACAATCCAGGTGTGTAAAGCTCTTAAAACTTACCCAGAAAGACTCACAGCTGTAATCGCTGCCAAAGGTGATTCTAACATGTAAGACTCAGCGGTGTGAATACTTAGGTAAATTAGATATTTCTGTATTTAACTTTCAATATATTGGCTAAAATGTCTAAAAACATGTTTTCATTTCGTCACTATGAGATATTGTGTGTAGAGGGGTGAGAAAAATATTAAATTCAGGCTATAACACAACAAAATGTGGAATAAGTTAAGGGGTATGAACACTTTCTAAATGCACTGTATATCTATACACACATACACATATATACATACATACATATATATATACATATATATATATACACACATATACATATATATACACATATATATATATACACACATATATATATACACATATATATATACACACACATATATATATACACATATATATATACACACACACATATATATATATACACACATATATATCACACACATATATACACACATATATATACATATACATATATATACACATATACATATATATATAGACACACACACACACACACACACACACACACACACACACACACACACACACACACACACACACACACACACACACACACACACACACACACACACACACACACACACACACACACAGTTAGAAAAGCTAAGGCTAGCTTTTTCAAGCAGAAATTTGCTTCCTGCAACACAAATTCAAAAAAGTTCTGGGACATTGTAAAGTCCATGGAGAATAAGAACACCTCCTCCCAACTGCCCACTGCACTGAGGATAGGAAATTCTGTCACCACCGATAAACCCACTATAATTGAGAATTTCAATAAGCATTTTTCTACGGCTGGCTATGCTTTCCACCCTACTGCAGTCAACAGCACTGCACCCCCCACAGCTACTCGCCCAAGCCTTCCCAATTTCTCCTTCTCCCAAATCCATTTAGCCGATGTTCTGAAAGAGCTGCAAAATCTGGACCCCTACAAATCAGCCGGGCTAGACAATCTGGACCCTTTCTTTCTAAAATTATCTGCCGAAATTATTGCAACCCCTATTACTAGCCTGTTCAACCTCTCGTGTCATCTGAGATTCCCATAGATTGGAAAGCAGCTGCAGTCATCCCCCTCTTCAACGGAGGGGACACTCTTGACCCAAATTGCTATAGACCTATATCCATCCTACCCTGCCTTTCTAAGGTCTTCGAAAGCCAAGTCAACAAACAGATTACCGACCATTTTGAATCCCACCGCACCTTCTCCGCTATGCAATCTGGTTTCAGAGCTGGTCATGGGTGCACCTCAGCCACGCTCAAGGTCCTAAACGATATCGTAACCGCCATCAATAAGAAACAATACTGTGCTGCCGTTTTCATTGACCTGGCCAAAGCTTTCGACTCTGTCAATCACCACATCCTCATCGGCAGGCTCAATAGCCTTGGTTTCTCTAATGATTGCATCGCCTGGTTCACCAACTACTTCTCTGATAGAGTTCAGTGTGTCAAATCGGAGGGCCTGTTGTCCGGACCTCTGGCAGTCTCTATGGGGGTGCCACAGGGTTCAATTCTTGGGCCAACTCTTTTCTCTGTATACATCAATGATGTCGCTCTTGCTGCTGGTGAGTCTCTGATCCACCTCTACGCAGACGACACCATTCTGTATACTTCTGGCCCTTCTTTGGACACTGTGTTAACAACCCTCCAGATGAGCTTCAATGCCATACAACTCTCCTTCCGTGGCCTCCAACTGCTCCTAAATACAAGTAAAACTAAATGCATGCTCTTCAACCGATCGCTGCCCGCACCTGCCCGCCTGTCCTGCATCACTACTCTGGACGGTTCGGACTTAGAATATGTGGACAACTACAAATACCTAGGTGTCTGGTTAGACTGTAAACTCTCCTTCCAGACTCACATCAAACATCTCCAATCCAATTAAATCAAGAATTGGCTTCCTATTTCGCAACAAAGCATCCTTCACTCATGCTGCCAAATATACCCTCGTAAAACTGACCATCCTACCGATCCTCGACTTTGGCTATGTCATTTACAAAAAAGCCTCCAATACCCTACTCAACAAACTGGACGCAGTCTATCACAGTGCCATCCGTTTTGTCACCAAAGCCCCATATACTACCCACCACTGCGACCTGTACGCTCTCGTTGGCTGGCCTTCGCTTCATAATCGTCGCCAAACCCACTGGCTCCAGGTCATCTACAAGACCCTGCTAGGTAAAGTCCCCCCTTATCTCCGCTCACTGGTCACCATAGCAGCACCCACCTGTAGTACGCGCTCCAACAGGTACATCTCTCTGGTCACCCCCAAAGCCAATTCCTCCTTTGGCCGTCTCTCTTTCCAGTTCTCTGCTGCCAATGACTGGAACGAACTACAAAAATCTCTGAAACTGGAAACACTTATCTCCCTCACTAGCTTTAAGCACCAGCTGTCAGAGCAGCTCACAGATCACTGCACCTGTACATAGCCCATCTATAATTTAGCCCAAACAACTACTACTTCCCCTACTGTATTTATTTATTTTATTTTTCTCCTTTGCACCCCATTATCTCTATTTCTACTTTGCACTTTCTTCTACTACAAATCTACCATTCCAGTGTTTTACTTGCTATATTGTATTTACTTT
Organism: Salmo salar; assembly: GCF_965601325.2. Lineage (NCBI taxonomy): Eukaryota > Metazoa > Chordata > Actinopteri > Salmoniformes > Salmonidae > Salmo > Salmo salar. The sequence goes on from NC_138309.1 coordinate 6,580,423, forward strand.
GCCACCATGGACTTTTTTTGCCTTTACCTCCCTTATCTCACCTCATTTGCTCACATTGTACATAGACTTATTTTTCTACTGTATTATTGACTGTATATTTGTTTTACTCCATGTGTAACTCTGTGTTGTTGTATGTTGTCGAACTGCTTTGCTTTATCTTGGCCAGGTCGCAATTGTAAATGAGAACTTGTTCTCAACTTGCCTACCTGGTTAAATAAAGGTGAAATAAAAATAAATAGAATATGAAGCTCGGGAAAATCACATTTTTGACTGCACTGATTTTTTTCTTCTTCCAATGAATCAATTAAGTATAATGGTCCAATTGTTTGCCTAATCAGGCCTATAGGCTAGATGGACATATTTTGTAATGAAGCATTTCTTCAAAACGCAGGGCTTTTGAGCGGTTATTCAAATGGCATATTTAGTGCAGTTCACAGCCTACACTAGAATGTTGCACTCACTTGAAAACAATTATAAAATGATTAATTGCATTGTGATCAATAAGGAAGGTTTTTGACCTACGTGCTGGGGGACTGGAAGTGTAGCCTGCATGGAAGTGCACAGTGAACCTGTCATTTCTTAATCTGTTAACTTTTGCCCTCAGAAAGCTTCAATTTGTCAGGGTATGGACTCTACAAGGTGTCGAAAGCTTTTCACAGGGATGCTAGCCCATGTTGATTCCAATGCTTCCCACAGTTGTGTTAAGTTGGCTGGATGTCCTTTGGGTGGTGGATTGATACACACAGGAAACTGTTGACTAAGATCGAATCCTACTACACCGGCTCTGACGCTAATCGGATTTACAAAGGGAAACCCAGATGCATGCTGCCCAGTGACGCGAGTCTACCAGAGGAGGTAAATTCCTTCTATGCTTGCGTCGAGGCAAGCAATACTGAACCATGCATGAACGACTGTGTGATCTCTCTCGCTCTGTAGCCAATGTGCGGGGCCAGACAGCATGTGCTGACCAGCTGGCAAGTGTCTTCACTGACATTTTCAATCTCTCCATGACCCAGTCTGTAATACCTACATCAGGGCTGCCCAACTCTCTTCCTGGAGATCTACTGTCCTGTAGGTTCAGTTCAACCCTAATTTAGCATATCTAATTCAGCTAGTTAAGGTTTTTGTTGAGCAGCTAATTAGTAGAATCAGGCGTGTTAAAGTAGGGTTGGACTAAAAACCCACAGGACCGTAGATCTCCAGGAAGAGAGTTGGGCAGCCCTGACCTACATGTTTCAAGCAGACCACCATAATCCCTGTGCCCAAGAATGCCATGGTAACATGTCTAAATAACTACCGCCCTGTAGCACTCACAGCTGTAGCCTTTAAATGCTTTCAACACCATCATCCAAAACACTGTGGACCCACTCCAATTCGCATACCGCCCGAACTGACCCACAAATGACGCAATCTCTATTGCATTCCACACTGCCCTCTCCCAACTCGACAATTAACTATAGCTAAGCGTTCAACACCACAGTGCCCTCCAAGCTCATCACTAAGCTCAGGACCCTGAACAACTCCCTCTGGAACTGGATCCTGGACTTCGCGACGGGCTGCCCTCCTACGGCCTCCTCCACGTCTCCTGATGTACTGGCCTGTCTCCTGGTAGTGCCTCCATGCTCTGGACACTACACTGACAGACACAGCAAACCTTCTTGCCACAGCTTGCATTGATGTGCCATCCTGGATGAGCTGCACTACTTGAGCCACTTGTGTGGGTTGTAGACTCCGTCTCATGCTACCACTAGAGTGAAAGCACCGCCAGCATTCAAAAGTGACCAAAACATCTGCCAGGAAGCATAAGAACTGCGAAGTGGTCTGTGGTCCCCACCTGCAGAACCACTCCTTTATTGGGGGTGTCTTGCTAATTGCCTATAATTTCCAACTGTTGTCTATTCCATTTGCACAACAGCATGTGAAATTTATTGTCAATCAGTGTTGCTTCCTAAGTGGACAGTTTGATTTCACAGAAGTGTGGAGTTACATTGTGTTGTTTAAGTGTTCCCTTTATTTTTTTGAGCAGTGTATAAAAAATCCAGATTGTAATGTCCAATGGTCCGCTCTGCTGTTGCGCTCTTGATGCAATGATGATGCATCAAGATGTTGCCCACTGAATGTTGTCAGGCTGATTGCATTTACACTGAGCTGAGATCAGAACACAAAACGAGCTCATCCACCTCCGGAGGTCCTCAGGCAAATCTGCTTACATGCCGAACATTGCATTGTTTGCATTTAGACCTGGCAAGTTTCTTGTTATGCAAATTATTTTAATGCAAGGTGCAAATTGGGTCTACTTCCGGAGGTGGTCAGAATGCGTGTTTTAATCACCTGTCTAAACATGTGGGCACAATCAGAACATGGACAAGATCAGGACAAAAGTACACGTTAGAACCACGTATAAACAGGGCTAATACAATGAATTGTATCCCGGCCTAAGGCTAAGACAGATATACCTCGCTGAAGTTAGCCGCGTTGATCTTAGCCTGTGTTATCTCTGGACTCTCCAATGTCATTGTGTAGTTATGCCTGTCATTCACCCCTTTCATCTTGTACAGGCGCTGATGAGAACAAAATGTTACAAAAATGATATTTTGAATGTCTGTTCAGGACTATGTGAAGATATGTAACTACAGTGTAATGATAAGTGGCACATCTCACCTCGTTGGTAAGCTTATTGCTGAGTTTGGCATGGACAATGTCTGGTGAGTCTGCAACAGACGTGTGCTTGAAGGAGCAGGGCTGCTGACGGTATTTTTTCTGTTGGAGAGGAAAGAATGAAGAGGTTAACAGTTTAATACGAGTATATTAGGTAGCACTATATAATAGCACCTTGCAATAAAGCATGTATAATGGATAAGTAAATCGTTTATTCATGTTTTGCGTGACTAGTGTAATGTCTCACAAAAATATGGACCTTCTAGCAGTACCTAATGCTCCTTAAGGTCTTAAAATAGCCTAGAACATATCAATGATAAACGAATAAGCACACAACACAGGATGTGTAGCCTTTTGCACTCGTAAAGGGTTGAAAATGACAGATTTGGGCACTGATCAGCGTCTAAATTGGAATACAATGCCTGGCCAGTAACATGCTATAAATGATGTCAGGGCTCTGGCTCTGCACTTCACTTCACTTCACTTTGCTATATGGGTTTTGACTGACAGCCATGACAGAACTTGAGCATCGCACACACAAAGAAGTTTCCCCTCCCGCGAATTGGGCAACGTTTGCACAGTTCTTGTTGTCTGGGTAATGCTGTAAGAGTACTCAATGTATTTCGAAAGACATTGATGATTATAATAAATACCGCCAACTATACTCATCATGTGCGCTCAGAGGAATCGAGCTAGAAATGCCAAATGGTAGAGATGTTGCCGTTTATATTCAGAACCACATTCCTGTAAAGATTAAATACTGTTGAAGTATTACGGCTACAGGTTCATCTGCCTCACCTAAAGGCCATTCTGGTGGGAAGCTGCTATAGACCACCAAGTGCTAACAGTCAGTATCTGGATAATGTTAAATACTGTTGAAGTAATATGGCTACAGGTTCATCTGCCTCACCTAAAGCCCATTCTGGTGGGAAGCTGCTATAGACCACCAAGTGCTAACAGTCAGTGTCTGGATAATGTGTGAAATGCTTGATAATGTATGTGATATAAACAGTGGTATATTTTCTGGGTGATTTAAATATTGACTGGCTTTCATCAAGCTGCCCACTCAGGAAAAAACTTCAAACTGTAACCAGTGCCTGCAACCTGGTTCAGGTTATCAGTCAACCTACCAGGGTAGTTACGAACAGCACAGGAATGAAATCATCAACATGTATTGATCACATATTTAATAGTACGGCGCGTTGCTGGCCTTTTACTCTACCCATTCCATTGGTGGCCACAATGCAAATAACTGTATTTGGAATATACAATCATCAAATGTGTGATTACTGCGCTACAGAAAACCCATTTATCTATTTCACAATCTCAACTGAAATAAAGTATTTCCACGTTTAAAAAACAACTGTTGGTGTAGCCTTATTATGTTTTTGTTTCAAATTCATGTAAACCAAAAGTTTGGTCATTTCTTATTAATATCAGGGGGTAAAATGTCTATACTTGTAATGCGTAATAAATCAAGTCAATCGTGATGAGTTAGGCCTATATAATCTAAATGTTTTATCAAATGAAAATGTAGTATAATAAAGTTATTTCAAATAGCACACATTATTTTGCCATTTAAGGTGTAATATTTGCATGAAATATAGGTCTATTACTTCTATACTCATACTCAAATATATATATATTTTTTAATCAGCCTTACATTTCCGATACTCCTGAAAGGTTGATATTTCATTGGGGGTGGGAGTAGAGCACATAGACACATCTGTCTAGTATCATAACCACTTGACATAGTAACAGCGAGAGATCAACTGATCTGCTGGTTTATTATTGTGTGTTGTTGGGTGTAATGAAGTTTGTTAATACGCAGGTGCATGTAACCTCCTGTTTGTAGCAGAAATCCAGCAGTAACCTGCAGGAGCATGTTCAAGGTCCAATGCAGCCATTTTATCTTCATATCAAATCACTTCTGGGTAACAATTAAGTACCTTACTGTGAATGTTCACTAAGTGGTCAAAAATAAATAATAAAAACAATCTTCTCAAGCAAGAGTTTACCATCCTTTGGGTGGTGAACCATTCTTGATACACACAGGAAACTGTTGAGCGTGAAAAACCCAGCAGCATTGCAGTTCTTGACACAAACTGGTGCGCCTGGCAACTACTACCATACCCTGTTCAAATGCACTTGGCCATTCACCCTCTGAATGGCACACATACACAATCCATGTGTCAATTTTCTCAAGGCTTAAACATCCTTCTTTTAACCAGTCTTTACCCCTTCATCTACGCTGATTGAAGTGGATTTAACAAGTGACATCAATAAAAGATCATAGCTTTCACCTGGATTCAGCTGGTCAGTCTATGTCATGGGAAGAGCATTTGTTCTTAATGCTTTGTACACTCATTGTATATGTAAAACATTGAAAAATCACGTTTTAGACTAAACTGACCCTTTAAGTTCTGCCTGTTCGGTGCAATCAGGACTTCATATAACATTTATTCACAAAAGCTGTTGTAAAACAACTGTTGCATGACGTAAGGAAAAGTTGTAATGTGAATGTTTTGCTAAAAAGCGAACTAATCATCAAATTGGGAGATGTATCCTACACACAGCTGGCCTGACAGGCCAGTTTTTCTCTAGTGGATTTTGATTCCTTGGTTACTACTGATGTGTGATTGAGGTAGAAACAGCTATGATGTAACAATGCTGTTCATCAACAACAACTCAGCCTTCAACACCAAACTCATCACTAAGCTCAGGGCCCTGGGTATAAACCCCGCCCTGTGCAATTAGTTCCTGGACTTCCTGACAGGCCGACCACAAGTGGTGAAGGTAGGCAACAACACTTCCGCCATGCTGATCCTCAACACGGAGGCCCCACACGGTTGCGTGCTCAGCCCCCTCCTGTGCTCTCTGTTCACCCATGGCTGCGTGGCCACGCATGTCTCCAACTCAATCATCAAGTTTGCTGATGACACAACAGTGGTAGTAGGCCTGATTACCAACGTCGATGACACAGCCTACATGGAGGAGGTGAAAGCCCTGGCAGAGTGGTGCAGGAATCTAACCTTTCCCTCAACGTCAACAAAACAAAGGAGCTGATTGTGTAATGCATGAAACAGCAGAGAGAGCACACCCCCATCCACATCAATGGGGAGAGGGTCAAAAGCATCAAGTTCCTTGGCGTGCACAGTGCCTCTTCAACCTCAGAAGAGTGAAGAAATTTGGCTTGGTCCCTAAGACCCTCCCAAACTTCCACAGATGCACCTGGTACGGCAATTGAACGGTCCACAACCACAGTGCTCTCAAGAGGGTGGTGCGCTCAACCCAACGCGTCACTGGGGGCACACTGCCTGCCCTCCAAGACATCTACAGCACCCGATGTCACAGAAAAGCAAAGCAGATCATCAAGGACCTCAGTCACCTGAGCCATGGCCTGTTCACCCGCTACCATCTAGAAGGCGGAGAGTACAGGTACATCAAAGCTTGGACCGACAGACTGAGAAACAGCTTCTATCTCCCGGCTGTCAGACTGTTAAACAGTCACCATTAGCCTTAGTCACTGTTCTCTTTACATTTTTAAAGCCCTCTTACAAAAACTACCATTTTACCGAACATCATTAATAACCTTTAGACGAACGAGTTACCACACCCAGTCTCATGCATGGCTAACTCTGGAAATTCCTTCGGTCTCTACTAGTGTTGTCACGATACCATCATTTTGACTTCATTACCTATACCAGGTTTAGTATCACGATACTCGATACAAAATAACCACTGGGCCTTTTTTTTAACATTGAACAATATGTTGATAACTGGTAGAACTAAAATAACAAATAAAATGTTATATTCTATATAAAATGTCTTTAAAAAATAAAACAATATTAAATAACAGAACAGAATAAAATAACATTATAGAGAATGATGCACTAACAGACTCACATACTTTATTTTCATTTCAACCCTTTGATGTCTATGATGTACTAAGTGCCTTGCTCATAGGTGTTGATTCACTTGATCCCTTCTCACTGCAGCTCTCTGACCCACTTATTGCAGGACCCATGACCTATAATTTTTACTTGACAATTGTACTGTTATTCCTAAGATCTGGAAAGTGGCACGTCCTCCCTCTACATAAAGGAGGAGATCCTTCTGACTTAGATAACTACAGCCAAATTATCTCGCCTTTCTAAAGTGTTAGAATCCCTGGCCAACTGTCAGCTAAGAACTTTTTTTACTTCTCACTATTCTTAATGTGAAGCAATCCGGTTTTAGACATGGACATAGAACAGTTTCAGCTGCTACGCTTGTTTTAGATGATATGTTAAATTGCTTGGATAATACAAATAATTGTGATGCCTTATTTATAGACCTTTCCAAGGCCTTTGATACTGTTGACCATCTCATTCTTATTCAAAGGTTGACAGAAATAGGACTGGATCAGGCTCCTTGCAAGTAGTTTGAAAATTATCTGTCAGACAGGACTCAATGTGTGATCTCTGATGGTGTTAAATCTAGTTTCCTGGATATTACAAAAGGTGTACTGCAGGGATCGGTACTGGGACTTGTTCTCTTTACTATTTATATAAATAATATTGTCAGTATTTATTCATTGGGTGGTTCTCCCATTGATCGGGTTCCCACCTATACATTTCTGGGCATCTGGATTGACAAAGAGTTCATGTTTACAAAAGATGGGGATGAGCTCGTTAAAAAGCTATAATTTAAAGTGGGCTTCTTTTTTAGAAATAGATTTAGCCTCTCCCTAAATAGCAGGAAGCAGATTGTAGTCAACTTTCCTGCCAGTTCTTGATTATGGTGACACCATTAACCAGATTGCAGCAGCCAGTACTCTTAAACCTTTGGTACAGTTTTAATACTCACCATTGCATCCTGTATCAAAAGGTTGGCTGGTCCTCATTAAATTCACGAAGATTAATGAATTACTCCCTTTGTTTACAAAGCCCTACTAAGCCCCCACGGGGGGCCAGCACAGAAAAAAAATGTATGAAATGTTATGAAATTGTATGAAATGTATGCATTCACTACTGTAAGCCGCTCTGGATAAGAGCGTCTGCTAAATGACTAAAATGTAAATGTAAAATGTACACAAGCTTCCAACTGACCTAACTTGGTTACTAACGTATAAAAGAATGAGATACCAAACCCTTTCACTGGGTTGCTTTACTCTTCAGATTCCTCGGATCTTCACGGAATTAGGTAAATCTGCTTTTAGTTTTCCCGCTCCACATTTTTGGAATCACTTACAAAATGAATTACATTTGGACTCCCTGATCCCACTAGGGCACTTTAAAACCCTGATAAATTAGTTCACGAGATGTGCAATTGTTTTGATTTATTGATTTAGTAACTAGTTTATGATGGCTGTGATATTGGTGATGTTCTGGTGTAGTGTACTTGTATTGTATTTTGTTATTTCTTTTAAAATATTTTGCTTTGTGGTCTCAGGGCGCCATTGAAAATGAGCCCCTTGTCTCAATTGGGCTCCCCTGATTAAATAAAAGTTCATAAAAAATGACATAAGACATTTGACAGAAGTACCATAAGTAACACAAATTCTAATACCGATACGTTTTTCATGTTATAGTTCAGAAGAAGTACCTAAGTTTTAGTACACAGTGCAACAGTAGTCTCTATAGATGTAGGTAAATCAGCTTTTTGTTTGTTAAGGTCAACAGCATCATGAACTTGGCTACTTGGCGAATGCATTGGGAAAGATAACATAAACAGCCTTCATTGAGGGGAGGGGAGGCTATGCTTGGTTATTAATCAAATGTAACAAAATGGGGAAACAAGTTTCTAAAATACAAGGTTCACCATCACAATCACTGTGCATCAAGGCTGGATAGGCTGCGCTTCCGCTCTAAAAATCCATGCCATTACCAACTGTGTTACCGCTAGGACATGCTTTTTGTGGGTCTTAATTCTCCCCATTTGCTCTGTATGACACTGTCACTTGTTTTTAAGGACACACCTCAAATATTGCTACCCCTCTCACCTCAGCGAAAGTGAGCTGATGCTAGACAGGTAAATTGCTGAACATGGTGCAAGGGGTGGGAAATTCCAGAGTGCCAGTTGTTACATGACAAAATTGCCAACTAACATGCATTTGACAAGAGCACTGCCTTAGCGCCAGCCGAAAAAGCCCAGAGACTGTGATGTTGAAACAATTTAATATATAATAATAGCAGACACCTTTATCCAAATCAACTTTCAGTCATGTGTGCACTGCATACATTTCAACATTCTATTTCTATGGTTAACATACTATACTTAATAAGTCCAATGGTATCTTTAGTGACCACGAAGAGTCAGGACCTCAGTTTAGCCTCTCATTTGAAAGATGGTCAGAGGGCTAGAGCAGTTTCCTAAATGGTACTGACAATACACCTTTTAAAGGCAAGATCGCACTCATGGTAAGCGCTGCGGAGTCAAGTACAATGCGCTTGTCGACTACTCGTCTTTGATTTCATTCTGGACCAAGTCTCCCCTGGGTGGCAGCTAAGGACAGAGCTAGAGAAGAGTGGAGTTTGACTCACCTCACTAATAAGGTCTGTGGCCCTTTTGAAGCCCTCCATCTGCAGGGCCCCGGTGCTGATCCAGGCTACACCACGCAGGTAGTTCAGGTCAGAGCGGTACACATTCTGAGGGCCACATGCACACACACGCAAGCATGCACACACGCACAAACAGAATTATTGGTTCAATATGCAAAGTAGCACACTGCTATCTAACAAACTATCGAACACAATACACAAAAGGGTTTTGAATGTGCTTTAAATGTTCTTTGACACTGTTGGGAATAACACTCCTCTATCCAGAGACATCCAATGACCAGTCTAGAAACAGAACTCCTCTTATAACATCTAAACACTACGAGAGAAGGTTCCCTGAACAAAGGTCTTTTATTGGACCGTCTTATTGTTCTAGAAACATTCTGACATTAGCAACGTTTTTTACATTTTAATTCTATATAAAAATATGAATAACTGAGCAAATGGCAGCTACAGCGGGAAAAAGTTACTGGTTAGCTGGGGTGTAGTCATTGGTGCACACTGTAGAAAACCATAGCATAACGATTTTCAATGAAAACAAGAGTTTCTTATTGGACAAATGTAGGTCCCTCCCAGTTTCAACCATTTGGTTCCTAGTGAATACACCCCTGGTGAGGGGTTGTTACCTTGCTCTGTAGTTGGTAGGCTCTCTTAGCGGCCAGCACCTTCATGTCATCAGGTAGAGTGGTGTACTGGTGGAGTGTAAGCCGGTAGTCCTGCTCACTGGCCAGGGTCTGGGCTTTTTTAGCATGGGCCATCTCCAACATGTCCATAGAAAGGTGGTACTGAGAGCGCTTATTCACAGAGTCCTGCTTATACTTGATCTGCAAAATTAGAGAGAGACAGAGAATACAATAACGCCGTATACTCCAACAGTGCATGTCCACATTGCCACGTCCTGACCAGTAATAGGGGTTATTTGTTATTGTAGTTTGGTCAGGACGTGGCAGAGGGTGTTTGTTTTATGTGGTTCGGGGTGGTGGTTTGTTTAGTAGGGTATTTGATTTATGTATTCCGGGGGGTTTTGGGCACTGTTCTATGTTAGTGTATTTCTATGTTCTGTCTAGTCTTTTATAGTTCTATGTTTTGTTTATTGGGGTTGGACTCTCAATTGGAGGCAGGTGTTTTCTAGTTGCCTCTGATTGAGAGTCCTATATATAGGTATGTGTTTGTTGAGTGCTTTGTGGGAGATTGTTCTGTGTATAGCCTTGTGCCTTACCAGCCTGTGAATAGTCGTTGTGTTTTCTTTGTGTATGTGTTTATTTTGGTTCTCCTTCTTGTCAGATTATAATAAAGAAGATGAGTGCACATTTCCCCGCTGCATTTTGGTCTACATCCGACGACAGCCGTTACACCCATATATCACTCGCACTACACCATTTCAATACACTCAACATTTAACGTTTTGCAGTCTTTTTCAATCCATTTGTGGTTGAGCATCAGGGTGTGCACATTTTTCCCTAACAGAAACACACCGGATTTAATTAATCAAATGCTCAGATAGTTTAATCAGATGGATTGTTGCTGGACTAGAACACACCCCTGGGGGTTTCCACCAGGAATTGGTTGAGAAACACTGCCTTACTGTATGAAGTGTATTCATATACACTCCAATCACTCCCTTTCATACTACACCCTATACACCCATATTACTCTGACACAAACCCATTGCTCATGTTGAGCTGGTACTCACGTCACTCTGCAGTTTGCTGGCATTCACAGAGTGAGACATGTTCATGTCGTTCTCCAGTCCCTTCATTCCAATCATATGCCCCTTGGTCTTTTCAAACTGCTCCTTGTACTTGTGCTAAAACAAATGTTTTATATACATACAGTATGTTTTATGTACTGTGTGTTCAGATGTTTCACAGAGAGGATCACTTTGGAAATACGAATTTAAAAAAATAATGCTTTAAAATTATATCGTCTGGAATCAAATTTCACCCAAAATAAAATATACATGTACAGCGCATTCGGAAAGGATTCAGACCCATTTAGTTACGTTTCTGTCACACCCTGATCTGTTTCAACACTCCCTCCAGGTGTCGCCCATCTTCCCTTTATCCCCTGTGTATTTAGACCTATGTTCTCTGTCTGTTGTCAGTTCGTCTTGTCTGTTCAAGTCAACCAGCATTTTGTGTCTCAGCTCCTGCTTTTCCATTTCTCTCTTTTCTCACCCTCCTGATTTTGACCCTTGCCTGTCCTGACTCTGAGCCCGCCTGCCTTGACCACTCTGCCTACCCCTGAGCCTGCCTGCTGCCCGGTACCGTTGCCCCACCTCTGGTTTACTGAACTCTGCCTGCCTTGACCTGTCTATTGCCTGACCCTGCCTGCTGCCCGATACCGTTGCCCCACCTCTGGTTACTGACCCCTGCCTGCCTTGACCTGTCTATTGCCTGCCCCTGACCCCGACTGCCGCCCGGTACCGTTGCCCCACCTCTGGTTACTGACCCCTGCCTGCCTTGACCTGTCTATTGCCTGCCCCTGACCCTGACTGCCGCCCGGTACCGTTGCCCCACCTCTGGTTTACTGACCTCTGCCTGCCTTGACCTGTCTATTGCCTGCCCCTGTTGGAATATTAAACTATTGTTTATTCTACGTGGTCTACATCTGGGTCTTACCTTCCTACCTGACAGTTTCAGCCTTATTCTAAAATGGATTACATTGTTTTTTTAAACTCATCAATCTACATACAATACCCAATTATGACAAAGTAAAAAGAGGTTTTGATTTTTCTGCAAATGTATTCAAAATAAAAAACTGAAATATCACATTTACATAAGTATTAAAACCTTTTACTCATTACTTTGATGAAGCATCTTTGGCAGTGAATACAGCCTCGAGTCTTCTTGGGTATGATGCTACAAGCTTGGCACACCTGTATTTGGGGAGCTTCTCCCATTCTTCTCTGCAGTTCTTCTCAAGCTCTGTCAGGTTGGATGGGGAGCGTCGCTGCACAGCTATGTTCAGGTCTCTCCACAGATGCTCGATTTGATTTAAGTTTGGGCTCTGGCTGGGCCACTCAAGGACATTCAGAGACTTTTCCCGAAGCCACTCCTGCATTGTCTTGGCTGTGTGCATAGGGTCGTTGTCCTGTCGGAAGGTGAACCTTTGCCCCAGTCTGAGGTCCTAACCACTCTACCATAAAGGCCTGCTTTGGTGGAGTGCTGCAGAGATGGTTGTCCTGCTGGAAGGTTCTCCCATCTCCACAGAGGAACTCTGTCAGAATGACCATCGGGTTCTTGGTCACCTCCCTGACCAAGGCCCTTCTCCCCCGATTGCTCAGTTTTGCTGGGTGGCCAGCTCTAGGAAGAGTCTTGGTGGTTCCAAACTTCTTCCATTTAAGAACGATGGAGGCCACTGTGTTCTTGGGGACCTTCAATGCTGCAGAAGTTTTTTGGTACCCTTCCCCAAATCTGTGCCTCGACACAATCCTGTCTCGGAGCTCTACGGACAATTCATTCGATCTTGTTTTATTCTCTAACATGCACTATCAACTGTTGGAACTTATAGACAGGTGTGTGCCTTTCCAAATCATGTCCAATCAATTGAATTTACCTCAGGTGGACTCCAATCAAGTTGAAGTCTCATGGCAAAAGCTCCATTTCGAGTCTCATAGCAAAAGGTCTGAATACTTATGTAAATAAGTAACCTGTTTTCACTTTATCGATATGGGGTATTGTGTGTAGATTGATGAGAGAAAACATGTATTTAATCAATTTTAGAATAAGGCTGTAAAGTAACAAAATGTGGAAAAAGTGAACTTTCCGAATGCACTCAAAAATATATACAGCATTTATTCATGAAAAAATGTGTTGACAGTTTTCATGGTCTTTCTTTATATTCAGTATAATAACATTATATATATATATGACGTAAAATCAAACTCACATCACTAAGTATGTTCCCAGATGCTTTGGCTGACTGGAAGGGAATGGCATCCAAACGGAGCTTGTAGCCACCATCTCTGATTTTAGTCCACGACTCCTTATAGCGGGTCTGCCAACACAAAACATTCAGTCCGTAAACTACCGGCACAAAATGGATCCAACGATAGGTAATCAGAAAAAAACTACCCACATTTGCTTGATTTCTCTGCAAAACCAGGTGAAACCAGTGCTCTATTCATTCTTCATCTTTGCAGGAGTGTGTGTGTGTCTAGGGTACTGACCTCACTGATGTTCATGGCATTGAGCTTGGCCTGCACGTGTTCAGGCAGATCTCCGGAGAGTGTGTAGTTGTGCTTGATATGTTCCCCCTTTTCCCTGTACAGCCTCTGAAAAACACAGGTCAACCTTGTTGTGATCACAAAACTATTGTACAGTCCTACAACGAATGATACATTTTCTTGTCTGTGAGAAATGACATGTTCAGGGCTATAATTCTTTGTTGTTGCTATTTTCACAGCAGGTAGCGTAAATGGCTGGGTTTTGATAAAATAAATATGTTGTAAGTGTGATGAGGGCTTGACCATTCACTGGCCAATCAACGTTTTTCATGGATTAATTATGCATGCGGTTGTCTCAAGTTTTGTACGCTATTGAAGGTCTTTGAGTTATCATCAACTACAATTCAGCTGGAGGGCACGGAATATTATTGTCCTAGTCCATTGTGGATTGATACCATTTATTAAATAGGATACAGTAACTAATAATAGCAACAGTAGAATGCATCCTGTTTTGATAAATATGTTTGCAGTCCAAATAGTTCGAGATGGCTTCAACAAAATCCAAAATAATACAAAGGGAATGTACTGTTTTGCTGTTCCCAAATGTGGTCTTTCAATAAAGCTTTGGTGATTAAGATTAATTTCAAGGCAGTCTCACAAGCAAAATCCTTGGCTTTGAAAAGAATGAAACAAACTGGGATTTTTTTAATGATTCTAATTATAGATACAAGTTTCACCAGCCCATCTGTTGTTCCATGAGCATTGTGCGTCATGGCTGGATAGGCTGCGCTTCCGCTCTCAAAATCAATGCCATTACTAACCGTGTTACTGCTAAGACCTGCTTTTGGTTACATGCTGACCAGACCGGACACGTCGCATGCGCAAGCATCGCAAAATAAATTTTGAAATCCACGTTATTCAATTATTGCGTGCGCGTGCCAACGAGCGTCTGCAATGTCAAGGGCTAAAATAGAAGCAAGACCTCTTTTGTCAGGGTTTCTCCAGAAGTAGACTTTGTCCTCAGACTTGTCTTTTTGTCTTGGTTGAATTTGTTGATTTTAAGTTCCTTTATTTCTGTAGACAACTTGTCCTGGAGCGCTTGGTTAGTTGTCATATTCAATGAACTGATGACATCATCATTAACAGCTCCTTGCAGAGCTGTGCGTTTCTCTTCAATCGTGTTATCCATTTCAATAAAATCCTAAATAAAAGTGTGAATTAAAAGTTTGCATCTCGGAGCATTGGAGCACCATTAGGTGCAAAAACTCGACTTACCCAGTTGCGGCCCACTTTTTGAAAGCAAACCACTCGATTTCATCTCTACGTTATATTGGCATCGAACATGTCACCGTCCCTAGGAGAGGGGGTGACCTCGACAATTTATTGTTAAAACGAGAGGCTACCCGGATCTTTAATTTAAAGACCCTTGCTCCCTTCGGTCTCAACGTAGACTTTGATCTGAAGCCATTATTGTGATTTTGCTATTGTAAATGTTTGTAGGCTTATGTAGCCAAATTGTATCTATAATCGTACGTTATCCATATGTTTTTTTTATGCTGTTTTAATATATAAGAATTAACCAATGATATCAGGCCACACCTGGCCATGATTACAGACACCTGTGTGTGTCTTTTGACACTATAAATGAGTCATCCCGCAGTGTTTGTCATTATACCCTGATGAAGACAGCTTGGCTGTCCAAACGTTGGACATAAATATTTTTGCATCTGAGCTCCTAGAGTGTGTGGCTCTCCTTTATTTTTTTAAACCTTTACAATAAACACCTGCTGCGCCCTGTGCTTGAAACCAGCTCTCTGTCTCCCCTTGTGTTCATTACAGTAGGTTTATGTGTATGATATTGGATGTGATTTAGCGAGAGTGTGTATGTCTGAATACGAGTAAGGCTATAACGTGTGATGTCCAAATAAATAATAACCCAGACAATTTGCATTGTTGAGTGTATGTGTTTAACATGGAGTATAGCCTTAATATTCAGGATGATAATTTGAATCCATATCGTATCACCATCATAGATGCATCATAATTACATTTAACAACATTTTCAGAGAAAAACACATCCCAGCACTTCCATAGCAATTGACGTTTCAAGTGACTATGAAAGAGACCTTGCTTTACTCTAGAGATGGCTTCACTACAGTACAAATGTATCCCGTACAATATGTTCTCATTCCCCAACGTCCCTGTTCTGATATCTTCCCATTGCTTGTTAAACATATATCAACATGTAGACAGACAAAAACATATTACATTTTAGAAAAGTTTCACAATAAAGAGAGAGCGATCGAGTGTTTGTATATGTAAGCGTGTATGTAATTGAGTGTGTGTGCTGATAAAGTTCATAGTGTTTAAATATTTGTACAGTTCCAATTTTTTTCCATAACCTGAAGTCCCTGTAGAATTTGGTACAGCCACGGTGTTATGGAGCTGTCTCGGAAGAGCTGTCCATCTATAAAGAGTTTGTCTACAATGAGAAAGGTACTCTCCCTCTGCTGCCTCTGTACAGGATACAGCCCCTTGCGACGTTCGTTTATCTCCCGGGGAAATTGGTAATGAATTTGGTCCCTTTAAGCTCGCTTCCCCTGCTTTAGATCAGCTCCTTTTGTTGGTTGTGTTCAAATTTTGCGTTGGTCTTGTCGCACTGAGCCACCTTGTTTACAGTCTCTATAGGAAGCTTCAAGGTGGATTACACGAACTCTGATCGCCCCCTCTGGATTATTTGATGCGTCCTCAGCCATCCCCAAAAAATATTAGATTTTCACGCATGCTTCGGGTTTGTATGTCTAGTAGCGACTCCCTCATCATCCTGTTTTCCCTGAGTAGACAATCCATGTTGGAATCGAGGGTTTTTACCTTGGCTGTGAGTGCCTTGTTCTCTCCTTGGAACGTGAGAATTTCACTCTGGCTAAACTCCAAACTCCCCCTCAGCCCTGCTTCCTCCTCACACAACTTTTCAAGTGTTGCATGGATTCCAGCAAGAACACTCGCCTCTACTTCAAAAGGTTAGTAAATCGTCAGTGTCTGTAGATTAATCTGCCTTTCTATTTTTGTAGGGTTAGAGTTATTTTGTGAGGTAGCCGGATCTTTCCACGATAGAGTATGTTGTCCCTCCATAGCATAAAGCTATTGATACTCATCGATTTCCCTCAGGCTCTCCTTAGTATCACATTTGGCTCAGAACTGCAAGCAGTTGTTTACAAATCTTTTAACGATGTGTCTTTCCCAGGACGACCGAAGATGTTATTGAGTTATTTCTTTTTAAACAAACAGACAGGGGAGAAATTCCAACCGTTTTCCCCATTGTAAAAGAATGATATTAAGCAACCGCACCTAAGCAGAACGAGTACAAGGTAAGTGATGTCATTTCAATGGATAAACAAATGCATTGCCTTAAGATGACCACATTTTTTACATTTTTGCTGAGCTTGACCTAATTGATTATATTCATCATGCATGATATATAGCCTGTGGGAAGAAGGGGGGATGCATGCTTATGGCATTGCCAGCAGTAAGATTTGAGTTCGATTCCAAAAAGGAAATCGCTGTAGGTTATGAATGGTATGTCATTTATTTATATTTTTTACCTTAATAGACAGAGTTAGTGCACATGTGTTATCGGGTCCAAAGCAACCGCCCAGAGTTTAAGTAGTGTCCCTTTTTAGCCGCTATGTATAGATGACTGGTGGGCTTACGTCTAGGGCCAGTTTATTGCTGAGTTTGGCCTGGACCATCTCGGGAGTGTCCTCCACGCTGGTGAACTTCAGATCGCTGACATGTTGACGGTACTTTTTCTGGAAAACACCACAGATAAAGCACAGTATGTGAAATGAAGAGTAAATGAAATAAAATCTAACTGTGTTAAAAATGCACTTAAAATTTAAACACACTTTACAGTAAAACAAAATAAAAGACGTTAAAGCAAATAAGAGGTAGGCTGGGTCAAAAAGAACTCTACCCCCAGTTAATGTCAATATATTTTAGACTGTTCTGGAGCTGAAATAGATCCATGTATAATCATGACTAGGGTGTTGTTGTTGTTAAGGAAATTATAATAAAGATGATTATGAATAGAGTACTTCTGATGATCAACATATTTAAAATCACCCCTACAGAGATTGACAGAAATTAAGGATCACTGCTAGCTAAAATAATGAGATGGGTCAATCATATTGCTTTCACATATCATGTCACTGTTGGATTGAGGTCAAGAAGGAAGAGGTGCCGTGAGAAAGAGGCAGCTTTGTGGACAGAGCAATACAAAGACAGCTATACTATAGCTATTTTTCAATAAAACTTCACAATACGTTCGATTTGGCTGCTTGTGGGCAAGGAGACCCCAGCTCCCCTAAAACCATTTACAACTATGTGCCGTTTTTAAGGGATAGTTAAAAGTTAACTATTTGGTTTTAATACTGTATAATCACCTATTTAGCATAGTCAGAACTACATATTTCCGATTATTCAATACAAAACAATTACACACATTTAGCTCCATGAGAGTTATACAGTAAGTAACTTTTCATGATCAGTAAACATCAATGATAATGTAATTTCAGATACGTGAAGGTACCTATCCATTTGGCATGTACTAAGCAAACATCCTTTAGCTTTGCTTCATCAGAGATCAGTATTTTGGAACGAGGATGACATCGGCAAGTTGGACTACTGTTTTCACCACTATAGATGGCAATGAAATCAAATAATATTTGGATATAGTCATTTAGTTTATCCCCTGAAAGTTTGCTTGTTTACTAGCCATATTGACATGATCTGTTATTAGCTAGCTAGCCAATTTCACCTGGTTCGTCAATCAATGTAGCCTATATCATGTGTCAGCAGCAATCGTAATTAAACACTCTTAAAAACAATGTTGAAAAGGGGATAATGTGAGCTAACTTCACTAGGTAGGCCTACATTGGTTGGCGAAAAAGTACATTAGGTCTACAGTACTTACCACTATGGACAAAGTTTCTGCCAGTAGCTTGGGAAGTAAACAGGCAAATGCTCGCTTCTGCTACTTGACAGGCAGAGCCCACAATAGATGCAAAAATAAACCACTCATACTTGTCAGGCAGAATTCACTTTTATTTTATATCGCTCAAATATCCAATTAATGGTGGCTAATATTGAGCGACATTGTGAGGCTACCCTACATATCTGAAATTACATGATGAATTAATGTTTACTGATCATGAAAAGCATGCAGTTAGTTAATTCCTGTATAACTCTGATCATAGAGCTAAATGTGCACAATTGTTTTACATACAATAATCAGAAATGTGGAGGTCTGACCATGCTCTTCAAGAGGTGATGACAACCAAATTGTTTTTATTACATAAAAAAAAACATTCAATCTACCTGCAGTGAAGCCACTCAACATTTACATTCCATTCCATCTAGCAGACACATCCAGAGCGTCCAACAGGAGCAACCAGGGTCAAGTGCCCCACCCAAGGTCACAAGGACAGATCCCTCACCCAGTTGAATCGGGGACCCGAACCAGCGAACTCTTGGCCACTGGCCCAAGCTCCCAACCATCCAAGATCCCCCAACAGTTCCCCTCGACAACAACGTTTGATTTTCACATGATGTCAAGCAAAGAGGCAGTGAGTTTGAAGGTAGTCCCTGACTCAAATGATGTCAATTATCCTATCAGAAGCTTCTAAAGCAATGACATTTTCTGTAATTTTTCCAAGCTGTTTAAAGGCACAGTCAACTTAGTGCATGTAAACTTCTGACCCACTGGACTTGTGATACAGTGAATAAGTGAAATAATCTGTCTGTAAACAATTGTTGGAAAAATTACTTGTGTCATGCACAAAGTAGATAACTAGGGTGACCATATGTCCTCTTTTTCCCGGACATGTCCTCTTTTTGGACCTAAAAAAAATGCGTCCGGCCGGGATTTCTATATCGCCCAAAATGTCCGGGATTCGGCTTTTGCTTTCTACAGTCGCCATTCATTGTGTGCGTTTTTGGGGGTTTGCATTGCTTTGAATTTTCTCTTTAGGTCCCGCCTTCTCACACGCCACCATTGGTGGGCCATGTAGGCCTACGCAAACATTGGTCAAACTGCATCTCAATCATTACCCTCACCATGGCAACAGCCAAGAGACAGAGCAGCAGCTTGCTTGTCAACAGTGGCAAATGGCTCCAGAACAGCGTAAAAATGCCCAAACGCAAATGTAAATTCACAGACGATTTACAGAGAAAATTCCCGTGTTTTCGTCTTGGTCGGGATCCGTGTGAAGCAGAATGCATGACCTGCAAAGCTGGCACGTATGTGTCAGTGTCAAATAAAGGTGCTAGCGACCCAGAAGCCCACATAAGCTCCGCAAAACACAACATTGCAGCTAAAGGAGAGAGTTCCTCAGGTAAATTAACTGACTATTTTGTGAGAGCAGGTAAAACAGAAGATGCTGTTACTGCTGCGGTGGGAGTTTTTGCATTCCACAACACGAAGCATCACAATAGCTACAGATCAATGGACTGCACGTCTGTCTTGTTAAAAGGCTTTCCCTGATTCCGAGACTGCGCAAAAATGTTCAAGCGCTCGTACTAAGACCGAAGCAATTGTTAACGCTGTGATAGCACCACATTCTGTCGACATAGCTCAGAAAGCACTAGAAGACATACCTTACTGTGGTGTTTCTACTGATGGGAGCAAACACGGTGCTGTGAAAATATTCCCTCTGCTTATTCAGTATTTTGATTGGAAGAATGGTGGCGTGCAAAGTAACTTAGTCTAAGTTAAAAACACTCCAAATGAGACAGCTGATACTAGGGTGACTATACGTCCTCTTTTTCCCGGACATGTCCTCTTTTTTGAAAACTAAAATATGGTCACCCTAAGATAACCAACTTGCCAAAACTATAGTTTGTTAACAAGAAATTTGTGTAGTTGTTGAAAAACGAGTTTTAATGACTCCAACCTAAGTGTATGTAAACTTCCAACTTCAACTATATACTTAGCGTCATATATAGTTGACTTAAGTATGAAAGTATGTGATTCTTAACCCAGTCATACAGTATGTCCTCTATATCAAGTGTTTAAGTTTGGTGCAACTTTGTACTTCCAGCTCTGAACAAAGACCTCATTGACCTAAGATTGAGCATTCTTTTCTAGGTTAAGGATTTAAATGTTACCTCGCTAACAAGCTCGCCAGCCTTCTTTGCTTGTTTCACATCCAGGAAATCTGCTGCCACCCAGCCCACGCCCTTCATCCAGTTCCGATCCGACCTGTACTGTTTCTGAATACACAAACAAGGAACAGCTCTCATACCCGTTCGTTATTTTAAATACTAATTTGTTCTTAACTGACTTGCCTGGTTAAACACATGTTAAGTTAATTAATACATCAAATACAATACCATTAAAGGTGCATTCTATCTGTAAAATGTCCATATGCAAATAACCTTCAACACCTATGATATAATGATATCTGTATTTATGGTAAATGAGAGAAATGCCAGCAGACATTCCTGGTGCTTTGGTTGTTCTGATGCTGCATTCATGCCCTATCGGAGTAATCAGAGGAACGATTGTCAACTTGGAGCCACAACCTGGGAGCTTTCACTTGTTTCGAACTCGTTTAGAACGCTAACGACAAACTAGCTACAGCAAACATAATATTAAAGTACAGCTATCACGCGGCTCGCAATCAAATGATGGTGTTAAAAAAAATGTTTTGTTATATTTAACTGGCAAAAAATGCTGTCATCAAAGTCATTTCTGTGGTAATAGGTTACGTCAGCATTTTGGGAAAGTCAGGGACCAGAGTTTCCAACTTGTATTTACGACTTGGAAGCTGGCGTGAGTGTTTTTTCCAAGTCGGGATTTATATTTACTATTACTCCGATTTGCTGTGAATGCAGCCTTAGACTTACGTGACTGAGAATGCTGGGAAATGTAGTTCCGGCAGGTAAAACTTACATCACTCAGTAGTCCGTAGGCCTTCTTGGCCCAGGCCACCTTCATGTCGCCGGGCAGGGTTGTGTACTTGTGCAGGAAGGTCCTGTAGTTGGTCTCAGTTGCCAGATCCTGGGCCTTCTTGGCGTGGGTCAGGGTCAACATGTCCAAAGAGGCACTATGCTTGGTCTTAGTGTCCTCATACTCCTTTCTGTAATGGTGATCACTCTGCAACCGGGTGGCCAGAGCCGAGTGCGCCATCTGAGAGTCGTCAGTGACCGTCTTCACCCCAATCATCTTCCCCTTAGTCTGCTCGTACTTCTCCTTGTATTTTACCTGGCCAGTCAGAAATGTCTCATTAGTGGCCGCTAGAAGAGATCCTTGAAAAGGATATTTAGCCCCATCCCTAACACTAACTTCTGGGACTAATCCCTGCCTACCATACCCTTTCTGATTTGTATTTTGACCAACCACATCCTACTTAAAATTAGCATTTGTGATTATGTTGTTGCTGTTCTTGTATCAATGCATTTCTGTGAGTCACAGAGATACTTAGCATAGTGCTATGCCTGGTACCTGGTCAAATAAAGGTTAACGAATACATTAATAAGGGGGTAACTCACATTACTGGCCAGGTCTCTCTTAGCCTTAGCTGTGAGGATGGACAAGGAGTCCATGCGCAACTCAAAGCCCTTCTCTCGCTGTTGCTCCCAGCTACTCTTATACACTTTCTGAAATGAAAACAAGATCGAATGATGGAACATGTTAAAAGACAGACAAGAATTGTAAATTGCCCAGAGCTGTGTTTGAATACTCATACTAACCACACTGTTTGACATAAATTGAGTATATTATATGCTTATTGTTCATAGTATGGATACAGTTAATATGCCAAATGTTCCCGGATGTCGTACTAAATTCACCAAAATACGAAGAATACAAGCAGTGGACACTATTTCCGTGCTTTTAGGGCCCATAATGCAATTCTTCTGAAAATGGGCATGGCCTCACAACGTTTTCAGATTTGAAGAAAATGGGGGAAATGATGCAGCCAAAGTCCGACGAGAGTGGATACAAATTCATTGCTTTAACTAATTATGACAAATGTTAAGAATATTTTGAGCAATGTATTGACTTTCCAAATAAGTTACGTTACGTTATATGTTGGCTGAAAATTTGTTAGCTACGCTATCCTTACGAACCGCATAGCATTACAGCAGTATGTTCATTTTTATCAGGATCCCCATTAGCTAACGCCGTAACGTAAGCTAATCTTCCTGGCATCCAAAAACAGCAGTATGTACCGGTATGTTAGCTAGTTATCTAACGTTAGTTTGCTACTAATACAGTTAACTTGCCAGGCAGTATATTAACTATAATCTAACTAACTACCCAACGTTTATTGACTTGATTATTCATGTCATTCTTAGCTAAGTGGTATAGTCGTTCTCAATGGACATTGTTCATTCTGTCTATCTACTCCGATTTCAGAGTACTCTCGTCTGAGTGAGCCAGTGCAGAATAACTGATGAATTTATGAACGCTCAACACCCTTTGAATATATGGCCGGTGTCAGCAAAAAAGAGAATAATTAAATTGTTGCCAGCAGCACAGTTAGTCACCGCTCTGGATAACATGAAAACAGTCTAACAAGCTCTGCTATGGCTAGTAAAATGGTCAGAGTGAGGTGTTGTCTCATTTGTGTCTGGAAATAGCAAGCAAGCTAGCCAACGTTAGCTTGGGTGCTTGACTGCCGTACTCCTCGGCCAGAGCGTCCAGTGATGTGCTCTGAGAGCAAAACATTCAGAATTTACGATGGACAATCTGACAACGCTTTGGATTTACAAACACCCAGAGTGCACTCTGAACGCACTCTGGCACTCCAGATTGAATTTACAAACACACCCAAAATTGTAAAATGTCTAGCTAGTAACAAGCTAGTAAGAAGTTGCATAGCAACAGCATCAACTTCCGGTAGACAGGCAAAGCGCTAGTACGCTCAACTGAAAGGATACCGTTTATTTACAGTATACTAAAATTAACTCGTGTGGCTCAGTTGGTAGAGCATGGTGTTTGCAACGCCAGGGTTGTGGGTTCGATTCCCACGGGGGACCAGTACGGGAAAAATATTTTTTTATGAAATGTATGCATTCACTACTGTAAGTCGCTCTGGATAAGAGCGTCTGCTAAATGACTAAAATGTAAATGTAATGTAAAATAAACTAATAGTATGTAGTCTGCCAGAGTCCTTACCCCACTGAGGAGGTCTGCATTGGCTTTGGCCTGCCTGAAGAGTGGCTCATCTTTATCCATGGTGTACTGGTGCATCATCCGCTCGTTGCCCGCCTTATACGTTAGCTGACGGGAGAAATAGCCAATCAAACACAAGCCGACTGAATACAGCCAGAAGAAAAGAGCAGGACAGGGTTATAGCAAATGAACAGCCAACCTCACCTTGCTCTGCAGTTCCTGGCTCTTCTTGGCGTGTTTGATAGAGAGAGTATCGGCCACCTGGGTGAACTTAACGTTGTCCACTTTCTGACGGTACTTTTTCTGTGAGAGGAAACAAAGTGAGGAGTCAACACTAAAGAAACAAATAAAAAATACAATAACACACACACACACACATACACGCTCTACCCTATTATACTGACATCACTGAGAAGCTCTCCAGCCTTCTTGGCTTGGGTCACATTCAGACATCCATCAGCCTCCCAGCCAACTCCCTTCATCCAGGTCAGATCTGAACGGTATTGATTCTGAGGGGAGAGTGAGAGAGAGAGAAAGAAAGAGGGGGACAGGCAAAGAGTGTGAGACCGAAAAAGAGAGAGTTCACAATTCATTCATATTTGATAGTAAACACTAACTTGAATAACACCTATATAGATATTTTCCTAAATCCCTATTCACCTTCCCTTTGCTCTCCCGACCCTCTCACCTAACCTCAACCCTGAAGACTCAAGTCAATTCAAACATACCTTATGACTGTTCAATTATAAGACCAAAGCTTTCTGATTATTACCCCTTTAAACATTGGCACTCAAATTCTATTATCTGCATGAGAAGATAAGCTGTTCATTTTAGTCTATTAAACACACATAGAACCCTCCATCACCACCAGTGCTGCCCATGGCCCACCCCTCTCTGCCTCACCTCGCTCTGCAGGTTATAGGCCTTTTTGGCCTGCTGTACTTGGATGTCGTCGGATAGGATGGTGTAGTGGTGGAGCTTCGTCCTGTAGTCCAGGTCGCTGGCAAGGGCCTGGGCTTTTTTAGCATGGCTCAGGTTGACCATGTCCATGGACAAGCTGAACTGGGACTGGTTTGCCTTGGAGTTCTTCTTGTACTCAATCTGTTGGAATTGTTGTAGATAACAGAGAGATAGACTGATGAGGGAGGAGATTGAGAATCAGGAGATTGAGAATCAGGAGGTTGAGAATTTCCTGGTGTGTATGTGTGTGTTTTGTACACTGCATCATTTAGAGGGTTTTGTGAACTGTGTGCTGTAACTCACAATGGTATTGTTAAAAAAAAACTAATTTAGAGTGCCTTCAGAAAGTATTATACCCCTTGACTTATTCCACATTTTGTTGTGTTACAGCCTGATTTCAAAATGGATTAAATAGATGTTTTCTATCACCCATCTAGTCACAATACCCCATAATGACAAAGTGAAACATGTTTTTAGAAATGTTTGCAAATTTATTGAAAATGAAATACAGAAATATATCACACCCCTGAGTGAAATCTTTGTAGAAGCACCTTTAGCAGTGATTACAGCTGGAAGTCTTTCTGTGGAAGTCTTTTAAGAGATTATTCAAGCTCTGTCAAATTGGTTGTTGATCATTGCTGGACAACCATTTTCAGGTCTTTCCATAGATGTTCATGTACATTTAAGGCAAAGCTGTAACTCGGCCACCCAGAAACATTCACTGTCTTCTAGGGAAGCAACTCCAGGGTAGATTTGGCCTTGTGTTTTAGGTTATTGTCCTGCTGAAAGTTGAATTCATCTCCCAGTGTCCGGTGGAAAGCAGACTGAACCAGGTTTTCCTCTAGAATTTTGCTTAGCTCCAATACATTTTTTTATACTGAAAAACTCCCCAGTCCTTAATTATTACAAGCATACTCATAACATGATACAGCTACCACTATGTTTGAAAATATGGAGTGTGGTTCTCAGTAATGTATTAGATTTACCCCAAACATATCACTTTGTATTTAGGACAAAAAGTTCATTGCTTTGCCACATTTTTGCAGTATTACCTTACTGCAAACAGGATACATGTTTTGGAATATTTATATTCAGTACAGGCTTCCTTCTTTTCACTCTGTCATTTAGGTTAGTATTGTGGACTAACTACAATGTTGATGATACATACACAGTTTTCTTCTATCACAGCCATTAAACTCTGTAGCTGTTTTAAAGTCACCATTGGCCTCATGGCCTTCCTTTCCGGCAACTGAGTTAGGAAGGACACCTGTATCTTTGTAGTGACTGGGTGTATTGATACACCATCCAAAGTGTAATTACTAACTTGACCGTATTCAAAGGGATATTCAATGTCTGCTTTTTTTACCAATAGGTGCCCTTTGCAAGGGACTGAAAAACCTCCCTGGTCTTTGTGATTGAATCTGTGTTTGAAATGCACTGCTTGACTGAGGGACCTTCCAAATAATTGTATGTGTGGGGTACAGTGATGAGGTAGTCAATCAGAAATCATATTAAAAACTATTATTGCACACAGATTCCATGCAACTTAATATGTGACTTGTGAAGCACATTTTTACTCCTGAACTTATTTAGGCTTGCCATAACAAAATGGGTTGAATATGAATTGACATTTTAGCTTTTCATTTTTTATTGAACTGTACACAAAGAGACGGGTCTCGTGGACAAAGACCCGGGTGCCTTGTTAGGATCCGTCGCCGAGAGGGTAATCTACAGATACCATCGGTCCTATTAGCCAACGTACAATCAATCAGTAATAAAATATCCTACCAACGGGACATTAAAAACTGTAATATCTTATGTTTCACCGAGTCGTGGCTGAACGATGACCTGAATAACATACAGCTGGCAGGTTTTAAGCTTTTTCGGCAGGATAGAACAGCGGCCTCTGGTAAGACAAGGGGTGGCGGTCTGTGTATATTTGTAAACAACAGCTGGTGCACGAAATCTAAGGAAGTCTCAAGGTTTTACTCTCCTGAGGTAGAGTATCTCATGATAAGCTGTAGACCACACTATTTACCAAGAAAGTTTATCTGTATTTTTTGTAGCTGTCGACATGCCACCACAAACCGATGCTGGCACTAAGACCGCAGTCATTGAGCTGTATACGTATACTACCTTACCTGACACCCTAGACCCACTTCAATTTGCTTACCGCCCCAACAGATCCACAGACGATGCAGTCGCCATCGCACTGCACACTGCCCTATCCAATCTGGACAAGAGGAAAACCTGTGTAAGGTATTCCTCTTGACTATAGCTGAGCATTCAATACCATAGTACCCTCCAAGCTCATCATTAACTTTTTTAGGATAGGGGGCAGCATTCGGATGTTTGGATGAAAAGCGTGCCCAAAGTAAACTGCCTGCTACTCAGGCCCAGAAGCTAGGATATGCATATAATGGGTAGATTTGGATAGAGAACACTCTAACGTTTCTAAAACTGTTAGAATTATGTCTGTGAGTATAACATAATTTATTTGGCAGGCGAAACCCCGAGGACAAACCATCCAGGATTTTTGTTGTTGTTGAGGCGACAGTGTTTTCAATGAGCTTTCTATGTGGATCTAGATTTCTAAGACACTTGCTTGCAGTTCCTATCGCTTCCACTGGATGTCAACAGTCTTTAGAAATTGGTTGATGTTTTTCTTTTGAGTAATGAAGAAGTAAGGCTGTTCAGAACGAGGGTCGAGTCTAGTGTACTGTTGTGGTTGGGGCGCACGACCTGAAAGCTCGCTCCACTTTGTTTCCATCCTGTATTGAACACTGTTTATCCCGTCTTAAATTATATCGATTATTTACATATAAAAAATACCTAAAGTTGTATTAGGAAAGTTGTTTGAAATGTTTGGATCAAAATTACAGTTAACTTATTAGATATTCTGTAGTCATGTTGCGCGAGTTGGAACCAGTGTTTTTCTGAATAAAACGCGCCAAATAAATGGACATTTTGGAGATATAACGACGGAATTTATCAAACAAAAGGACCATTTATGATGTTTATGGGACATATTGGAGTGCCAACAGAAGAAGATCTTCAAAGGTAAGGCATGAATTATATCGTTATTTCTGAGTTTTGTGTCGCACCTGGCGGGTTGAATTATGATTGTCATGTGTTTGTTTGATGGGGTGCTGTCCTCAGATAAAAGCATGGTTTCCTTCGCCGTAAAGCTTTTTTGAAATCTGACATGCTGGCTAGATTAGCAAGAAGTTAAGCTTTAATTTGGTGTATTGCACTTGTGAATGTATGAAAGTCTTTTTTTATTTTATTTTGCGCTCTGCAGTTTCACCGGATGTTGACTAAACGTTCCGCTAGCGGAACCCCTATCCCAAACAGGTTTAAGCTCGAGGCCCTGGGTTTGAACCCCGCCCTGTGCAACTGGATCCTGGACTTCCTGACGGGCCGCCCCAGGTGGTGAAGGTAGGAAACAACACCCTCAACACTGGGGCTCCAAAAGGATGCATGCTCAGCCCCCTCCTGTACTCCCTGTTCACCCATGACTGCATGGCCATGCAAACCTCCAACTCAATCTTCAAGTTTGCAGATGACACAACAGTGGCGCAGTGGTCTAAGGCACTGCATCTCAGTGCTAGAGGCATCAGTACAGACACCCTGGTTTGAATCCAAGCTGTAAAACAACCGGCCGTGATTGGGAGTCCCATAGGGCAGTGCACAATTGGCCCAGTGTCATCCAGGTATGGCTGGTGTAGGCCGTCAATTGTAAATAAGAATTTGTTCATAACTAATTTGCCTATTTAAATAAAGGTTAAATACGTTTTTTTATAACAATTACCAACAATGACGAGCCTACATGGAGAAGGTGAGGGCACTGGGAGTGTGGTGCCCGTAAAATAACCTCTCACCCAATGTCAACAAAACAAAGGAGCTGATCATGGACTTCAGGAAACAGCAGAGGGAGCACCCCCCTATCCACATCGACGGGACCTCACTGAAGAAGGTGGAAAGTTCCTCAGTATACACATCAATGACAAACTGAACTGGTCCACCCACACAGATAGTGTGGTGAAGAAGGCGCAACAGCCATTGTGATTGGCTCAGTGTTCTTTCATTCATGGGGACACTGAGCCACCACAGAATCTACAGGGAGACCTATGCAGTTCAAGCCCCCTTTGGTGCTGCCGTAGATTTACATTAGAAGTTTCCACCCAAGAAGGCTCAAGTTCATTGACAGATATGACAACAAATCACTTTATATCTAGTGTAGCGTTGATTGGACTGATCATGTCAACAACATACTTTCAGAATCTTAGCTAGCAAGCTAGACAAGTATTCATCATCATGTCCACATCACATCATCATGTCCACATCACCAACGGACTATCATGGTCCAAACACACCAAGACAGTCATGAAGATGGCACAACAACACCTTTTCCCCCTCAGTAGACTTGATTTGGCATGTGTCCCAGATACTCAAATATTTCTAGAGCTGCTCCATCGAAAGCATCCTGACTGGTTGCATCACCGCCTGGTATGGCACCTGCTCGGCATCTGACTGTAAGGCGCAACAGAGGGTAGTGCTTACGGCCCAGTACATCACTGGGGCCAAGCGTCCTGCCGTCCAGGACCTTTAAACAAGGCTGTGTCAGAGGAAAACCCAAAATATTGTTCCCAGTCATCCAAGTCATAGACTTTTCTCTCTGCCATGACTGCTGAACAATTAATCAAATGGCCACCCAGACTATTTACATTGACACCCCCCCCCCCCCCCCCTTTGTTTTACACTGCTGCTACTTGCTGTTTATTGTCTGTGCATAGTCACTTTACCCCTACCTACATGTATCCTGAATCATGGCTTAGGAAATCTCCATCCCTAACTATGACATATTCCGCCAAAATAGAACTGCCAAAGGGGGTGGTGTTGCAATCTGCTGCAAAGATAGCCTGCAGAGTTCTGTATTACTATCCAAGTCTGCACCAAAACAATTCGAGCTTCTACTTCTAAAAATGCACCTTTCCAGAAACAAGTCTCTCACTGTTGCCGCTTGCTATAGACCACCCTCTGCCCCCAGCTGTGCCCTCGATACCATATGTGAATTGGTTGCCCCCATCTATCTTCTGAGCTCGTGCTACTAGGTGACCTAAACTGGGACATGCTTAACATTTACATTACATTTACGTAATTTAGCAGACGGTCTTATCCAGAGCGACTTACAAATTGGTGCATTCACCTTATGATATCCAGTGGACCAACCACTTTACAATAGTACATCTATATCTTTTTTTTGGGTGGGGGGGGGGGGGGGGGGGGGTTAGAAGGATTACTTTATCCTATCCCAGGTATTCCTTAAAGGTGGTGATTGACTCCGCTGACCTGGCATCGTGAGGGAGCTTGTTCCACCATTGGGGTGCCAGAGCAGCGAACAGTTTTGACTGGGCTGAGCGGGAACTGTGCTTCCGCAGAGGTAGGGGGGCCAGCAGGCCAGAGGTGGATGAACGCAGTGCCCTTGTTTGGGTGTAGGGACTGATCAGAGCCTGAAAGTACGGAGGTGCCGTTCCCCTCACAGCTCCGTAGGCAAGCACCATGGTATTGTAGCAGAGGCGAGCTTCAACTGGAAGCCAGTGAAGTGTGCGGAGGAGCGGAGTGACGTGAGAGAACTTGGGAAGGTTGAACACCAGATGGGCTGCGGCGTTCTGGATGAGTTGTAGGGGTTTAATGGCACAGGCAGGGAGCCCAGCCAACAGCGAGTTGCAGTAATCCAGACGGGCGATAACAAGTGTCTGGATTAGGACCTGCACCGCTTCCTGTGTAAGGCAGGGTCGTACTTTGCGAATGTTGTAGAGCATGAACCTACAGGATCGGGTCACCGCCTTGATGTTAGCGGAGAACGACAGGGTCACGCCACGGCTGTTAGCACTCTGGGAGGAGGACACCCAGGCCATCCTACAATCTAAGCTTGATGCCCTCAATCTCACACAAATTATCAATGAACCTACTAGATACAACACCAAATCCGTAAACATGGGCACCCTCATAGTTATCATCCTAACTAACTCGCCCTCCAAACACACCTCTGCTGTTTTCAATCAAGATCTCAGCGATCACTGCCTCATAGCCTGCATCCGTAATGGGTCTGCGACCAAATTACCACCCCTCATCACTGTCAAACGCTCCCTAAAACACTTCTGCGAGCAAGCCTCTAATCGACCTGGCCGGGGTATCGTGAAATGACATTGACCTCATCCCGTCAGTAGATGACGCCTGGTTATTCTTTAAAAGTGCCTTCCTCACCAGCTTAAATAAGTATGCCCCATTCAAAAAATGTAGAACTAGAAATAGATATAGTCCTTGGTTCACTCCAGACCTGTCTGCCCTTGACCAGCACAAAAACATCCTGTGGCGCTCTGCATTAGCATCGAATAGCCCCCGTGATATGCAACTTTTCAGGGAAGTTAGGAACAAATGTACACAGGCAGTTAGGAAAGCTAAGGCTAGCTTTTTCAAACAGAAATTTGCATCCTGTAGTACAAACTCAAAAAAGTTCTGGGACACTGTAAAGTCAATGGAGAATAAGAGCACCTCCTCCCAGCTGCCCACTGCTCTGAGGCTAGGAAACACTGTTACCACCGATAAATCCACTATAATTGAGAATTTCAATAAGCATTTCTCTACGGCTGGCCATGCTTTCCACCTGGCTACCCCTATCCCGGTCAACTGCCCGGCACCCTCCACAGCAACTTGCCAAAGCCCCCACCATTTCTCCTTCAACCAAATCCAGATAGCTGATGTTCTGAAAGAGCTGCAAAATCTATACCCCTACAAATCAGCCAGGCTAGACAATCTTGACCCTCTCTTTCTAAAATGATCTGCCGAAATTGTTGCAACCCCAATTACTAGCCTGTTCAACCTCTCTTCCGTATCGTCTGAGATTCCCAAAGATTGGAAAGCTGCCGCGATCATCCCCCTCTTCAAAGGGGGTGACACTCTAGACCCAAACTGCTACAGACCTATATCTATTCTACCCTGTCTTTCTAAGGTCTTCGAAAGCCAAGTTAACAAACAGATTACCGACCATTTCGAATCGCACCGTACCTTCTCCGCTATGCAATCTGGTTTCAGAGTTGGTCATGGCTGTACCTCAGCCACACTCAAGGTCCTAAATGACATAACCGCCATCGATAAGAGACATTACTGTGCAGTCATATTCATCGACCTGGCCAAGGCTTTCGACCCTGTCAATCACCACATTCTTATTGGCAGACTCGACAGTCTTGGTTTCTCAAATGATTGCCTCGCCTGGTTTACCAACTACTTCTCTGATAGAGTTCAGAGTGTCAAATCGGAGGGCCTGTTGTCCGGACCTCTGGCAGTCTCTATGGGGGTGCCACAGGGTTCAATTCTCGGGCCGACTCTCTTCTCTGTATACATCAATGATGTCGCTCTTGCTGCTGGTGATTCTCTGATCCACCTCTACGCAGACGACACCATTCTGTATACTTCTGGCACCTCTTTGGACACTGTGTTAACTAACCTCCAGACGAGCTTCAATGCCATACAACTCTCCTTCCGTGGCCTCCAACTGCTCTTAAATGCAAGTAAAACAAAATGCATGCTATTCAATCGATCACTGCCCGCACCTGCCCGCCCGTCCAGCATCACTACTCTGGACGTCTCTGACTTAGAATACGTGGACAACTACAAAAACCTAGGTGTCTGGTTAGACTGTAAATTCTCCTTCCAGACTCACATTAAGCATCTCCAATCCAAAATGAAATCTAGAATTGGCTTCCTATTTCGCAACAAAGCCTCCTTCACTCATGCTGCCAAACATACCCTCGTAAAACTGACCATCCTACCGATCCACAACTTCGGCGATGTCATCTATAAAATAGCCTCCAACACTCTACTCAACAAATTGGATGTAGTCTATTACAGTGCCATCCGTTTTGTCACCAAAGCCCCGTACACTACCCACCACTGCGACCTGTACACTCTCGTTGTTTGGCCCTCGCTTCATACTCGTCGCCAAACCCACTGGCTATAGGTTATCTACAAGTCTCTGCTAGGTAAAGACCCACCTTATCTCAGCTCACTGGTCACCATAGTAGCACCCATTCGTAGCACGCGCTCCAGCAGGTATATCTCACTGGTCACCCCCAAAGCCAATTCCTCCTTTGGTCGCCTTTCCTTCCAGTTCTCTGCTGCCAATGACTGGAATGAACTGCAAAAATCACTGAAGCTGGAGACGCATATCTCCCTCACTAGCTTTAAGCACCAGCTGTCAGAGCAGCTCACAGATTGCTGCACCTGTACATAGCCCATCTGTAAACAGCCAATCTATCTACCTACCTCATCTCCATACTGTATTTATTTATTTATCTTTCTCCTTTGCACCCCAGTATCTCTACTTGCACATCTACCATTCCAGTGTTTAATTGCTATATTGTAATTACTTCGCCACCATGGCCTATTTATTGCCTTTACTCCCTTATCTTACCTCATTTGCACTCACTGTATATAGACTTTTTGTTTTCTTTTGTTCTACTGTATTACTGACTGTATGTTTTGTTTATTCCATGTGTAACTCTGTGTTGTTGTATGTGTCGAATTGCTATGCTTTATCTTGTTCAGGTCGCAGTTGCAAATGAGAACTTGTTCTCAACTAACCTACCTGGTTAAATAAAGGTGAAATAAAAAATAAAATGTACAAACTACCTCGACTAACCTGTACCCCCGCACATTGACTCAGTACCGGAACACCCTGTATATACAGTTGTAGTCGGAAGTTTACATACACTTAGGTTGGAGACATTAAAACTTGTTTTTCAACCACTCCACAAATTTCTTGTTAACAACCTAGAGTTTTGGCAAGTAGGTTAGGACATCTACTTTGTGTATGACACAAGTAATTTTTCCAACAATTGTTTACAGACAGATTATTTCACTTATAATTCACTGTATCACAATTCTAGTGGGTCAGAAGTTTACATACACTAAGTTGACTATGCCTTTAAACAGCTTGGAAAATTCCAGAAAATTATGTCATGGCTTTAGAAGCTTCTGATAAGCTAATTGAAATCAGTTGAGTCAATTGACGGTGTACCTGTGGATGTATTTCAAGGCCTACCTTCAAACTCAGTGCTTCTTTGCTTGACATCATGGGAAAATCAAAAGAAATCAGCTAAGACCTCAAAAAGAAATGTAGACCTCCACAAGTCTGGTTCATCCTTGGGAGAAATTTCCAAATGCCTGAAGGTACCACGTTCATCTGTACAAACAATATTACGCAAGTATAAACACCATGGGACCACGCAGCCGTCATACCGCTCAGGAAGGAGACGCGTTCTGTCTCCTAGAGATGAACGTACTTTGGTGCGAAAAGTGCAAATCAATCCAGAACAACAACAATGGACCTTGTGAAGATGCTGGAGGAAACAGGTACAAAAGGAGGAAACAGGTACAAAAGTATCTATATCCACAGTAAAACGAATCCAGGATCCAGTTCCAGAGGGAGGTGTTTAGTCCCAGGGTCCTTAGCTTAGTGATGAGCTTGGAGGGCACTATGGTGTTGAACGCTGAGCTGTAGTCAATGAATAGCATTCTTACATAGGTGTTCCTTTTGTCCAGGTGTGAAAGGACAGTGTGGAGTGCAATAGAGATTGCATCATCTGTGGATCTGTTGGTGCGGTATACAAATTGGAGTGGGTCTAGGTTTTCTGGGATAATGGTGTTGATGTGAGCCATGACCAGCCTTTCAAAGCATTTCATGGCTACAGATGTGAGTGCTACGGGTCAGTAGTCATTTAGGCAGTTTACCTTAGTGTTCTTGGGCACAGGGACTATGGAGGTCAGCTTGAAACATGTTGGTATTACAGACTCGGACAGGGAGAGGTTGAAAATATCAGTGAAGACACTTGCCAGTTGGTCAGCGCATGCCCACAGTACACGTCCTGGTAATCCATACAGCCCTGTGGCCTTGTGAATGTTGACCTGTTTAAAGGTCTTACTCACATCAGCTGCGGAGAGTGTGATCACACAGTCGTCTGGAACAGCTGACGCTCTCATGCATGTTTCAGTGTTACTTGCCTCGAAGCGAGCATAGAAGTCATTTAGCTCATCTGGTAGGCTCGTGTCACTGGGCAGCTCTCGGCTGTACTTCCCTTTGTAGTCTAAAGGTTTGTTCGTCGGAGGGATATTTTATAAGCTTCCGGGTTAGAGTCCCGCTCCTTGAAAGCGGCAGCTCTACCCATTAACTCAGTTCGATTGTTGCTTGTAATCCATGGCTTCTGGTTGGGGTATGTGTGTACAGTCACTGTGGGGATGATGTCCTCGATGCACTTATTGATTGGGTCGGCAGGTAGCCTAGTGGTTAGAACATTGGGCCAGTAACTGAAAGGTTGCTAGATCGAATCCCTGAGATGACAAGGTAAAAATCTGTTATTCTGCCCCTGAACAATGCACTGTTCCTACGCTGTCATTGTAAATAACAATTTGATCTTAACTGACTTGCCTAGTTAAATAAAATAAAAAGTTCAATTGATAAAGCCAGTGACTGCCATTTCCTCAATGCCATTGGAAGAATCCCGGAACATATTCCAGTCTGTCCTATCAAAACAGTCCTGTAGTTTAGTGTCTGATTCATCTGACCGCTTTTTTATTAAAGACCGAGTCAATGGTGATTCTTGCCTTAATTTTTGCTTGTAAGTAGGAATCAGGAGGATAGAATTATGGTCAGATTTGACAAATAGAGGGGCGAGGGAGAGCTTTGTACGTGTCTCTGTGTGTGGAGTAAAGGTGGTCTAGAATTGTTTTCCCCCTCTGGTTGCACATTTGACATACTGAGTGAAATTAGGTAAAGAACTGATTTAAACTGATTTAAGTTTCCCTGCATTAAAGTCCCCGGCCACTAGGAGCGCCGCCTCTGGATGAACATTTTCCTGTTTGCTTATGGTGGTATACAGCTCATTGAGTGCTGTTTTCGTGCCAGCATCGGTTTGTGGTGGTATGTAGACAGCTACAAAAAATACAGATAAACTCTCTAGGTCAGTGGTTCTTAACCTTGTTGGAGGTACTGACCCCCACCAGTTTCATATGCGCATTCACCGAACCCTTCTTAATTGGAAAAATAAAATTCAAAACATAGGTATATATTGAATGAACAAAATGAACCGTGCATCAACATCAGTGTTCAAAGAACAAAACCATTAAAACATGATTTTCACACAAAAACAAAAACATAATAATGAATATTTACTGCAAATCAGTGTGACTTCTACTGTTGCCTTTCAGAGACCAGTTCAGAAATGCGCGGCTTCACCTTGGCAAGTGCCACTCTCATGTCATTTTCGCAACAAAGTCTGTTCCTTTTCTTCGTTTTTATGTCCAGCATCCTCGAAAAGGATTGCTTGCAAAGATATGTTGTAACAAACGGTATGAAAATCTCCAGAGCTTTCTTAGCAATAACAGGGTACGTTACCATTTGTTGACACCAAAACGTTGAGAGCGTTGTTGTTCTGAAGAGTTGCTGTTGAACCTTCGTACGATGCTGTGAGGATCGGTTTGTTGATGGGTACAAAGCCGAGAACAGGCAGAGTAGCCTTTTCATCGAATCTGGCTCTCTTCACCTTGAATTCAGCGAGCGTTGTGTTCTTGTATTGTCCATCTCCATGCAGCTTAAGTAAGTGTTCTCTTAGTTTTGCCGGTGCTAGACTAGAATTGCTCAACTTGGCATTGCAAATCATGCAGTTAGGACGCTGACTCTCATCACGTTCCGTTATACATGTGAATCCATATTGTACATATTCGTCCGACCACTTTCTTTTTTTGCTCGACATAGTTAGTATGAAGGGATTAAAATATTAAGAAAGAAATCACACGACGTACCATCATGACAGTCACAATTCGACTACTGAGCGCGCCAAATTCCCTGCAGCACAGATAGGCCAAGCGATGTTGCGTGATCACCTGCAGCCAATGATGGCCAAGCGGGGCGTGTCATCACGAATCATATGAGTCGGGTGTGTGTCTTGACCTCCGCCGAACCCCTGAGACTGACTCACCGAACCCCTGGGGTTCGATCGAACCCAGGTTAAGAACCACTGCTCTAGGTAGATAGTGTGGTCTACAGCTTATCATGAGATACTCTACCTCAGGCGAGCAAAGTCTCGAGACTTCCTTAGATATCCTGCACCAGCTGTTGTTTACAAATATGCATAGGCCCCCACCCCGTGTTTTACCATAGGCTGCTGTTCTATACTGCCGATAGAGTGT
This sequence comes from Salmo salar, assembly GCF_965601325.2. NCBI lineage: Eukaryota > Metazoa > Chordata > Actinopteri > Salmoniformes > Salmonidae > Salmo > Salmo salar. The sequence continues at coordinate 6,617,174 of NC_138309.1, forward strand.
GTAACCCGCCAGCTGTATGTTCTTAATGTCGTTGTTCAGCCACGACTCGGTGAAACATAAGATATTACAGTTTTTAATGTCCCGTTGATAGGATATATGTGCTTTCAGTTCGTCCCATTTATTTTCCAGCAATTGAACATTAGCTAGCAGGATGGAAGGCAAACGCAGATTAGCCACTCGTCGTCTGATCCTCACAAGGCACCCAAAATCTTTGTTTCCTTCTCCAGGAAATGACGGGGATCTGGGCCTGGTCGGGTGTCTGTAGTATACCCCTCCCATCCGACTCATTGAAGAAAAACTCTGTCTAATCTGAGGTGGGTAATCGCAGTTCTGATGTCCAGAAGCTCTTTTCGGTCATAAGAGACTAGTAGCAACATTATGTACAAAACAAGCCTGTATCCCTTTCATTGCTGCTTGCAGCTATATTTATTATTATCATATGAAACATTTGATCTCAAATCCAAACTGCTGGAGTATAGATTCAAATGAAAAATGTTAGCTTCACTGTCCAAATACATATGGTGCAACAGCATGTTTATTGTGTTTCATATTCTTACCTCACTGGTCATCTTGGACGCCTGAAGAGAGTGCAGGGTCTTAGAGTCGCTGACATTGCTTGTCTTATCTTTATTTTTCATGAAGGACTCTTTGTACTTAATCTGTAACACACGGCCACCATCCAAATCACATCAGCCAGTCACATATAATCAGATGACCATTCCCTCCCTCATTCTTATCCACTAATATCTCCTTCTCATTACATAAGAAATTATTGTTCTGTGTGAGTACCAGCAACAGGAAGGGAATGCTTACATCGCTGGCCAGGTCCCGAGATGCTTTGGCAGCCTTGACGGTCAGCGTGTCCAGGCCGATGTCACATGTTTTGGACTTGGTCTTCTCCCAGTCCTCCTTGTATTTGATCTGGAATCATTTATATAAATAAAAACTACAGAACCCCTTATTCATATGGTATGTGTATAACCCTTTCGGAATACAGTGCATTCTGAACATATTCAGACCCCTTGACCTTTTCCACATTTTATTACGTTATAGCCTTATTCTAAAATGTATTAAATTGTTTTCCCCCCTTATCAATCTACACACAATAACCCTATAATGACAAAGCAAAAACTGTTTATTTTTTATTTTTACAAATTAATAAAAATATCTACTGAAATATCACATTTTACATAAGTATTCAAACCCTTTACCAAGTACTTTGTTGAAGCACCTTTGGCAGTGATTAAAGCCTCGAGTCTTCTTGGGTATGACGCTATAAGCTTGGCACACCTGTATTTGAGGATGTTCTCCCATTCTTCTCTGCAGATCCTCTCAAGCTCTGTCACGTTGGATGGGGAGCGTCGCTGCACAGCAATTTTCAGGTCCCTCCAGAGATGTTTGACAGGGTTCAAGTCCGGGCTCTAGCTGAGCCACTCAAGGACATTCAGAGACTTGTCCGCAAGCCTCTCCTGCGTTGTCTTGGCTGTGTGCTTAGGGTCGTTGTCCTGTTGGAAGGTGAACCTTTGCCCCGGTCTGAGGTCCTGAGCGCTCTGAAGCAGGTTTTCATCAAGGTTCTCTCTGTACTTTTCTCCGCTCATCTTTCCCTCAATCCTGACTAGTCTTCCAGTCCCTGTCGCTGAAAAACATCCCCACAGCATGATGCTGCTACCACCATGCTTCACCGTAGGGATGGTGCCAGGTTTCCTCCAGACGTGACGCCTTCAATTCAGGTCAAAGAGTTCAATCTTGGATTCATCAGACCAGATAATCTTGTTTCTCATGGTCAGGGTCCTTTAGGTGCCTTTTGGCAAACTCCAAGCGGGCTGTCATGTGCCTTTTACTGAGGAGTGGCTTCTGCCTGGCTACTCTACCATAAAGGCCTGATTGGTGGAGGGCTGCATAGATAGTTGTCCTTCTGGAAGGTTCTCCCATCTCCACAGACGAACTCTAGAGCTCTGTCAGAGTGACCATCGGGTTCTTTGTCACCTCCCTGACCAAGGCCTTTCTCCCTTGATTGCTCAGTTTGACCAGGCGGCCAGCTCTTGGAAGAGTATTGGTGGTTCCAAACTTCTTCCATTTATGAATGATGGAGGCCACTGTGTTTTTGGAAACCTTCAATGCTGCAGAAATGTTTTGTATTGAGACAGGATTGTATCTGTTCCTTGATACAGTCCTGTCTCGGCGCTCAACTGACAATTCCTTCAACCTCATGGCTTGGTTTTGCTCTAACATGCACTGTCAACTGTGGGACCTTATATATAGACAGTTGGACTCCAATCAAGTTGTAGAAACATCTCAAGGATGATCAATGGAAACAGGATGCACCTGAGCTCAATTTCAAGTCTCATAGCAAAGGGTCTGATTACTTATGCAAATAAGGTATCTGTTTTTATTTTGAATAACTTTGCAAAAATGTCAACCAAAATATTTAATACATTTTGGAATAAGGCTGTAAACGTAACAATATGTGGAACAAGTCAAGGGGTCTGAATACTTTCCAAATGCACTGTATATGCAAATGCAGAGCGAAAGCTATGCTGTTTGTATGTACTGTATAGAGTGTAGTGTTTGGTATAGACCGTAGTGTGATAGAAAGATAGTGTACAAGTATATCTTTGGCTCTACTTACATTGCTGAGTTGTTGAGCGTTGATCCTGGCCTGGACGATTTGAGGGGTATCTGTCACCGAGCTGTACTTGACTTGGTCAATGTGTTGTCTGTAGTTAACCTACATGGGGGAATCCGAGATACCAAGTCAGGTTTCCTTGATATTATGAAAGGGGTCCCGCATAGGTTGGTTTTGGTTCCAGTACTTTTTACTATATACATTAACAATATTGGTATGTCTGTAAAAAAATTGTAACCTACAATTAGGGCTGTTATTTATGGTGCCCATATTACCGCCACATCTGCGGTCAAGAGTCATGATGGCAATCAAATTTTACATGACCTTTAGTCACTAAGTAGGCTTCTCCAAGCTCTGATGCTGCTGATGGTCAATAGTAGTCTACCAAACTTGCTAACTGCCAGGTACTCAGCACTCTATTGTCCCTCTAATCACTCTGACATCAATAAAAATGTTATCGAAAATCTACTCAAACACTTCATGAGAACCCATGAGCTCATGTTGGGCAACATTTCTATAGGCTATGCAATTGCGTCAGAAAACAGAGTGATGGCCTTTATTAAAAAGAGGAGGATCCCATCAGCTTTCTATGGGCTAGGCCTACTACATTTATCAACTTTCCTAGTATTAAGCACATTGCTTCTCTTTACAACAGGAGTATAGCCAACCTGGCTGGCATGAAAATGAACTAATGGAAAAGTGTCCTCCATTCGCTATTTAAGTGCATAGATGATGTATTTTTTCCCCCTGCCCCTTTTTTGAGACAGGTATATGATAACGGTCCATTCTAAACCAAGCAAATTTCACACATATATTATTTAGTATTTGTCAAGACAAGACCAAAACAATTATAGTCTGGTGGGTGACAATATTAGCTTTGCCTTAAAGCTCATGTGCAATAAGGCAAGAAACGAATGGCTCATGTAGCCTAGCCCATAGATTTAAAGTGGCAAAATAACTTATTGAAATGAAGTGCATGAATCCGCTTTACAAAGGGTGTAGAGCCTAACTGGCATACATACGCAGCACGTGAGTTTCAAGTTTGGGGAATTTTCACTTTCACCATAAAAATTCACCTTTATAATAAAAACATTACATGCATAATCGCATTTGCCGTCACTTTGGAGAATGGTGTTTTCCCGCTAATGGAACATTTGTGCTTGTAGCCTACGGCCATGCGAGCATTGCTGCACTTACAATGTGAAGAAACAGCTTAATATTATAGGAACATTTTAAGCTAAACGTTCTGATCTGTTGCGTCAGCCTCATTGCTTAAACAAGTTTAGTTGATGTTAGTGGTTGTATTAATTTGGGATCCATCCCATCTCACAACTGTCCCAGACTATGTTTGGAATATTTATTTCTCGCACAGAATAGGTCGACTTTTGTACTATGGGGGATAGTAGATTGACATAGACTAGTGCTTTTGCTGTTCGTTAGGCCCACTCATCTTGTTGGCTGACCGAAAGTAAATGTGGACAGTTCTTCCAATATCTTCAATATGCACCTCGGAATTGGATAAGGACACGTGCAGTTGCGTCCCCGATGTGTCTATCTTCACTTGTAGCCTGTGAGAAGGACCCGATCACGTGAAGGAGAGACATTTGAGTGAGAGGTGATTTGCAGTATGCAGCCGGGAGAAGGGAATTATAATTATTATATTCAGCCCAACAGTCCAACGGCCACTGGCCGCAAAAGGCATAGATTTTTTTAGGGGTTATTATGACCACACAAAGGGGATCCTTTCCAGCTGGGAAATTCAAGGCATATTCAAGTGCTTGTCAAATTGTGAATGAGAGACTGACGAAGTGTGTACAGCCTGCGCAAAAAAACTAAGCAGAGCTAATGCCTTTCATGCAACTTTTTTCTTATCCCCATTAGAGTCGCATCATGCAGCCTTCGAATGTATTAAATATCAAAACATATAGCCCAACGTTTGTATCACAACAACTAAAGTTACATAAATAACTCTAAATTAAGCAAATAGGAGAAGGCTACCTGTTTCTTTGTTAACTGCTCAACACAGAATAGACGCTTGTGCGCACTTCCTCAAATAATTTGGATAAAAAAATATCCTTTTTATTTTATTCAGCTATGTTATTGTCACGCCCTGACCTGAGAGCGACATGTTATTTCCTCTATTTTGGTTAGGTCAGGGTGTGATGTGGGGTGGGCATTCTATGTTGTGTATTTCTTTGTTTGGTCGAGTATGGTTCCTAATCAGAGGCAGCTGTTTATCCTTGTCTCTGATTGGGAATCATACTTAGGCAGCCTTTCCCCCACCTGTGTTTATGGGTAATTATTATTTCTGTGAGTGTTTTGTGTGCGCCACAGTTGCGTCACGTTTCTTTCTGTTTACCTGTTTATTGTTTTGTTCGGTTTTCTTCAAATAAAGAATGTGGAATTACCGGCACGCTGCGCCTTGGTTGATTTATGACAGGGAGTTCGAGGATAGTGAACGTAACAGTTATATTGTATTCTTCATACTATAAAATAATATAACATTTAAATAATATAAAATAATGCCACTGAATTCTAAGCAAATCTTGACTGCTCAATGAACTAGTGTAGCCCACAGCCATTGCCAGTTCAGGGCCTAACATAAGGACAACTCAGAGTATGCTATTCCGTTCTTCTGAAATAGACAACATTTTCTTCATATCATGTTTCTTTAGACCTGTCTAAAATAAATAATGGATTTATTGTGATGGTGTAGGCTATATTACATGGATTTATTAGACTTCTTAAAATGTAGATGTTCCAAAGGTCTGCATCAGTGGCTTGTAGGCTATGCATGGAAGCCAGGAGATGCTAAATGTGTTTATGTTAATTACTGGTCAATTACCATTACACCGGCAGTTATTTCATTGACAATCACTGGCTGACAAAATTTCATGATGCAACAGCCCTACATGCAAGTGTATGCGGACGATACTGTTGTGTATGCTTTTTCCCCCACTGTTGACCAGGCTCTATCTGAACTACAGTCTGATTCCATTGTTTTACTGAACACCTTTATTGACCATAAATTAGTACTGAATGTGGGTTAAACTAAGAATCTGTTTTCTACAGCGTACAAAAATGACTAATGATTTAAACATGTGTAGCTTGGACACTTCGTTTTATTACGGGCCAGAGCTTCAGTGCACATCCATGCATTATTTACCAGAAAGTAGGCTGGCCCTCTTTCAAGTCAAGTATGTTGATTCATTTCTCTTCTTATTTATGTCTCTTTTAAAAAAACTCCCGCCGTACCTAACATCATTAATAACCTTTAGACGTATGGTACCATACCTAGTCTCAGGGATGGCTAACTCTGGAAATCCCTTCGGTCTCCCCAAAGTTAGGTAAATCAGCTTTTAGTTTCTTTGCATCCCATGTATGAAACAAAGTTCCCAACAACTGGATGTACTGGTGCCACTCAGGTAGTTCAAAATATTGATTGGGGACCTCTTTGCTGAGGAATGTGATTGTTTTTCTTGAGTGTGTTTGTAATGTTGTATATTTGTATTCTATAGTAATTTGTCAATTGTGTGTATGCAGAACTCCCTTGTGAAAGAGACCTTGTTCTCAATGGGACTTTGGGATTACTTATTAGTGTGTGTGTATATTAGTTTGTGGTGTGTATACACTCACATCACTGCACAGTTCAGCATTGGGTCAGGTAAGGTTAGACAAATAGATGAATGATTTAACGGTGAAACGTGTCAGAAGGACATTTATTAATCAATGTCAAACATGCAATAGGGTGTGTGTGTGTGTGTGTGTGTCGGGGGGGGGGGGGGGGGGGCCCCATCAAAAAGCATCAAGAAGCACTTACATTGCTGAGTTGTTGAGCGTTGATCCTGGCTTGGACGATGTCAGGGGTATCTGTCACCGAGCTGTACTTGACTTGGTCAATGTGCTGTCTATAGTTCTTCTACATGGGAAGATGAGAGATGCAATAAATTTGTCATGTATCAGGGTAGAAAGATACAGTATGTAAAGACATCTGTAGTGCTGCCTCTGAACATATTTTTTTCTACCCCTGAGTTATTTCAATCCTGTGGTAAAGATAACGGCCCCCAAAACTATAGAATGTGGGCTGTGTTAGGTGTGAGACTTACGCACACAGTTGACAAACAAGTTCAGGGCAGGGGCAGCACATTATGAAAGTTAGCAATTGTGCCTGATAAAATGCGAAGGGGTGGAAAGCAGCAGGGATGGAAGGATGAAAAAGAGACACGTCAGCTACTACAGCAACTGAAATGACTGCAGCCCTTCACTAAGAGCTGCATTTAGTTTCAGAATGGGTGGCAAGGAATAAGTTAGTCCTTAATATTTCAAAAACGAAAAGCATTGTATTAGGGACAAATGATTCACTTATCCCTAAACCTCAACTAAATCTTGTAATAAATTATGTGGAAATTGAAGAAGTTGAGGTGACTAAACTGTCATGGTAAAAACATATTGATGCAACAGTAGCTATGATGGGGAGAAGTCTGTCCATAATACAGTACTACATAGAGCCATGAGTATATGGAACTCTATTTCACATCAAGTAACTCATGCAAGTAGTAATATTAGATTTTTTTTTTTATTATAAAAATACACCTTATTGAACAGTGGGACTGTGAAGCAACACAAACATAGACACAGAGACATACACACACACACACACACACACACACACACACACACACACACACACACACACACACACACACGATAACATATGCACTAGACACATGTACACATGGATTTGTGTATTAGATATGTGGTAGTAGAGTAGGGGCCTGAGGGAACACACTTAATGTGTTGTGAAATCTGTTGTGAAGTATTGTAATGTTTTGAAAATTGTATAAATGCCTTAATTTTGCTGGACCCCAGGAAGAGTAGCAGCTGTCAAGGGACCCATAATAAATACAAATACAAAATGAGCAGAATTGAGAAGATGTGAAGTCAACGGTGCGCTTATGATTTAGATATCATGGGTTGAGCTCACTCTATATATTAGTCTAGTTTAATGGATGATCCACATTTAAAATGGTTTACCCAGCTACTAGACCCCCTTAAAACCTGTTGAGGCAGTATTTTCACGGCCGGATAAAAAATGTACCCGATTTAAACTGGTTACTACTCTTACCCAGAAATGAGAATATGCATATAATTAGTAGATTTGGATAGAAAACACTCTAAAGTTTCTAAAACTGTTTGAATGGTGTCTGTGAGTATAACAGAACTCATATGGCAGTCAAAACCCTGAGACAAATCTTAACAGGAAGTGGAAATCTGATTTGTGGAATCACTTTCAAGCCTTTGCCTATTAAACACACCGTGAGTTAGGATTCATTTAGCACTTCCTAAGGCTTCCACTAGATGTCAACAGTCTTTACAAAGTGGTTTGAGTCTTCTCCTGTAAAAACTGACCGAACGAGAGGCCTGGAAAGTTTGTCATAGGGGGAGGGCCATTACTACTATGATGCGAGTGCCCGTGGGTACTCTTTCGTTCCGAAACGTTTTGTAAGACAATGCAATCGTCCGCCTTGAATATTATTGAAGTTCTGATTGAAAAAGGCCCTAAAGATTTATGTTATACAACATTTGACATGTTTGAACGAACGTAAATAAAAAATGTTGCACATTCGTGACGACAAGTCCCGCGCGCTTTGTACATTTTGAGTAGCCTTCGGAACGCGCTAACAAGAAGGAGCTATTTGGACATAAATTATGAACTTCTTCAAACAAAACAACATTTGTTGTGGACCTGGGATTCCTGGAAGTGTCTTCTGATGAAGATAATCAAAGGTAAGGGAATATTTACAATAGTATATTTGATTTTAGATGGTTCCAAGATGGCACTAGTCTGTATCGCCTAGCCTATTTTTCTGAGCATAGTACCTCGTTTATTGCAAAGTGTGATTTCCCAGTAAAGTTATTTTGAAATCTGGCAATGCGGTTGCATTCACGAGATGTTAATCTATAATTCTTTGAATGACAATATTATATTTTACCAATGTTTTCGAATAGTAATTTTGTAAATTGTAGCGCAGATTCACCGGCAGTTTTGGAGGCTAAATATTTTCTGAACATCACCGCCATTGTAAAATGCTGTTTTTGGATATAAATATGAAGTTGATAGAACAAAAAATGCATGTATTGTCTAACATAATTTCCTAGGAGTGTCATCTGGTGAAGATCGTCAAAGGTTAGTGTATAATTTTAGCTGGTTTTCTGCTTTTGGTGATGCCTGTCTTTGCATTGAAAATAGCTGTGTGTAATGTTTTGTCAATGGCAGGCCTAACATAATCTAACTTTATGCTTTTGCCGTAAAGCCTCTTTGAAATCGGACAACGTGGTTGGATTAAGGAGATGTTTATAGTTGATTGTTTGAGAAATTGAAATTATTACATTTTTGCTATCTTGTCAAGCAATCCCGTTACCGGGATGAGAACGGGAAGGGGTCCCATAGAGGTTAAGTTGGCCTCTTTAAAATAGCCCACTTTTTAATTATACAGTCCTCAAGAGGAACCCAATCAAAATGTTCTGCTTTTGGTTTTTCTATCTGAGAAAGCACCCTGTTTACTGGTTTTGGTTACTATGTCCGGTATGAGAGCCGTGTTAAACTTATTTGAGGCGAAGGGGAAACTCACGTCCTTGAGTGGATCCAGTTTCCTCTGACTCTGGTAGCCTGGTGTGATGGTGGCTGGGTAGTTGTATTCCACATGGTCAGTTTTCTCCTGCTCATACTCCTGCTTGTAGGCAATCTGCAGGTCACAGTAACATTTAAATAAACGTTATTGATCCCCAGCAGTACCCGCAGACATAGAGAGGGACAATACAGACACACAGGCATGCATGAGACAGAGCACATAGATATGAGTATTGATGGCTGATAGACATTATATGTGCCACATTTACTAATAAAATAAACAACACCATGAAAAAGATTCATTAAGAAAGAACCTGTGTGGCTCAGTCCTGTGAGGCTTAGTTGGTAGAGTATGGCACTTGCAACTTCAGGATCATGGGTTCTATTCGCACTGGGACAACCCACATGAAAATGTGTACATGTGTAACAGGTAGGGCCTCAGATGGTCAACCTTAAAAGGTTCTGATTAATTTCCTGACTTCCCTATATAAAGTGAATTCAAATCAGGCACTTGGAGAGACTCCTTTACCTTGGGTCATATTAATGTGCCTGCTTTGTTTGAATAAGGTTGAACATCATGGTGAAGCTGAAGCAGACCGCTCTAGGTGGTTCTTGGTGAAACTGATGTGACTCTAAGGATGCACTAATTGTAATTGCTTATCCAACCTCTGTTTTTTCTTTGTTAATGTGTCATTCCATGATTAAAGTGCCTTTTGGGTAGTGTAATTTTGTAAAAAATAACTATATTTCACGCAATTTTAACATTCTGTTAAAAAGATCACATGTTCAACTTCATAACAAACCTGCTTTTCTAGCTCAAATTTTGAAAAAATATTATAAACGAGGGACATTGCAAAATTTATTAACTTAATTTAATAAATAAACTGCTATTGGAATTTTTTATGTTATATTATGTTTAGTAAGGGGAAAAGATGTATGTGATCCAACTGTTAGATTAAGTGTTTCATCAAAATGTATATGCATAATTCCTGAGAGACATAGAAGGCACTCTATTCGTGGAACGACGATCCTAAACTAAGTATTAGAGCCACTTCCCATGGTGTTGCATTGCAGTGCCAGGATAATTGTAGAACTTATTGAGTGAACCTACTTTTTGATAACCTAAAAGTGAGACTATTGAGTAAACACGCATGTGTAATTGGTGACAGTTTCAAATGACTATTTGGTACATTTTGAAGTGTGCAGTGCATCCTAACAATTTATTTTCTAACCTAATCAATGACTTATCCTTGTAATACAGTTGCAATTGTGGTAGAGTTGGTCTTAAAGAAACAATGTATATTTTTACAAGAAATCTTAGTATTGCTCAACAACAGAATCCTATTTTTCTAAATAAAAGCTATTTTTGTATTCTGGTGTACTTCTATCATTTATTTGATAGGCCTGTGTTAGGAGCCTTAGTTTGGAGCTACCCTTTGCTCCTGTCTAAACTAATGGGTGGCATAGTGTAGCTAATGTCTATCTGGTCACACATACACTACTGTAAGTCACTTTGGATAAAGGCGTCTGCTAAATGGGATATAGAGTGTCTTCAGAAAATATTCACACCCCTTTACATTTTTTCATATTTTGTTATGTTACAGCCTGCATTTAAAATGGATTCATTGAATTGAGATTTTGTCACTGATCTACACACAATACCCCATAATATCGAAGTGGAATTTTGTTTGTAGAATTTTTTGGAAATTAATACAAATTTAAAGCTCGAAGCTCTTCAGTGGATAAGTATTCAACCCGTTTGTTATGGCAATACCTAAAAATGTTAAGGAGTACAAATGTGCTTGACAAATCACATACAATTGAAGTCAGAAGTGTACATACACCTTAACCAAATACATTTAAACTCAGTTTTTCACAATTCCAGACATTTAATCCTAGTAAAAATTCCCTGTCTTTTTAAATTTTATTTTTTTACAAAAAACACAAGGAAGGGGTAACATTAATGTATTAGAACATTAAGGACAAATAATACAGCATCAAGACATTATCAAACATGTATCAGTCTTTCCGCAGCAGAGCCATCCTTATGTGTGAGGGTACGTGTGCATGATAGTGATAGTGATATAAAATATGTCATAGTTTCCTTTTTCATGATCACAATCTTGTGAAACCCGAACCCTCCAAGATCCCCCCACAGTTCCCCAATAGCTGTCCCTCAACCATTCCAGACCCCTCCCACAGTCCCCTCCGAAGAAAAAAAATACAATTAATTCCATCCCCCACCCCCAAGAACCCCCCCCCCCCCCCAATGCACCAACAACCAAGAGAATGAACTAAAGAGAAAAAAGGAAAAGACAGAAGAAAACAGCAAACAACAATGCAAAAAAAAATATATACAAAATAATACATTTAAAACAAAGGACATCAAGGACAACTGAAATCATAACAGCAATGCCAACTGTATATGTTTGTGTGCATGTCTGGCACTATTACATGTATGTGTGTTCTTGTATGTGTTTATTTGAATGAGAGTGTGTGTATATGCATGTGTACAAACACCTGCACAGCATCAGCCTCAGGCAAACCGACATTAGTTGTAAAAACACTGGCACTTAGTGTCATTCAAATGTACTTTTATTATGTTTTATTTAGACTTTTTTTCCCTTTATCTTTTGACCATCATTCTCTCTCTCACACAGCAACTCCACTCCCACTTGTCTCCAATTCCACATACCAACCCTCAGCTTCCCTCAGCCCATCCCATCTATCTCTGCTGGCCACCCACTTCGTGTTTCTACGCAACACATATCTTTCAACTATGCTATAATGTTTAACGTACAATTTCAATCTATCTAATCGAATAGAATCTACAGATTGCGTGTTGAAGATAAATACTTTTACTAAGAGTATTAGTATATTAGTCATTGACTGACCCTGTCTCTCCAGATCCAGAACAGTACTATTTCTAGGGTCAATTTTAGATCAATGCTATGCATTTTCAGCCATTCCTGAACCTGAGACCAGAAACAGGCTACCTGAGGGCAATACCAAAATAAAATGGTCTATTGATTCTGTATCCTCACAACAAAACCTGCAGAGCTTCGATGATATTATGCCACAAATGTTCAACATTTTGTTGGTGGCAAGAATTCTATATAATAATTTTAGCTGAAAAGCACAAAGTCTTAAATATAGAGTGAGCTCAAGGGATGAAATTGAAATTGTAGCCAGCTCTGCAATGCTTGTTTGAAAAGACAGATACTTTGAAAAAAGTATCATTTTCAATTCATCGAAAATGAGACATGGCAATCTGCACAAAGGCAAAAAGGCCCTTTTTAAACAATCGATGAGCTTTTCTTATTAATCTACTTGAGAACCATTTAGGGTTCAAATAAAACTTTTGAATGAGTTAAGCTTTTAGAGAGAGGTTTAGTGCTTTTATATTTAATAATCTCAACCCACCCAATTCATATTCATTATATAGATAGGCTCGTTATATTTTGTCTGGTTTAGCATCCCAGATAAAGCAAAATATTTTTTGCTCATATGATTTGAAAAACGAATCATCAGGAGTCGGCAGCGCCATAAGTAAGTTAGTAAACTGAGATATGACTAAGGAGTTAATCAGGGCAATTTTTCCATAAATAGACAGGTATTTACCTCTCCATGGTTGCAGGATCTTGTCTATTTTTATAAGTTTTCTATTGAAATTCATTGTGGAGAGCTTATTTATCTTTTGTGATATGAATACCGAGTATGTCTACTTCACCATCAGCCCATTTTATAGGTAAGCTGCAGGGTAATGTAAAAGTTGTATTTTTTAAGGATCCAATACGTAATATTGAACACTTATCATAATTAGGTTTTAGTCCAGAGAGTACAGAAAAGTTATCTTTAATGAGACATTGCAGGGATCTAGCTTGCGGACTTAACATAAAACTTGAGTCATCGGCATACATGGACACCTTTGTTTTTAAGCCTTGGATTTCTAATCCTCTAATGTTGTTATTGGATCTGATTTTAATAGCTAGCATTTCGATGGCCATAACAAATAGATATGGTGACAGCGGACACCTTTGTTTAACTCCTCTTGACAATTCAAAACTCTCTGAGAAGTAGCCGTCATTTACTATTTTACACCTGGGGTTGCTATACATTATTTTTACCCATTTTATAAGAGAGTTACCGAAATTGAAAAAAATCCAGGCATTTATCAATAAAATCCAGTCTTACTTTATCAAATGCCTTTTCAAAATCCGCTATAAATACCATTCCTGGCTTCTTATGTTTCATGATGTTCTATTATTTCTAGTAGTTGTCGTATATTATCTCCAATGTATCGTCCATGTAAAAAACCTATCTGATCAGATTAACAATACCTGGTAAACCCTTTTAATTCGGAGTGCTATGCATTTTGATAGTATTTTTTCATCACAACATTGAAGTGTAAGGGGCCTCCAGTTTTTTTAGATAGACTGGCCTTTATATTTGCCATCTGGGTCTTGTTTTAATAATAGAGAAATCAGATCTTCCTGCTGAGTACCTGACAGACTACCATTTCTATAGGAGTATTTAAAACAATCTAACAATGGAGCTTTTAGTATATCAAAAAATACTTGATATACCTCTACCGGTATGCCATCAAGCCCTGAGGGGTTTCCGGACTGAAAGGATTTAATAGCCTCAAAAAGTTATTCTTCTGTAATTTGGTCTTCGCACTGATCTTTCTGTTCATTTGTTAATTTTCAATTTTTTATATTATTTGGAAAGAATTCCTTACCGCAATCTTCATTCAGTGGGAGAGGATGAGATGGAAAAGAGAACATCTGCCTGAAATAATTAGCTTCCTCTTTTAAAATATAATTTGGAGAATAATAGATGACTCCGTCTTCAGTAACGAGTTTCTGCAAAAAAAAATTGTTAGCGTTCCTGTATTGGAGATTCAGGAAGAATTTTGTGCATTTCTCTCCATATTCCATCCAGTTTGCTTTATTTTTGTAATTGATTACATTAGATCGTTCTTGAATAAGTTCCTCAAGTTCTTTTTGTTTTTCCTCTAACTTATTTTGTATCTCTGTAGTATGGTTTTTAAAGCTATCTACACGTACTATTAGTTCATGGATTTCCCTTGTTTGTCTTGATTCTTTAGCCAGAAACTGCTTTTTTATTTTTGATGAATATTGAATTGAATGACCCCTGAAGGTACATTTAAAGGTATCCCAAACAATAAGGGGATTTGCTGAACCTATATTATACTGGACAAATTCGGTTATAAATTATTTTGTCTTCGTTAAAAATAAGTTGTCCTCCCGTAAATTTCCAATATCCCCGTCCACATGGAAAATCTATAAGAGTTATGTGAATGCCGATTAGATGATGATCCGATCACATGCTGTCTCCTATTAAAACTTTTTTAACCTTTGATGCAAGACAGAAAGAAGTCAAGACGACTAGCTTGATTAAGTCTCCTCCATATATATCTCACTAGGTCTGGGTTTATTAGTCTTCAAATATCCACTATTTCTAATGTGTCCATAATATTTGTGATTTCCTTAAGGGCACGGTGATGATAGTTTGTAGAGTGAATACCTTTACGGTCCATTGAGGTACTCAACACTGTGTTATAGTCTCCTACCATAATGATTAGATCATTTGTTGCCTGTAAGTTCAATAAATTGGTATAAATGTTTTTTTCGTCCACTTTCATATTCAAAAGGATCCACCTTCCTTGCGAATCATTCCTGATTATTTGCACATTCAGATCAACATTTCTGTTAATTAATATCATCACACCCTTTGAGTTCCTTTGTCCATGACAAAAAAATATTTCACCACCCCATTCCTTTTTCCACGCAACTTCATCTAAGGATGTAGTGTTTCCTGTAAACAGTATATGTAAACAGTATATTCCTTTTCTTTTAGCCATGTAAAGACTGATCTTTTTTTATAATCTGCCAAACCGTTACAATTATAACTGGCTATAGTTATTTCACCCCTTACCATAACAAGATACTGTTCTCAGTCTAAATTGACCATAATTAGTGCTTGTAAAGTTACTGCCATCAGAGCTATAATGACGGTCAAAACTAGAGCTTTCAAATGTCTGATATTTAGAATTCAAGAAATAGGTTCTAGCAATATTATTTTTATTCCCTTGCCTGTTTGCCAATGCCACAGATGTTAGAAAATTGAGACAAATTATGTGTGTAACAAATCTGAGTCGGGTGATGTGTATAATATTGGATATGATATAATGAGAGTGTGTATGATGTCTGTATAAGAGTAAGGCTATAATGTGTGATGTCCAAATAAATAATCACTCTGCCAATTTGCATGTTTGAGTGTCTATGTGTGTAATATGTAGTGTGTATAGCCTTAATATTAATAATTGTAATCCATATTGTATCACTATCATAGTTGCATCATAATTACCTTTAACATAATTGAAAAACACATCCTAGCATTTCCATAGCAATTGACGTTTCACATGATCATGAAAGAGACCTTGCATTACTCTAGAGACGGCTTCACTACAGTACAAATGTATTCCGTGCAATATGTTATTATTCCCCAATGCTCCTATTCTGATATCTTCCCCTTGCTTGTTGTAAACATATATAAACTTGTAGACAAATAGATAAAAAAGATAGACAAACAAACACATTAAATTATAAAACAGTTCTCGACAATAGAGAGAGGGAGAGAAGAGAAGAGAAAAGAGAGAAACAGAGAGTGAGAGAAGAGAGCGAGATCAGGTGTGTGTGTGTGTGTATGTATAAGTCCGTATGTGTAAGCAAGCATGTAGTTGAGTACATGTGTGTTCAAATCCACTTCATAATGTTCAGATATTATAAACAGTTTCCATACCTTCTTTTTTTTGTAACCTGAAGTCCCTGTAGAATTTAGTACAGCCACGGTGTTATGGCGCTGTCTCAGAATAGCTGTCCATCTTTAAAAAGAGTTTGTTCACAATGATAAAGGCACGCCTACCATCCTTCCTTTGTTGTCTTTGTACCGGATACAGTCTCTTATGACGTTCGTTTATCTCCTTTGGAAATTGGTCATTGAGACCGAATTTGGTCCCTTTAAACTCCCTTCCTCTGCTTTTGATCAGCTCCTTTTGTTGGTAGTGTTCAAATTCTGCGATAATCGGTCGGGGACCCTGTCTTGTCGCTCTGAGCTCCAAGTCTGTGTTCTCGGTGGAAAGCCACCTTACAGTCTCTATAGGAAGCTTCAAGGTGGATTACATGAATTCTCTGATCGCGCCCTCTGGATTATTTGATGTGTCCTGAGGAATAACAGAAAAAAAATGATTTTCACGCATGCTTCGACTTTGTATGTCTAGTAGCGTCTCCTTCATCACCCTGTTTTCCCTGAGTAGACAATCCATGTTGGAATCGTGTATTTTTACCTTGGCTGTGAGTGTCTTGTTTTCTCTTTGGAGTTTGAGAATTTCACTCTGGCTGAACTCCAAACTCCCCCTCAGCCCTGCTACCTCCTCACACAACTTTTCTATTGTTGCATGGATTCCAGCCAGAGCACTAGCCTCTACCTCAATGGTAAGTAAATCATCCATGTCTGTAGATTAATCTTTTTTTCTTTTTTTGTCGGGTTAAAGTTATTTTGTGAGGTGGTCGGATCTTTCTATGAAGGAGTATGTTGTTCCTCCATAGCGAAAAGCTGTGGGTACTCGTCGATTTCCCTCAGGATCTCCTTGGTATCCAGATTGGCTCTATACTGCAACCAGTTGTTTTACGAAAAGATAACAATGAGTCTTTCCCACGATGACGACAGGTGTCTGTCATACAGCCAGCTAGCACTCGCGGAATCCACGCAAAAAAAAGGAACACAAACTTGCAGTCCCAGCCGTAAAGGCTAACCGCGTTGTGGAATCCTTAGTAACAAAACTTTAGTTCGGATTAAAATCGACTTAATGAAAATGTTTTAATGTAAACAACAAACCAAGTGTAGACAGTACAGTGTCCTGTTGTGCGCTCTGATGACGTCTGACCGCTCTGATGACGTCTGAGGATAGCAAAGAAAATTCCCTGTCTTAGGTCATTTAGGATCACCACTTTATTTTAAGAATGTGAAATGTCAGAATAATAGTACAGAGAGATTTATTTCAGCTTTTATTTCTTTCATCACATTCCCAGTGGGTCAGAAGTTTACATACACTCAATTAGTATTTGGTAGCATTGCCTTTAAATTGTTTAACTTGGGTCAAATGTTTGGGGTAGCCTTCCAAAAGCTTCCCACAATAAATTGGGTGAATTTTGGGCTATTCCTCCTGATAGAGCTGGTGTAACTGAGTCCGGTTTGTAGGCCTCCTTGCTCGCACACGCTTTTTCAGTTCTTCCCACAAATGTTCCATAGGATTGAGGTCAGGGCATTCTGATGGCCACTCCAATACTTTGACTTTGTTGTCCTTAAGCCATTTTGCCACTACTTTGGAAGTATGCTTGGGGTCATTGTCCATTTGGAAGACCCATTTGCGACAAAGCTTTAACTTCCTGACTGATGTCTTGAGCTGTTGCTTCAATATATCCATATCATTTTCCTGCCTCATGATGCCATCTATTTTGTGAAGTGCACCAGTACCTCCTGCAGCAAAGCACCCCCACAACATGATGCTGCCACCCCCATGCTTCACAGTTGGGATGGTGTTCTTCAGCTGGCAACCTCCCCCTTTTTCCTCCAAACATAATGATGGTCATTATGGCCAAAAAGTTATGTTTTTGTTTCATCAGACCAGAGGACATTTCTCAAAAAAGTACGATTTTTGTCCCCATGTGCAGTTACAAACTGTAGTCTGGCTTTTATATGGCGGTTTTGGAGCAGTGGCTTCTTCCTTGCTGAGTGGCCTTTCAGGTTATGTCGATATAGGACTCGTTTTACTGTGGATATAGATACTTTTGTACCTGTTTCCTCCAGCATCTTCACAAGGTCCTTTGCTGTTGTTCTGGATTGATTTGCACTTTTCGAACCAAGGTACGTTCATCTCTAGTAGACAGAACGTGTCTCCTTCCTGAGCGGTATGATGGCTGCGTGGTCCCATGGTGTTTATACTTGCGTAATATTGTTTGTACAGATGAACGTGGTACCTTCAGGTGTTTGGAAATTGTTCCCAAGGATGAACCAGACTTGTGGTCTACAATTTCTTTTCTGAGATCTTGGCTGATTTATTTTGATTTTCCCATGATTTCAAGCAAAGAGGCACTGAGTTTGAAGGTAGGCCTTGAAATACATCCACAGGTACATCTCCAATTGACTCAAATGATGTCAATTAGCCTATCAGAAGCTTCTAAAGCATGACATCATTTTCTGGAATTTTCCAAGCTGTTTAAAGGCACAGTCAACTTAGTGTATGTAAACTTCTGACCCACAGGAATTGTGATACAATGAATTATAAAGTGAAATAATCTGTATGTAAACAATTGTTGGAAAAATTACTTGTTTCATGCACAAAGTAGATGGCCTTACCGACTTGCCAAAACTATAGTTTGTTACAAGAAATTTGTGGAGTGGTTGAAAAACGAGTTTTAATGACTCCAACCTAAGGGTATGTAAACTTCTGACTTCCATAAGTTGCATGGAATCATTCAGTAGTTGTTAACATGATTTTTTTATGACTTCCCCATCACTGTACCCCACATATACAATTATCTGTAAGGTCTCTCAATCGAATAGTGAAATTCAAGCACAGATTCAAGCACAAAGACCAGGGTGGTTTTTCAATGCTTCACAAAGAAGGGCACCGATTGACAGATATGTGAGAAAAAAAATACATTGAATATGCCTTTGAGCATGGTGAAGTTATTAATTAGGCTTTGTATGGTCTATCAATCACTACAAAAATACTGGCGTCCTTCCTAACTCAGTTGCCAGAGAGGAAGGATACTGCTCAGGGATTTCACCATGAGGCCAGTACTGATTTTTAAACAGCAATAGAGTTTAAATGCTGTGATAGGAGAAAACTGAGGGATAAACATCATTGTAGTTACTCCACAATACTAACCTAAATGACAGAGTGATGTAACGTTCGTCGTAAGGAGTAGACCAAGGTGCAGCGTGTTGAGTGCTCATGATAAATATTTATTATACTCAGAACACTAGACAAAACAATAAACAAAGGAAAAACGAACGTCACATTCTGTAGGCTTCACTGAGCAATTCAAAAACAAGATCCCACAAACCCAGGTGGAAAAAACCCCTACTTAAGTATGATCTACAATTAGAGACAACGAGGACCAGCTGCCTCTAATTGGAGATCATCCCAAACAAACCAACATAGAAATACCAAAACTAGAACCTAACAACACAGACATAGAAAACATAGAATAAACCCCCCTGTCACACCCTGACCTACTCTACCATAGAAAATAACAGCTTACCATGGTCAGGACGTGACAAGTGAAAAGAAGGAAGACTGTACAGAATAAAAAATATTCCAAAACATGCATCCTGTTTGCAACAAGGCACTTAAGTAATACTGCAAAAAATATGTCAAAGAAATAAACTTTTTTGTCCTGAATACAAAGCGTTATATGCGGGGCAAATCCAACACAACACATCACTGAGTACCACTCTTCATATTTTCATGCATGGTGCCTGGCTGCATAAAGTTTTGGGTATGCTTGTCATCGGCAAGGACTAGGGATTTTTTGGGGGTTGGTTAAAAAGAAACGGAATACAGCTTATAAGGCACAGACGACCAAATCCTAGAGGAAAACCTGGTTATCTGCTTTCCAACAGACACAAGAAGAAAAATTCACCTTTCAGCAGGACAATAACCTAAAACACAAAGCCAAATTTACACTAGAATTGCTTACCAAGACAACACTGAATGTTCCTTAGTGACATTGTTACAGTTTTCATTTAACCTGTTTAGGATAGGGGGCAGTATTTTCACGGCCGGATAAAAAACGTACCCGATTTAATCTGGTTATTACTCCTGCCCAGAAACTAGAATATGCATATCATTATTTGATTTGGATAGAAAACACCCTAAAGTTTCTAAAACTGTTTGAATGGTGTCTGTGAGTATAACAGAACTCATATGGCAGGCCAAAACCTGAGAAGATTCTATATGGGAAGTGCCCTGTCTGACCATTTCTTGGCCTTCTGTAGCCTCTTTATCGAAAATACAGGATCTCTGCTGTAACGTGACATTCTAAGGCTCCCATAGGCTCTCAGAAGGCGCCAGAACGTGGAATAATAACTCTGCAGCCCCTGGGCGAAAAACAGTAGGGGTTTTGGTGAGTGGTCGTTCTGAGAACAATGACACTGGTGCGTGCGTGCATGTGAAGACTCCATTTTCTATTTTCAGTGTTTGAATGGATACAACGTCTCCCGGTTGACATGCTTCGAAGTACGGTAATGGAATATTTTGAATTTTTTGGTCACGATACGCGCCGGCGCGTCACCCTTCGGATAGTGTCGTGAACGCAAGAACAAAACGCAGCTATTTGGATATAACTATGGATTATTTGGAACCAAAACAACATTTGTTGTTGAAGTAGAAGTCCCGGGAGTGCATTCTGACGAAGAACAGCAAAGGTAATCCAATTTTTATTATAGTAAATCTGAGTTTGGTGAGTGCCAAACTTGGTGGGTGTCAAAATAGCTAGCCATGATGGCCGGGCTATCTACTCAGAATATTGCAAAATGTGCTTTCACCGAAAAGCTATTTTAAAATCGGACACCGCGATTGCATAAAGGAGTTCTGTATCTATAATTCTTAAAATAATTGTTATGTTTTTTTGTGAACGTTTATCGTGAGTAATTTAGTAAATTCACCGGAAGTTTGCGGGGGGTATGCTAGTTCTGAACGTCACATGCTAATGTAAAAAGCTGGTTTTTGATATAAATATGAACTTGATTGAACAAAACATGCATGTATTGTATAACATAATGTCCTAGGAGTGTCATCTGATGAAGATCATCAAAGGTTAGTGCTGCATTTAGCTGTGGTTTTGGTTTTTGTGACATTATATGCTAGCTTGAAAAATGGGTGTGTGATTATTTCTGGCTGGGTACTCTCCTGACATAATCTAATGTTTTGCTTTCGTTGTAAAGCCTTTTTGAAATCGGACAATGTGGTTAGATAAAGGAGAGTCTTGTCTTTAAAATGGTGTAAAATAGTCATATGTTTGAAAAATTTAAGTTTTTGCATTTTTGAGGTATTTGTAATTCGCGCCACGCTATACTATTGGATATTGGTGAGGCGTTCCGCTAGCGTTAAGTGGCTTGAAAATCTATGTCAAGACCTGAAAATGTCAGTCTAGCAATGATCAACAATCAACATGACAGAGCTTGAAGAATTTTAAGATGAATAAATGGCAAATATTGTACAATCCTGGTGTGCAAAGCGCTTAGAGGCTAGCCTCCCTGCGGACCTGGCATCTTTTCACTCCCTACTCTCTACATTTTCTTCCTCTGTCTCTGCTGCTAAAGCCACTTTATACCACTCTAAATTCCAAGCATCTGCCTCTAACCCTAGGAGGCTCTTTGCCACCTTCTCCTCCCTCCTGAATCCTCCTCCCCCTCCCCCCCCCTCCCTCTCTGCGGATGACTTCGTCAACCATTTTGAAAAGAAGGTTGACGACATCCGATCCTCGTTTGTTAAGTCAAACGATACCGCTGGTCCTGCTCACATTGCCCTACCCTATGCTTTAACCTCTTTCTCCCCTCTCTCTCCAGTTGAAATCTTGCGACTTGTGATGGCCGGCCACCCAACAACCTGCCCGCTTGACCCTATCCCCTCCTCTCTTCTCCAGACCATTTCCGGAGACCTTCTCCCTTACCTCACCTCGCTCATCAACTCATCCTTGACCGCTGGCTACGTCCCTTCCGTCTTCAAGAGAGCGAGAGTTGCACCCCTTCTCAAAAAACCTGCACTCGATCCCTCTGATGTCAACAACTACAGACCAGTATCCCTTCTTTCTTTTCTCTCAAACTCTTGAGCGTGCCGTCCTTGGCCAGCTCTCTTGCTATCTCTCTTAGAATGACCTTCTTGATCCAAATCAGTCAGGTTTCAAGACTGGTCATTCAACTGAGACTGCTCTTCTCTGTGTCATGGAGGCTCTCCACACTGCTAAAGCTAACTCTCTCGCATCTGCTCTCATCCTTCTAGACCTATCTGCTGCCTTTGATACTGTGAACCATCAGATCCTCCTCTCCACCCTCTCCGAGTTGGGCATCTCCGGCGTGGCTCACTCTTGGATTGCTTCCTACCTGACAGGTCGCTCCTACCAGGTGGCGTGGCGAGAATCTGTCTCCGCACCACGTGCTCTCACCACTTGTGTCCCCCAGGGCTCAGTCCGAGGCCCTCTCCTATTCTCGCTATACACCAAGTCACTTGGCTCTGTCATATCCTCACATGGTCTCTCCTATCATTGCTACGCAGATGACACACAATTAATCTTCTCCTTTCCCCCTTCTGATAACCAGGTGGCGAATCGCATCTCTGCATGTCTGGCAGACATATCAGTGTGGATGACGGATCACCACCTCAAGCTGAACCTCGGCAAGACGGAGCTGCTCTTCCTCCCGGGGAAGGACCGCCCGTTCCATGATCTCGCCATCACGGTGGACAACTCCATTGTGTCCTCCTCCCAGAGTGTTAAGAGCCTTGGCGTGACCCTGGACAACACCCTGTCGTTCTCCGCTAACATCAAGGCGGTGACCCGATCCTGTAGGTTCATGCTCTACAACATTCGCAAAGTACGACCCTGCCTTACACAGGAAGCGGCGCAGGTCCTAATCCAGGCACTTATCATCTCCCGTCTGGATTACTGCAACTTGCTGTTGGCTGGGCTCCCTGCCTGTGCCATTAAACCCCTACAACTCATCCAGAACGCCGCAGCCCGACTGGTGTTCAACCTTCCCAAGTTCTCTCACGTCACCCCGCTCCTCCGAACACTCCACTGGCTTCCAGTTGAAGCTCGCATCTGCTAGAAGACCATGGTGCTTGCCTACGGAGCTGTGAGGAGAACGGCACCTCCGTACCTTCAGGCATTGATCAGTCCCTACACCCAAACAAGGGCACTGCATTCATCCACCTCTGGCCTGCTGGCCCCCCTACCTCTGCGGAAGCACAGTTCCCGCTCAGCCCAGTCAAAACTGTTCACTGCTCTGGCACCCCAATGGTGGAACAAGCTCCCTCACGACGCCAGGACAGCGGAGTCAATCACCACCTTCCGGAGACACCTGAAACCCCACCTCTTTAAGGAATACCTGGGATAGGATAAAGTAATCCTTCTAATGACATTCTAGACGATTCTGTGCTTCCAACTTTGGGGGAGGCCCTTTCCTTTTTCAGCATGACAATGCCACCATGCACAAAGCGAGGTCCGTACATAAATGGTTTGTTGAGATCGGTGTGGAAGAACTTGACCGGCATACACAGAGCCCTGACCTTTACAGTTGGCATCACTCCCTAAACCCTAAACCTCAACTAAATATTCTAATAAGTAATGTGGAAATTGAGCAAGTTGAGGTGACTAAACTGCTTGGAGTAACCCTGGATTGTAAACTGTCATGGTCAAAACCAATTGATACAACAGTAGCTAAGATGGGGAGAAGTCTGTCCATAATAAAGCGCTGCTCTGCAGTCTTAACAGCACTATCAACAAGGCAGTTCCTACAGGCTCTAGTTTTGCCATACCTGAACTACTGTTCAGTCGTGTGGTCAGGTGCCACAAAGAGGGACTTAGGAAAATTCAGAAAAGGGCAGCACGGCTGACCCTTGGATGTACACAGAGATCAAACATTAATAATATGCATGTCAATCTCTCCTGGCTCAAAGTGTAGGAGAGATTGACTTCATCACAACATGTATTTATGAGAGATATTGACATGTTTAATGCACTGAGCTGTCCGTCTAAAATACTAGCACACAGCTCAGACACCCATGCATACCCCACAAGACGTGTCCACCAGAGGTCTCTTCACAGTCCCCAACTCCAGAACAGACTATGGGAGGCGCACAGTACTACAGAGAGCTATGAGTACATGGAACTCTATTCCACATCAGGTAATTGATGCAAGCAGTCGAATCAGATTTTAAAACCGATAAAAATACCCCTTATGGAACAGTGGAGACTGTAAAGCAACACAAACATAGGCACAGAAACATGCATACACACACGATAACATACGCACTATATACACAAGTACACATCGATTTTGTGTTGTAGATATGTGCTTGTGGAGTAGGGGCCTGAGAGCGCACACTTAGTGTGTTGTGAATTCTGAAATGAATGTATTGTAATATTTTTTAAATTGTATATCTACCTTAACTTTTCCAGACCCCAGGAAGACTAGCTGCTGCCTTGGCAACAGCTAATGGGGATCCACAATAAATACAAATAGAAATACCTCAACCCCATCGAACAGCTTTGGGATGAATTGCAAGGCCTAATCGCCCAACATCAGTGCCCGAGCTCACTAATGCTCTTGTGGCTAAATAGAAGTAAGTCTCTGCAGTAAAGTTCCAACATCCAGTGGAAAGCCTTCCCAGAAGCATGTACGCTGTTATAGTAGCAAAGGGGGGACCAACTTCATATTAATACCCATGATTTTGGAATGAGATGTTCGACGAGCAGGTGTCCACATACTTTTGGTCATGTAGTGTATTAGTTCAGAGTAAAAACAAAGAAAGTCTTACATTGCTTGCCAGCTTTCTGACGTTCATAGCGTGCAGAGCATTCTTGTCCATCTCAGAGCCTTCATAGTGCCCTTTCATGTGGTTGGTATACTTCTCCTTGTACTTGTTCTGTAGGAAAATATAAAATGTCACTCTTTCACCCCACTGAGTATAGGGCGACATCCATGAACGTCTTTATTTTCTGTCCGGACCAGCGGGTTTTTTTATTTTTATTTTTGGTCCGGACCGGCATTGATTTCAACGTCCACAGAAGTCCATACAAATCAAATCATATTTTGTTAGTCACATGCGCCGAATACAACAGGTGTAGACCTTACAGTTAAATGCTTACTTACAAGCCCCTAACCAACAATGCAGTTAAAATGTATATTGTATATATATATATATATATATGGATAAGAATAAGAAATAAAAGTAACACATAATTAATGAGCAGCAGTAAAATACAGAAAAGTACAGAGTCAATGTGCAGGGGCACCAGTTAGTTGAGGAAATATGTACATGTGGGCACAGTTATTAAAGTGACTGCATAGATGATAACAACAGAGAGTAGCAGCGGTGTAAAATGGGGGGGGGGGCAATGCAAATAGTCTGGCTGGCCATTTGATTAGGTGTTGAGGAGTCTTATGGCTTGGGGGTAAAAGCTGTTGTAGAAGCCTCTTAGACCTAGACTTGGCGCTACGGTATCGCTTGCCATGCGGTAGCAGAGAGAACAGTCTATGACTAGGGTGGCTGGAGTATTTGACCATTTTTAGGACCTTCCTCTGACACTGCCTGGTTGGCAGTGAGCTTCCTCCCAGTGATGTACTTGGCCATTCGCTCTACCCTCTGTAGTGCCTTGCGGTCGGAGGCCGATGTTGCACCTGTAGAATCTTTTGAGGATCTGAGGACCCATGCCAAATCATTTTAGTTTCCTGAGGGGGAATAGGCTTTGTCGTGCCCTCTTCACGACTATCTTGGTGTGCTTGGACCATGTTAGTTTGTTGGTGATGTGGACACCAAGGAACTTGAAGCTCTCAACCTGCTCCACTGCAGCCTCGTCGATGAGAATGGGGGTGTGCTCGGTCCTCTTTTTCCTGTAGTCCACAATCATCTCCTTAGTCTTGGTCACATTGAGGGAGAGGTTGTTGTCCTGGCACCAAATGGCCAGGTCTCTGACCTCCTCTCTATAGGCTGTCTCGTCGTTGTCGGTGATCACTGTTGTGTCATCGGCAAAGTAAATGATGGTGTTGGAGTCGTGCCTGGCCATGCAGTCATGAGTGAACAGGGAGTACAGGAGGGGGCTGAACACGCACCCCTGAGGGGCGCCTGTGTTGAATATCAGCGTGGCGGATGTGTTGTTAGATTTGCGAAGGGCGAAGGAGAGCTTTGTATGAGTCTCTGTGTGTGGAGTAAAGGTGGTCCAGAATTTTATTTCCTCTGTTTGCACATTTAACATGCTGATAGAATTTTGGTAAAACAGATTTAAGTTTGCCTGCATTAAAGTCCCTGGCTACTAGGAGCGCCGCCTCTGGGTGAGCGCTTTCTTGTTTGCTTATGGCAGAATACAGCTCATTCAATGCTATCTTAGTACCAGCCTCTGACTGTGGTGGTATGTAAACAGCTACAAAAAATACAGATGAAAACTCTCTAGGTAGATAGTGTGGTCTACAGCTTATCATGAGATACTCTACCTCAGGCGAGCAATAACTCAAGACTTCCTTATATATCGTGCACCAGCCGTTATTTACAAAAATACACAGCCTGCTGCCCCCAGACTCACCAGACGCCGCTGTTCTATCCTGCCAGTACAGCGTATAACCAGCCAGCTGTATGTTGATAGTGTCGTTGTTCAGCCACGACTCCGTGAAGCATAAGATATTACAATTTTGAATGTCCCGTTGGTAGTTTAATGTTGCATGTAGGTCTTCTATTTTATTCTCTAAAGATTGCATGTTTGCTAACAGAACGGAAGGAAGTGGGGGTTTATTCGATTGCTTACGAATTCACAGAAGGCAGCCTGCCATTTGGCCCCTTTTCCTCCGCCTCCTCTTCACGCAAATCACGGGGATCTGGGCCTGTTCCTGAGAAAGCAGTGTATCGTTCGCGTCGGGCTCGTCAGACTCGTTAAAGGAAAAAAAGGATTCTGCCAGTCCGTGGTGAGTAATCGCAGTCCTGATGTCCAGAAGCTATTTTCGGACATTACAAGAGACATCTATAATTGGTTCAGATTTGTTCCGGTCCAGCCTTGATTTGGTCCAACCATAGACATCTATGTTTCACAAATTTGGATAGCACAGTAAAGTAAGTAGAGCATTGTACTCTACTCTACTGAACTAAACTTTAGTGTACACTAATGCTCTGTGCTCTACTTACTGTATTATGATATACTGTACGGTGCAATCCAAACATGTGAAACGTAGACGTCTATGATTGGTTCAGAATTGGTCCAGTCCAGACTGACCAAATTTGGTATTGCTGCGGAGCTCATTAGAATAATACCCAGTGTGCTCTGCAAGTTTTAACTTTTACGAAAAAATGTGGGTCGTTTAGCAGACGCTCTTATCCAGAGCAAATTAGTCGGTGCATTAAGGTAGATAAACAACCATTACTGAGAATGTTATTATAGTTGAAGTGTTCTGTTTTTTTTTTCTTCTGTCGGTCAGATCACTGCCAGCTCCAAAGCTTTATGTAAAATCTTACATAAGTGCATGTGGGGATCAATAATATATATTCCATACTGCATACTTCACTTGGCTCTATATTCCTATTTTAATTTAAATAATTTCTGGGGAATATGATGTAACGCTTTCTACATTAAATTGCCCTTAATACTATAACTACACAGTGACAACATAGTAGTTACATAGGTGTTACCATGAAATTACATGGTATTATGGTTGCGCTATCAGTTGTTACACAATAAGCGCTATCAGTTGTTACACAATTGGAAAAAAGAATATGTAATTACACATCCACTTGCTGAAGGTTATTCCACATGTCTAATAAAAAATCTTGTTCCACTATGTAAGTAATGTTTTGTAATTCCATGTTTGAAAGTCACCTGTGAATTACCATGTTAATAAGTCGAACCAAACTCTAACCTTGTTACATGTCACTACAAGGTGCCTCTAACATCGAATCAACATGTAATACCAGGGTTAATAAATAGGCTAAGACCTAATAGCTGAGAACAATTGTAACAAGGCACACCCTGTCATTAAGTACCGGTCATTTTCAAATAGTCCCATTTGACTCTATTGGCAGAGCATGGCGCTTGCAACGCCAGGGTTATGGGTTCGATTACAGTATGAAGAAATGTATGCACTCACTATAAGTCGCTCTGGAGAAGTGTAGTTTATTTCTATGTTGTTTGTATTTATTATGGAAGGATGAATGGAGGATAGTACAAAGATATCCTTGATGAAAACCTGCTCCAGAGCACTCAGGACCTCAGATTGGGGTAAAGGCTCACCTTCCAACAGGACAACGACCCTAACCACACAGACAAGACAATGCAGGAGTGGCTTCAAGACAAGTCTCTGAATGTGCTTGAGTGGCCCAGCCAGAGCCCGGACTTGAAACCGATCGAACATCTCTGGAGAGACATGAAAGTAGCTGTGCAGCGACGCTCCCTGTCCAACCTGACAGAGCTTGAGAGGATCTGCAGAGAAGAATGGGAGAACCTCCCCAAATACAGGTGTGCCAAGCTTGTAGCGTCATATCCAAGAAGACTCGAGGCTGTAATCACTGCCAAAGTTGCTTCAGCAAAGTACTGAGTAAAGGGTCTGAATACTTGATGTTAATGTGATATTTCCATTTTTAATTTTTCAAAGATTTGCAAAAATGTCTAAAAACCTTTTCCCTTTGTCATTATGGGGTATTGTGTGTAGACTGATGAGGGATTTTTTAAAACATTTTTAGAATAAGGCAGTAACGTAACAAAATGTGTAAAAAGTCAAGGGGTCTGAATGCACTGTATATTTCTTGCATAGAATAGGTCAACTTTTGTACTATAGGGGATAGTAGATTGACATAGGCTAGTGCTTTTGCAGTTCGTTAGGCCTAATCATCTGACGATGATTGGCTGAAAAATTGGCTGATGAATATTCAACGTGGACAGTTCTTCCAATATCTTCAATATGCGCCTCGGAATTGGATAAGTACGCACACAGTTGTCTCCAATGTGTCTGTCTTTACTTGTAGCATGCGAGAAAGACCCAATCACGTGAAAGAGAGTCATGTGAGTGAGAGGAGCTTCAGCAGCTGGGAGAAGGGAATTATAATTATTATACTCAGCCCAAGGGCACAACGTCCACTGGGCGCAAAAGGCATGGATTTTTTTTAGGGGGCATAACGGCCTCACAAAGGGGATGCAGCTGGGACATTCAAGGCATTATCAAGTGCTTGTCAAATTGTGAATGAGAGACTGATGAAGTGTGTACAGCCTGTGCAAAAAAACTAAGCAGAGCTAATGCCTTTCATGCAACATTTTTGTAATCATTATTAGAGTCACATCATGCAGCCTTAGAATGTATTACATATCAAAACATATAGCCCAACATTTTTATCACAACTAAAGTTACATACATAACTCTAAAATAAGCATATAGGAGTGGCTGTTTCTTTGTTAACCACTCATTACAGAAGAACCGCATGTGCGCACTCCCTCAAATCGTTTGGAGAAAATCCTTTCTATTTTATTCAGCTATGTTAAATTGTATTCCATGTGGCATAGCCAGTTTTGGGCCTAACATAAGGACAACTCAGAGTATGCTATTCTGTTTTTCTGAAATAGACTATATTTTCTTCATATCATGTTTCTTTAGACCCGTCTAAAATAAATAATGGATTTATTGTTGTCACGTCCTGAGCAGCAGAGGGAGTAGTTGTGTAGTATTTTGGTCAGGACGTGGCAGAGGAAGTCTGTATGTGTTTTCTAGTCTGTTTCTGTGTTAGTCTTGTGACTCCTGATCAGGAACAGCTGGATATCGTTGTTCCTGATTGGGAGTCATATATTAGGAGTGTGTTTTTCACCTGGGGTTTGTGGGTTGTTGTTTTAGCACTGCTTTATGTTCGCCTGCTAACTGTTCCTGTCGGTCTATTGTTGCTTGTTTTTTGGTGTTCATTTTATTCTAATTAAATAGAAAGATGAGCATTCACATCCCGTCTGCGTTTTGGTCATCCATTCACCACGACAGCCGTTACAATTGTGAAGGTGTAGATCACTATACTACATGTATTTATTAGCGTTTTTAAAATGTAGATGTTCTAAAGGTCTGCATCAGTGGCTTTTAGGCTATGCATGGAACTAGAAGATGCTAAATGTGTTTATGTTAATTAATGGTCAATTACCGTGAGACCGGCAGTTATTTGCTTGACAATCACCGGCTGACAAAATGTTGTGACCGCCACAGCCCTACCCTCATACCATCATGGCCACCTAATCATCCCCAGCTTCCAAAAGGCTCATTCATCCTCCCCTGTTCCCCAGGTCATTGCTGTAAATGAGAATGTGTTCTCAGTCAACTTACCTTGTAAAATAAGGGTAAAATGAAAATATTTGAGATGTATGAGTTCCGTGCCTTTCCGGCAGAACCACCACAATGACACGTTGTGCTCCCAAAGCTAGCGTGCCTACCACTAACAAAACCATGGTCTTGGTTGGGCAAGGACGACACTACTTCAGGTCTCAGGGAGGATGACATCACCCACGATGGTTACTAGTGCTAACTAGCTCACATCTAGCTCACATCTGCTATTTAGAGTATTTGGTTATATGTTTCCATTTACAAACCATTCTAGCATCTATTACATACTCATTCCCCATACTCCATACTCACCAATCTATTTTTGTGTTTAAATCTTAAACTATGACACTTTGGCAATGCTTAGCTAGTGCTTAAACTAATATAGTAGCAACACCATATGAAAAGCATCTTTGCACATGCATCTGCCGTGTTGCTCATGTATTCCTCACATCACTGCTGAACTTGGCAGCCTTGGATGCATTCTTGTACTGGGGCGTCTCACAGTAGTTGATGCTGTGGCCTTTAGTGTTCTCAAGGTCCTTCTTGTACTCAACCTGCCAGGGAGAAAACAGAGCACACATTACAATAGGTGTTCCATCACAGTCAAACAGACAATTAGGCAAACTTGAATCCCAAATGTGTCTCTGAGCTCGATCCTGACGTCCTAAGCTTAACCTCTAAGGATGATGTGTATGGATGATGTCACTCTGTATGAATCTGCCACCTGCAGATACTTTCCTGACCATTGACCTCCACAGAAGAATTTGTCGAGATGATTTGTAAGAGGAGAAATGGTTCAGAATAGATGCTCCAACTAACGTGTTGCATTTATCAACGTGCTCAAAGACAAATAGAATTAGCTAACCTTTGCCTGCCCATGGAGCTAAGTTAAGTCCATAGGGCCGAGCGGACATAACATTTGGGACACTATGTAAATGACTGTGGAACATGGCAATGCAAATAAGTGGACTTTTGTTATGATTTTGTCCTCTTCTGTTTCTTTTTTATCTTCATTGTTTGTGGTGTGCACTACATTTATATACCCACAACCAGAGGTGTGGACTAGAGTCACATAACTTGGACTCGAGTCAGACTCAAGTCACAAATATGATGACTTGCAACTCAACTTTGACTTTGACACCAATGACTCGTGACTTAACTTGGACTTGAGCCTTTTAACTCGAACTGACTTGATACCCTTCCCAAGCCCAAATATTAAAAATGATGCTATTAAAAAAAAAGTGTGCAGCTCATCAGCTCTTCATTTAACGGATTACAGCTTGAATTGGACGGCAGCCAATCAAATTGTGCCAGCTGAGATAAAGTTGTGCGTGGCAGTGCAGAGGAACGTCAGTAGGTGAATTCAGTCGGAGCCCTTGGAAAGATGATACCCAAAATTATTATTTTCAAATATAAAGACTACGCTGTACTCAACAAAAACGGATTGCAACTTGCAAAAGATGCCGGAAGAAAATGACAGACGGAGGCGCAACAACTTCCACCTTTGTTCGACATTTGAGGCTGCACAAAGTACGGTAAGTCGTGGCTAATATAGCCGACAGCTATATTAAATAACTTTGCTTGTGTAGCGTGTAGGCTAACATAACATTAAGTCAACAAGCCTCCACACTGTCAGTCAGTGCGGGAACGTGATCATTGCACCCAAGATTGAGCTACAACTGGCTAGGCAGTTGGTAGCCTAAATCCTGCCTGATGTTACTGCTGTTCCTAAAACCATTGACATACGTTAGCCTACTGTAACCACACAGAGTGTGTGAGAGAGAAGGTTGGGCGATTGTGTACAAGCCTACATCACCCGATTGCGCCCCATAGCGGGGGTCTTTCTCATGGCTACCCATGTATTTCCATGGAAATATAATGTTTATTTGGAAAGTAATAAATATATATATTTTAAAGCATTCATGATTTGCGTAAATGTAATACACTAACTATTACTCTTGTTAAAAATCTGAAATGGTATTACATTTGGTGAAGAGCACATTATGACTTGTTTAGGACTCGAAACTCAAAGTTTATGACTTGAGACTTGACTCGGACTTGCCTGTCTTGACTTGGGACTTGAGTGCTAAGACTTGAGACTTACTTGTAACTTGTAAAGAAATTACTTGGGCCCACCTCTGCCCACAACCTTTCCATCTTTTTGCCCCAATTTTTTGCTCTCATTTCTCAGGTCTATCTCACCTCGCTGACGATCTTGTTGATTTTGCGGGCGCTCTTCAGGGCCAGGTTGTCCTCACTGGTCAGGTTGTGGAAGTGGGATGAGCCCTTCATCTTATTCAGGTCCTTCTTGTATTTCAGCTGGGGGGTTAAAAATGGAAAGAGAAGCAGACAAAGATTAAAAAAGAGCAGAAGAATCCTAGGTCACACATTCCCATCTGTCAGATTGCATAACTTGTCTATGAGCGCATCTTTATACATGGTGTACACAATCGGCAACAAACACACAGGCACACACAACTGTGAAACACACACATGCGTGCATGCTCTCTCAATCACACACACACACACAGTCTAATTTGATCTGTGGAGAGTTTGGAACATGACAGCACAGGATTATTGGTGAGAGTCACGGGGAACGCTACTTATCCCTGTGACCATGACCTGAAATTCCGCCCGGCAGCACCAGATAAGGTGACGGATGAATGTGATCAAATCAAATCAAATTGTATTTGTCACATGCGCCGAATACAACAGGTGCAGACCTTAGTGAAATGCCTACTTTTTGTGAGTTTTGAGAATCCCTGGACCTGTGTGTTTGAAATGCATCTTTCCTTTCTCCCTTCATTGAAGTAATCACAGAACCACTGAAGTACATAGTTTTCACAAATACAGTCATGGCATATCAGTGATTACTTCAAGAATAGAAGGAGGGATCTATCCTCTCTCTTTACTAGATTCCTCAATATATTGTCCAGTCCATAGTGACTATACAGCTCCAAAATGAGATAGATATCAGACTGCCTGTCAATTGTGTTTCCTTATTGAAAATGAATTCACCCACATACCCCAACGTATGCTCCTTCGCTTTAGGGGTGTCTGCTGCACAAAGTTGTATTGTGGGGGTGAAACCCCAATAAACTCACTCACAATACAACATTGTGCAGCCGAAACCCCTAAAGCGGAGGAGTTAAACCTCAATAAATCTACCCACAATACCCCTTTGTGCAACAGACACCCCTAAAGGGGAGGAGTTAAACCTCAATAAATCTACCCACAATACCCCTTTGTACAGCACACACCCCTCCCTAAAGGGGAGGAGCATACTTGTTCAGCAGGGACACTACTCACATCACTGGCGTGGGCCTGGGCTTTCTTGGCAAGCTGGTAGGCAGGAGTGATCATGGCTGGGAAACTGCCCTTCCCTCTCTGCTGCTCGTACTCTTCAGTGTAGGCAATCTGCAAGGAGGAACACACATCAGCACACAGTTAATACTACAGATAAAATGGGAACAGGGCTACAGAGTATGGCAGAATTTTGTTCTGGTCTAACAAACACATTTGATTCATAAGACCTTGATTAGTTGAATTGAGTATTGTTGTGTTGGGCTGGAAACGTCTGCACACCCTATTGTTAGCATATAATATGTACAGTGCTACAACAATTCAGCAAATGATATAAGGGTATAAATACACACACACTACCGTCAATCTCACCTAGTCTTCTAAACTCATGTCACTGTCTGACATATGGACACCAATGCGTAATCCTAATTCCAAAGCATTATGTGCATAGCAATCATTTTGACAGGCAAGAGAAAATGTTCTGTCTAGCTAGGTACCAGCATCATCCAGCTCTGTTTCACCCACTTCAGAGCCGATGGGTTACACCTACTTTTGCATACATAAAATCATATAAAATAGTGACAACTACAATCTGAAGAATTTTGATTAAATACAAAAAGACTATGGGATATGGGGAAAGCTTGGTTGGAAAGTGAAAACAACTGGAAGTTAAAAGATTTAGGCATCTCTAAGGCATTAAAGAATCTGAAACAGTACAACAACCATGTCTGTGAAGATATCAGATATCGGGCTACTCATTGTAAGGACAATTTGTGTTGGATGTTTCAACTGAAAAACTACTTTTCCACATAAGTTTGGAGCTAGACCAATTTATACCAATTGAAGAGCACATCTGGAAGAGTGTTGTGGGTTGTTGTCTTTCTGAGAGGCATTGTAAAGTTAAACAACTATCAGTCCTCTTTAGTAGTTTTATTTATCAATGAAACCACTACCAGTAGAATTTAACTTGCAGCCCTATAATCAATTACACATTTCAAATGTAATTGAACGTTTAATAGGTCTCCTTCTTAACTTTTCTGAGAAAGAAAAAAAATACATCAGAAAAATGGTAACGTTGTATTGAAAAATGGTATTATTATTGCAAAAATAATGTACTTAAGCTTCCAGTTAACAGATACACAACTTCCTCTCAGATATTGGCTGAACATCCTCGCCAAGAGGCTAGGTCGCTAGGTGTTGAACTAAGGTGGCTATAGTATTCTTAACAAGAGGGTCTACTTAAAAATATATATACAATTTGCTCGCTCGCCTCACCTTTAAAAAAAATGTAATCCGTTAATAATAATTGTATGGCCTTATCAATCCCCTGCTGGAATCCCCTGCTAAAAAATGTAAGGGGGAGTAGCAATGGCAATACAAAATCAAATTCCTCATTGGTCCTTCCACTTCGCACACTGATCTGCGAGGATTGGATGTACAGTGGTTTGTCCTTTAAAAGTTTTGAACTTGTGCCATAACCATTTGTGGTAGATGGTGTCAGATTGTGGTAAATTATGTCATTCTGTCATTGCACCACTATCACAAGGGGGAGTTAGAACGCTGATCTATCGGTAGTCTAGACTGTGGCACAAAATTATTATCTTTTCGTAAATTAATGGAGGTGTGAATGTTTCAGTCCGAGAGTCTCTCTTCTCTGACAATAGAGTCCTGCATCAGGCAAAAACATTTTTTTTTGCTAGCAGTGGTCCCAGAGTAGAGAGAGAACTTGTGTAAATACAATGGCACAATTACACTTGACATGTGGACTGAGGATTTTTGAAAAATAGGCACAGGAGGCTTTTGCTTTCTCTCCCTCTAAAAACAGAAAGAAATTATTCTAAATAACAAACTGGCTTTATTTACCAAAGTGTGAAAGAGCGATAGCCCCT
Organism: Salmo salar; assembly: GCF_965601325.2. Taxonomy (NCBI): domain Eukaryota; kingdom Metazoa; phylum Chordata; class Actinopteri; order Salmoniformes; family Salmonidae; genus Salmo; species Salmo salar. Next base: position 6,652,764 of record NC_138309.1, read on the forward strand.
CTATATAAAGTGAGTTTCTGAAACACTGAGTCCTTCTTTGCTGATGTGAAGAAGAAACGTAATGAAAGAGTCCAGCGAGGATGTGTCAGCATTAAGTTGAGTGACTCACTCATTCGTGGCTTTGGATCAAAATCAAGAAATGTTTTTATTGTTTTGACCAAGTTAAACTGCTCATGTTGTGTGTGACCAATTATTTGTGACATTGTGGTTACAATGAAGAATGTAAATGAAATCAATCCTATTCATAATGAATAATCAGATGTGTGTTGCAAGCTTTTCATTTTTCCCTATTTTTTTGTAGGAATTTATTTTATATTTTTAGACAATATAAAACATACATAAACAAACGACAACTACATCACACCTGCCCAGATCCACCTGCTCACACGCCCATCTCCAACACCCGCATCACTCTCTGCCACATTGCCTCAAACTGCACCATTTTGTTTTTCTCCGTCGCCCACACGCACATTCAATATTTGGATAATGAAGCATTTAAAGGCTGACATTGGTTGATTTTAATACTTCTGACAGCCAAATTTCTAACTCCACCCATAACTTTTGGACTTTATAACATTCCCAGAATGCATGAATTATTATAACCTAATGAAAAATGAACCTGGTAATCTAATTTAATTTACTGCAGGCCTAACACCTATGGGTTTAACCTTCTGAATGAATGATTATATTGAAGTTAGAAGCCGCCTCTTAATTAGTTCCGAGAGCCGATCGGTTACCCAACAAAATAATATCAATTTATTTAGCCTAATTGTTTTTATGACTACAGACAGTACGCTATTATTTCTCTTATCCTCCATGTATTAATTAATTTGTCTGCATCTTTATTCAACATCTGGCTAAAAAGAAACCACGCCATTGTCACGTCCTGACCCTTGTAAGAGGTAATTTTCTACAGTAGAGTGGTCAGGGCGTGACAGGGGGTGTTTTGGGTGGTTTTCTTGTTTTCTGTTTCTATGTGGGTTTTCTAGATTTATATTTCTATGTTGGGGTTATTGGGATGATCTCCAATTAGAGGCAGCCGGTTCTCGTTGTCTCTAATTGGAGATCATATTTATGTAGGGGGTTTTTCCTTTTGGTTTTGTGGGTTGTTAATTTTTGAGTAGTGTGTTTTCCTCTCTGTGTCACGGTTTGTTGTTTTGTTGTTTCAAGTGTTTGATGTATTGCATTTAGTTTCACGGTTAATAAAGATGTGGAACTACAAACATGCTGCTCTTTGGTCCGATCATTTGAACAGACGTGACAGCCATAAATTAAGAACAGATATATATTTTTCTCTCTAAGGTTTTACATTTCTAACTCAATATCACAGACCAGATTTTCCCTAATGAAAAATGCATCAACCCCTACAAATATATTCATTTATAAAAGGATAGTCTAATAGCTCGGCTAGGTGTGAAATCCCCCCAACGTGCAATGTATTCTATGCTTAAGTACTCTAAAATGTTACATTTCTAACTCCAAACCTCATGAAACTGCAAAATGTCAGATAAAGCATATACTGTAGAGCAATATGGCAAAACTTCCCCCATCAGGGGACAAGGTAGAGCTACAACATAATTGATCGGCATACAGTAAGTGCCAAGGAGGTAGGGTTTTGCCTGGACAGGACCAGTATCTTTAGACAGCAGAAACTATTTTCTGGGTCAAAGGACCCAGTTGTTTTCACCTGGCTGAAGTTCCCAGCATTTTCTCTGGCAAAAGCGAATTCTGCTGCCCCAGCATCTGAGGTGGCCTTTCCCTTCATCTCCTGCTCATACATCTGACGGTACTTCACCTAAGATATGATCACAGTGTCAACATTAGTGTACTGTACGCGTATGACTTTGCGGTGTGTGTGTGTGTGTGTGTGTGTGTGTGTGTGTGTGTGTGTGTGTGTGTGTGTGTGTGTGTGTGTGTGTGTGTGTGTGTGTGTGTCCTCTACTCACACCACTGGCCATCTCTGTGGCTTTCTTTGAAACTTGGTAGCCAGGAGTGAGATGGGCGGGGAAACTGCCTTTACCCAACTGCTGTTCATACTCTTCAGTGTAGACATACTGGGAGGGAAAATACTACGTCATGGACACACGAAAAGTGACATAATTGCATTTGGAGGAAAGCATAAATCAAATTGAGTAGGGTTTGTAATAAATGCCTTGATCTGTCCTTGGCTTTTGGCCAGAAGCACTTCAGGGGTTTTGGCTACGGAGGTATATTTTGACACTTTCTCCTCTCCTTTATTGTACTCCACCTGAATAACAGAGAAACAAAAACAAAAATGTTAACATATTATTTGCCCCCTCATAACACGCAATAACACTGAAATAATAACATTTATAATAATTACAGCTAATGTCATGAGCTGAAATCAACTCGTTATTTTATGGTAACACTACCCGCCTCCCGAAGTACTGTTCTGCCCCTATAGAGGGAGCTCTGTTGGCAGTTGCACTTACGCTGATGGGCAAGGTATTTGCTTTCTTGGAAATCTGGTATCCTGGTGTGATCATGGTGGATAAGCTGCCTTTTCCTTTACTCTGCTCATATTCCTCAGTGTATTTGACCTGTCATCAAGGAGAAAGTATGTCCCCAAACTTTATGACACAAACACGGTCAGACCACTACTGAATAACAGGAACGTTTCTTATGCCATAACTACGTGTTATCTGTGTAATTTTGAACCATTTGAAATTGGCAAATTTGACAGGGTGGGGGTATGTGTGTGTGTATAACTATGATAAAGGTATGTGTAGGTTTGTCTGGGGGTTGTTTTCATGTTGGTTGGTTGTTCTGTGCTTACATCACTGGCCAGGGAGCCTCCAGTCTTAGCATGTAGAATATGGGAGGTGTCAGCCACAGAGGTAATTGTGCCAATTTTTCTTCATGTCCCCTTTTGTACTCCACTTACAATCGAATACATATTGTACTCATCTATATTTAGCACCTACCTGTACATCTGTACCTGCATTGTATTGCAAAATCTTTAAATGTTTAGTTTGTTTAATAGGAGGGCAAATGCAGTTGTACTACATTTTTAGTAATCACGGGGGCCATTTTAGACAATTTAATGTACATCAAAAGTAGAGGTTGGCCGATTATGATTTTTCAACGCCGATACCGGTTATTGGAGGGCCCAAAAAAAAACGATGCCGATTAATAGGCCGATTAAAAAAAATGTCTTTGTAATAATGACAATTACAACAATACTGAATGAACACTTATTTTAACTTAATATAATACATCAATAAAATCAATTTAGCCTCAAATAAATAATGAAACATGTTCAATTTGGTTTAAATAATGCAAAAACTATGTTTTGGAGAAGAAGTAAAAGTGCAATATGTGCCATGTAAGAAAGCTAACGTTTAAAGGTTAAGTTCCTTGCTCAGAACATGAGAACATATGAAAGCTGGTGGTTCCTTTTAACATGAGTCTTCAATATTCCCAGGTAAGAAGTTTTAGGTTGTAGTTATTATATGAATTATAGGACTATTTCTCTCTATACCATTTGTATTTCATATACCTTTGACTATTGGATGTTCTTATAGTATAGCTTCCGTCCCTCTCCTCGCTCCTACCTGGGCTCGAACCAGGAACACATCGACAACAGCCACCCTCGAAGCAGCGTTACCCATGCAGAGCAAGTGACGTTTGAAACGCTATTAGCACGTGCCCCGCTAACTAGCTAGCCATTTCACATGGGTTACACCAGCCTAATCTTCGGAGTTGATAGGCTTGAAGTCATAAACAGCGCGATGCTTGAAGCACAGCGAAGAGCTGCTGGCAAAACACACGAAAGTGCTGTTTGAATGAATGCTTACGAGCCTGCTGGTGCCTACCATCGCTCAGTCAGGCTGCTCTATCAAATCATAGACTTAATTATAACATAATAACACACAGAAATACGAGCCTTAGGTCATTAATATGGTAGAATCCGTAAACTATCACGTTTATTCTTTCAGTGAAATACGGAACCGTTCCGTATTTCATCTAACGGGTGGCATCCATAAGTCTAAATATTCCTGTTACATTGCACACCCTTCAATGTTATGTCATAATTACGTAAAATTCTGGCAAATTAGTTCGCAACGAGCCAGGCGGCCCAAACTTTTGCATATACCCTGACTCTGCATACAATGAACGCAAGAGAAGTGACACAATTTCACCTGGTTAATATTGCCTGCTAACCTGGATTTCTTTTAGCTAAATATGCAGGTTTAAAAATATATACTTCTGTGTATTGATTTTAAGAAAGGCATTGATGTTTATGGTTAGGTACACGTTGGAGCAACGTGTACCTAAGCGATTATATGCAACGCAGGACAGGCTAGATAAACTAGTAATATCATCAACCATGTGTAGTTAACTAGTGATTATGATTGATTGATTGTTTTTTATAAGATAAGTTTAATGCTAGCTAGCAACTTACCTTGGCTTCTTACTGCATTCGCGTAACAGGCAGGCTCCTCGTGGAGTGCAATGTAAAGCAGGTGGTTAGAGCGTTGGACTAGTTAACCATAAGGTTTCAAGATTGAATCCCCGAGCTGACAAGGTAAAAATCTGTCGTTCTGCCCCTGAACAAGGCAGTTAACCCACCGTTCCGAGGCCATCATTGAAAATAAGAATGTGTTCTTAACTGACTTGCCTAGTTAAATAAAGGTGTAAAAAAAAAATAAAAAAAAAAAAATAAAATCGGCCAAATCGGTGTCCAAAAATACCGATTTCCTATTGTTATGAAAACTTGAAAACGGCCCTAATTAATCGGCCATTCCGATTAATCGGTCGACCTCTAATCAAAAGTATTTTGTTCTGTTGTGTTTTATTATATGTGTTTTAGTGTTATGTTTCCCTATGTTCCTTTTTGAAATTCAATACAAAATGAATCACTTTTATATTTTATCATGTTTTATATCTACTCTTCAGACTTGGTCCAACCCTGTGTTTGTTATACAAATAAGGAAGATACTCACATCACTGATGGTTTTTTGGGCGTGTGACACGCTCACAATCTCCTGGTTGGTGATGGTGCCTGAGTACGAGTAGGTCTGCTGCTCCTCAAACTTAGCCTGGTAGTCCTGCTGTTGAATCACAATGCACACAGAATCAACTAAGAACTATCATTATATTGGGGTCGGTTCCAGAAAGCAGGATCAATGAGTTAGTTAGCTAACTGTTCAGGTAGTGGTTCCCAAAAGCAGTTTGTTTTGGTTGCGTTTGTTTTGCCCAAAAGGAACCGAATGGTGAATACTGTCTTTGGAGTCAATTTTATTGTAAGTGAGAATAGAATATGTTTCTGAACACTTGTACATTCATGTAGATGCTATGTGTCACACCCTGATCTGTTTCACCTGTCTTTGTGCTTGTCTCCACCCCCCTCCAGGTGTCGCTCATCTTCCCCATTATCCCCTGTGTATTTATACCTGTGTTCTCTGTTTGTCTGTTGCCAGTTCATTTTGTTCGTGAAACCTACCAGCGTTTGTTCCCCTGCTCCTGCCTGTTTCTTGCTCCTGTTCCCCTGCTCCTGCCTGTTTCTTGCTCCTGTTGACCGTTCTGCCTGCCCTGAGCCTGCCTGCTGTTTGGTATCTTACCCCACCTTACTTGATTATTGACCCCTGCCTGCTCTGACACTGAGACTGCCTGCCATTCTGGACCCTTTGCACCCTCTCTGGATTATTGACCCCTGCCTGCCTTTGACCTGTTGTTTGCCTGCCCCTGTTTTAGAAATAAACTTTTGTTTCTTTGACAGTGTCTGCATCTGGGCCACACCTGAAACGTGATACAATGGATAATCATGAATCAATCATTAATAATTATCAGTGAGAAAGATGCACAAACCTCCCCTGTTATTTGTAATGGTGTGAGGTTAGCAAATCAAATCAACTTTTGTTTGTCACATGCGCTGAATACAACAGGTGTAGACCTCACAGTGAAATGCTTACAAGGAGGCATGAAGACTGCAGATGTGGCCAGGGCAATAAATTGCAATGTCTGTACTGTGAGACGCCTAAGACAGAGCTACAGGGAGACAGGACGGACAGCTGATTGTCCTCGCAGTGGCAGACCACGTGTAACAACACCTGCACAGGATCGGTACATCCGAACATCACCCCGTGGGACAGGTACAGGATGGCAACAACAACTGCCCGAGTTACACCAGGAACGCACAAACCCTTCATCAGTGCTCAGACTGTCCGCAATAGGCTAAGAGAGGCTGGACTGAGGGCTTGTAGGCCTGTTGTAAGGCAGGTCCTCACCAGACATCACCGGCAACAACGTCGCCAATGGGCAGACAGGACTGGCAAAAGTGCTCTTCACTGACGAGTCACGGTTTTATCTCACCAGGGGTATGGTTGGATTCACTTTTATCGTCAAAGTAATGAGCGTTACACCGAGGCCTGTACTCTGGAGCGGGATCGATTTGGAGGTGGAGGGTCCGTCATGGTCTGGGGCGGTGTGTCACAGCATCATCGGACTGAGCTTGTTGTCATTGCAGGCAATCTCAACGCTGTGCGTTACAGGGAAGACATCCTCCTCCCTCATGTGGTACCCTTCCTGCAGGCTTATCCTGACATGACCCTCCAGCATGACAATGCCACCAGCCATACTGCTTGTTCTGTGCGTGATTTCCTGCAAGACAGGAATGTCAGTGTTCAGCCATGGCCAGCGAAGAGCCCGGATCTCAATCCCATTGAGCACGTCTGGGACCTGTTGGATCAGAGGGTGAGGGCTAGGGTCATTCCTCCCAAAAATGTCCGGGAACTTGCAGGTGCCTTGGTGGAAGAGTGGGGTAACATCTCACAGCAAGAACTGGCTAATCTGGTGCAGTCCATGAGGAGGAGATGCACTGCAGTACTTAATGCAGCTGGTGGCCACACCAGATACTGACTGTTACTTTAGATTTTGACCCCCCCCCCCCCCTTTTGTTCACATTATTCCATTTCTGTTAGTCACTGTGTCTGTGGAACTTGTTCAGTTTATGTCTCAGTTGTTGAATCTTGTTATGTTCATACAAATATTTACACATGTTAAGTTTGCTGAAAATAAACGCAGTTGACAGTGAGATGACGTTTCTTTTTTTGCTGAGTTTATTTTACTCATTATAGTCTTGCTAGCAGGAATGTTAGCTATGGCAATATTCTATGACTAACAAAGGCAAAAAAAAGCTGAAGGGAGACTGAGTGCCAGACAGACATCCAGACCAGACATACAGACAGACAGGGACAGGTGGAGTGCTGAGGGTGTTGGAGAGGAGGCGAGGAGAGGCTGTTTTCCTGAAGGTATAATTTTAACCTCCTGAAACATAAACTGTGGCAGCAAGGGGTGCCGTGTCTCTGTCACAGCCACAGAAATAGATAGTCATGCACACCATTCCAAACCTATGCTGTCAACATGGGCCCAAAGCTCTCCTAAAACCAGGCTTACGACTGTCTTTCTTTCATAAAGAGGGGAAAACTGCATTTCTCTTTTACAAGCATAATAAATGTACAGTATATTTGCCTATATCATGTTGTCTCCATGTGAACACACTATTTGTAGCCTCCACACTTTGAAAGTTCCACAGCAGGAAAAATGCAGTGGCTACATGTCGCTCTTTTTAGTAACTGGTTGTTTTCTTCTGGAACAAATAGAGGACACCAGTATAAAGGAGATAGCCCTTCTGTTTAGAACAGCAGAATGCAGGTTAAGCGTTCTCAATTTTATCAAAATGATTGTTTAGGATCATTGAGCCCTACTAAATCAAATATGATAGCCAGGGATACCAGTGGGTCAAAAACATATTTCTTCCTTCACTGCAAGAATACAGGTTACAATGCATCAACTATAAAAAAAATATATATATATATAATAAAAAATAAATAATAATAATCTGTATACTGCTGTCTCTGGTTTCGGTCAAGTATGGGAATACAATACATTGAAATTAGCTTCATTACTGGATAGCAGTTGTTTCAAAATTACGACAAACACTTTCTTGCTTCTGTAGCAGATTGGGATCTGTGAAACTCACTCCTTAGCCTGAAGTGTCTCCACTTGCGCTGTTGAATAGCTAGCTTTTTGGTGGTGCAGCTGGGTAATATGCTTCAGGAGGGCGGTCACGTGTGTTTGTGAAGCAGAGGTTCTTGTTTTCAGCCTCGGTATGAGCCAAATCAGGAAGAGGCGGTACTCACAAAGCAAGTGGTGTGATATCCTTTACAATTATGCACTCAGCTCAATGCTGGGGTTGCTGTTGTTGTGGAGTGAGTGGCATGACTGGGTAAGATGCTTCAGGAGGGCTTTCACGTATGTTTGCGAGGCAGAGTTCCTGGGTTTGAGCCTCGGTATTTGCCAAATCGGGAGGAAGCGGTACTTGCTAAGCAAGCATTGTGACGTCCTTTACACTTCCATTACATTACCCAACCAACATCATCCATGGTGTCTATCTATGTCTATCTATGTATCAACTCGTGAGCCATAACAATCGGAATGAATATCATTATTCACAATGCCACATGCTGTGTGTACAACAGTGTACTCATGTAATCGTACTCCCACATTACCATGCATGATGGCTAAAGTGAATGACTAACTCATGTGAAATGTGCGGTGAGAGTCATTGAGTAATTTCAAGCCCAGCACACCTAAGTTCCACTGTCACTTGAGTGGAGGAGGGGGAGCTGTTTCAAACTGCTATTCTAGAATAATGACACACACATGTCAAGGTCAATAGCCATGTTGAAGTAGAATACAAGGTCCTGCATTCACAGTCTAAGAAACAACTTCCTGATTCCTGATGTGTCTAGACCCAGTAACGGTGACATCGTTGCTTACTCACCTCACTGCTGGCAATGGCTTGCTTCTTGGCATTGATGGGGGTCTCATAGACACTGGTGAACATATTGTTTCTTGGATTGTGTCTGAGGGATTAAAGGTGAGAGGTCATCATCAACACATCTTAAGAATTTTTAAGAATCTCACTTTTGGTTTAGTCCATACTCGTAGCCATTTACAAATACAATTCCAGTGACATGGGAGCAGAACGCTAAAGATACTGAATGGGTCGTTCAACAAAATGACTGCCTTTTGCATACTTTAATATTGTGCACCAATATTGCATTTTAAAAGCCTGTTACATTAAATTAAGTGCCCTTTAAAATAGACCACATGGAGAATTCAATAAATCCTATTTTTTATATGAATAAAGCATTTTGGCACAAGATTAACCACAAGATTTCTCAACATCATTGTAAAGCCCTAGTTATTTTTGTTGTTTTGAGAAAGTAATTTCTGGAGATGATTATTTATTTAATGTGATTAGTGATTCACATATGTCTATCCCTCATTTTAAGGCCAACCCTGTTACGTGAACTACACTCTTATTTTAATATGGAGAAACTATTCCTATTAAAATATTTTTTCAAAAGATACATTGAACAAATAGTCAAATCATAATGTAAAAGCAGGTGAGCTGGTTCTATACTTTTTGGGCATTTACTGGTGTTTTGTGGTGGAAAACTGAGTAGTTAAAGCATATGTCAACCCTTTAACCCATAGATAGACAGGCTAGAATTGTAATTTTTTATTATATAAAGTTGAACATGTGCTCTTTATGACAGAATGTTGAAATCAATTTTTTGGGGGGTGGAATGACTCAAATGACAATAATCATAGTACTTTAAAGTATTTGGGATTGAGGCATAGGGCTGTATCTACACCGATGGCGAGGGATGTGGACTCATAGACCACTTTTGAAAACGCTTAACAAACTTTGATTTTGGAGGGAACTATCCCTATAAATGCCCTAAACAGAGAAACGAACCTCAGTAAGAAAGTGAAATAACACATTTCTACTTACACAGAGCAGTATGGCCGCTTCTTGTGGCTAACAAAGTTCTTGGCTGTGAGCACCATTTTACAGACGTCGCAGTGAAAGCATGCTTTGTGCCAGTTCTGAGAGAAGGGGAAAAAACACAAGTGTGTTACACACATAAAATCCTGGGTTCTGATCTAGGAATTATGACTCCAATCTAAGTTATCGTAAAGAAACACAGCGAAGAGTGCTTTGAATTGACCTAAATGGATCAGTCTGACATCATAGACCAAGAGACTGCGATTTTAAACATATACTTGCTCACAATGTTGCTCAACTGTCCTTGAATACGCAAACCATGCCACTTGACATTATGAACTATCAAGGAGCAATAGCAGTCTGAATTTAACATATTTATCATCTTTCTTTGCCTTAACCTTTTAGAAGGCTAAATCAGGGTCACAGAGTGTTTCTTGGTAGTCTTAAACAAGTCTACTTTGAAACAAAATTATACACCTCACACACATGGTTATGGGCTTAAAAAAAGAAGACAACAATACCATGTCAGATATAAAGTTGAAATCCAACTAGAGGTAAAGTCGGGAGTAACTCTTTCTTACCTGATCAATACAATTGATCTTCTCCGCTGGGTACACCACAAACCCACACCTAGCGCAGGACTGCATCTTCGTAACCTTTCCCCTTACCCAAAGTACTCAGGAAAAAAACTAAAAGGTAGCTTGAGTGAAGTGAATATTAGCCCCAAGAGAGAGCAAAAGCCCAGGCAGCAGTAAAGAGAGGCAGGATCTCCTAGACAGTCCCTGGTAGTAGTGCCTCTCTGGCAATGATAAACTTAGCTCTCGATTGTGACAGACAGATCAACCCTGTCTGTTACAAGACACCAGGACCCAGGAGGACCCACCCCCCTTTTAAATGTATTTTTTATTTAACCTTCATTTAATCAGGGAGTCATGCTGGGACCACAGTATCTTTCGCAGATGAGCCCTGCATGAATACATCAAAAAACAACAATTACATTATACTGTACATACAGTATCTATATACACATCAATTACACAATACATGAAAAGCAGACACAAAACACAAAAAGCTAAACATTAAAAAGGCCCTCTAACATCCGCCTGAATTTCCCTAGAGGCACCAACTCCACCAACTTTAAACTAAAAGAACATTTACCTAACTCTGTGAAGATTGGAGGGATCTCCATGATTAGCCATGCCCGAGTCCGGGTCTGGAGCAACCCCCTATCCACATCGACGAGACCGCAGTGGAGGAGGTGTAAAGCTTCCTCGGCATACACATCACTGACAAACTGAAATGGTCCACCCACACAGACAATGTGGTGAAGAAGGCACAACAGCGGCTCTTCAACCTCAGGAGGCTGAACAAATTTGGCTTGGCACCTAAAACCCTCACAAACTTTTACAGATGCACAATTGAGAGCATACTGTTGGGCTGTATCACCAATGTCATAGGAAGGCCAAAAAGATCATCAAGGACAACAACCACCCGATCCACCACCTGTTCACCCTGCTATCATCCAGAAGGCGAGGTCAGTACAGGTGCATCAAAGCAGGGACAGAGAGACTGAAACAGCTTATATCTCAAGGCCATCAGACTGTTAAATGCCATCATTAGCACCTTAGAGGCTGCTGCCCTATATACATAAACTTGAAATCACTGGCCACTTTAATAATTGGAACACTAGTCACTTTAATAATTATGTATGTACTGTATTCTATTCTATTCTATTCTACTGTATTTTAGTCTATGCCGCTCCGACATTGCTCATCTAAATATGTATATATTCTTAATTCCATTCCTTTACTTTAAATTTGTTTGTATTGTTTGTGAAATTGTTAGATATTACTTGTTAGATATTACTGCACTGTTGGAGCTAGAAACACAAGCATTTCACTACACCCGCAACAACATCTGCTAATCATGTGTATGTGACCAATCAAATGTTATTTTACTTTGATTTGATAACTTATACCTCTAGTACAAAAATAAAAAAAACTTACTCCAGTAGCTCAGAAATTTAACCTGAAATTTATCCTGATGAGATGGATTCACGCCTGGATTTTACAAGCATTTTGCCCCACCCGCAATAGCATCTGCTAAAAATGGTATTGTATTGTATTGATTATGGATCCCTATTAACTGTTGCCAAAGCTCTTCCTGGGGTCCAGCAAAATTAAGGCAGTTTATGCAATTTTAAAAACATGACAATACCTTCACAGATTTCACAACACACTGTGTGTCCTCAGGCCCCTACTCCACCACTACCAAATATCTACAGTACTTAATCCGTGTGTGTGTGTGTGTGTGTGTGTGTGTGTGTGTGTGTGTGTGTGTGTGTGTGTGTGTGTGTGTGTGTGTGTGTGTGTGTGTGCGTGTGTGTCTATGCCAATGTTTGTGGTTCTTCACAGTCCCCGCTGTTCCATAAGGTATTTTTTTTATCCGTTTTTTTAAAATCTAATTTTACAGCTTGCGTCAGTTACTTACATTTACATTTTACATTTAAGTCATTTAGCAGACGCTCTTATCCAGAGCGACTTACAAAATGGTGCATTCACCTTATGATATCCAGTGGAACAACCACTTTACAATAGTGCATCTAAATCTTTTAAGGGGGGGGGGGGGGTTAGAAGGATTACTTTATCCTATCCTAGGTATTCCTTAAAGAGGTGGGGTTTCAGGTGTCTCCGGAAGGTGGTGATTGACTCCGCTGTCCTGGCGTCGTGAGGGAGCTTGTTCCACCATTGGGGTGCCAGAGCAGCGAACAGTTTTGACTGGGCTGAGCGGGAACTGTGCTTCCTCAGAGGTAGGGGGGCCAGCAGGCCAGTGGTGGATGAACGCAGTGCCCTTGTTTGGGTGTAGGGCCTGATCAGAGCCTGAAGGTATGGAGGTGCCGTTCCCTTCACAGCTCCGTAGGCAATCACCATGGTCTTGTAGCGGATGCGAGCTTCAACTGGAAGCCAGTGGAGAGAGCGGAGGAGCGGGGTGACGTGAGAGAACTTGGGAAGGTTGAACACCAGACGGGCTGCGGCGTTCTGGATGAGTTGTAGGGGTTTAATGGCACAGGCAGGGAGCCCAGCCAACAGCGAGTTGCAGTAATCCAGACGGGAGATGACAAGTGCCTGGATTAGGACCTGCGCCGCTTCCTGTGTGAGGCAGGGTCGTACTCTGCGAATGTTGTAGAGCATGAACCTACAGGATCGGGTCACCGCCTTGATGTTAGTGGAGAACGACAGGGTGTTGTCCAGGATCACGCCAAGGTTCTTAGCACTCTGGGAGGAGGACACAAGGGAGTTGTCAACCGTGATGGCGAGATCATGGAACGGGCAGTCCTTCCCCGGGAGGAAGAGCAGCTCCGTCTTGCCGAGGTTCAGCTTGAGCTGGTGATCCGTCATCCACACTGATATGTCTGACAGACATGCAGAGATGCGATTCGCCACCTGGTTATCAGAAGGGGGAAAGGAGAAGATTAATTGTGTGTCGTCTGCATAGCAATGATAGGAGAGACCATGTGAGGATATGACAGAGCCAAGTGACTTGGTGTATAGCGAGAATAGGAGAGGGCCTAGAACAGAGCCCTGGGGGACACCAGTGGTGAGAGCGCATGGTGCGGAGACAGATTCTCGCCACGCCACCTGGTAGGAGCGACCTGTCAGGTAGGACGCAATCCAAGCGTGGGCCGCGCCGGAGATGCCCAACTCGGAGAGGGTGGAGAGGAGGATCTGATGGTTCACAGTATCAAAGGCAGCAGATAGGTCTAGAAGGATGAGAGCAGAGGAGAGAGAGTTAGCTTTAGCAGTGCGGAGAGCCTCCGTGACACAGAGAAGAGCAGTCTCAGTTGAATGCCCAGTCTTGAAACCTGACTGATTAGGATCAAGAAGGTCATTCTGAGAGAGATAGCAGGAGAGCTGGCCAAGGACGGCACGTTCAAGAGTTTTGGAGAGAAAAGAAAGAAGGGATACTGGTCTGTAGTTGTTGACATCGGAGGGATCGAGTGTAGGTTTTTTCAGAAGGGGTGCAACTCTCGCTCTCTTGAAGACGGAAGGGACGTAGCCAGCAGTCAAGTTACTAAACTACTTGATGTGGAATAGAGTTCCATGGCTCTATGTAGTACTGTGTGCCTCCCATAGTCTGTTCTGGATTTGGGGACTGTGAAGAGACCTCTGGTGGCATTTTAATGTTAGCTCTCTGTGTACATCCAAGGGCCAGCCGTGTTGCCCTGTTCTGAGCCAATTGCAATTTTCCTAAATCCTTTTTTGTGTCAAGGTGCGACAAAACTAGGGCCTGTAGGACCTTCCTTGTTGATAGTGTTAAGAAGGCAGAGCATCACTTTATTATAGACAGACTTCTCCCCATCTTAGCTACTACTGGATCAATATGTTTTGACCATGACAGTTTACAATACACAGACACTCTGGCTTTAATCAAAAATGTACAAAAAATTGAGAAAAGCAAGGCGCCTAAACAGCTATTATACGTTTTTCCAGCAGCAGACAAGTAACTCTTTATCCACATTATAGCAGGGTGTGTAAAGCCATACCACATAAGTTTTTCCAGCAGCAGACTATGATCAATAATGTCAAAAGCTGCACTGAAGTCTAACAAGACAGCCCCTACAATTATTATCATCAATTTCTCTCAGCCAATCATCAGTCATTTGTGTAAGTGCCGTGCTTGTTGAGTGTCCTTCCCTATAAGCATGCTGAAATTCTGTTGTCAGTTTGTTTACTGTGAAATAGAATTGTGTCTGGTCAAACACATTTTTCCCCAGAAGTTTACTAAGGGTTGGTAACAGGCTGATTGGTTGGCTATTTGAGCCGGTAAAGGGGGCTTTACTATTCTTGGGTAGCGGAATAACTTCCCTCCAGGACTGAGGGCACACGCTCTCTAGTATTCTTAAATTGAAGATGTGGCCAATAGGAGTGGCAATATCGTCTGCTATTATCCTCAGTATTGTCAGACCCCAGTGGCTTGTCATTGTTGATAGACAACAATCATTTTTCACCTCTTCCACACTGACTTAATGGAATTCAAAATAATAAATAGAATACATTTATGGAATACTTGCTTACTTACAATGCTCGTCTTTCATAATTTGGTCCGACATACTTGGATGTGTAGTGTCAGCATTTGTTGCTGGCATGTCATCCCTAAGATTGATGAAAAAAATGTATGTATATATGTAGAATGAAAAAGTCATTAAAGTAGTTGGTAATATCAGTGGGCTTTGTGATGAATGAGCCATCTGATTCAATGAATGAAGGAGCCGAGTTGGCTTTTTTCCCCAAAATGTCATTTCAGTTGCTCCAAAGCTTTTCACTCTCATTCTTTATATAATTTATCTTTGTTTCATAGTATAGTTCATTTTTATTTAGCTAATTCATATGATTTCTTAATTTGCAGTACGTTTGCCAATCAGTTGGGCTGCCAGACTTAACTACCTTTTGCCTCATCCCTCTCAACCATACAATCCTTCAATTCCTCATCAATCCAAGGGGATTCAACAGTTTTTACAGTAATTTTCTTAATGGGTGCGTGTTTATTAGTAACTGGAATAAGTAGTTTCATAACTGCGTCAATTGCAGCGTCTGGTTGCTCCTCATTACACACCACAGACCAACAAATATTATTTACATCTTCAACATATAACTCACTACAAAACATCTTGTATGACCTCTTATACACTATATTAGGCCCAGCCTTTGGAACTTTGTTTTTCCTAGATATGGCTACTATACTGTGATCACTACATCCTATGGATTTGGATACTGCTTTAAAGCAAACTTCTGCAGCGTTAGTAAAAATGTGATCAATACATGTTGATGATTTCATTCCTGTTCTGTTTGTAAATGCCCTGGTAGGTTGACTGACAACCTGATCCAGGTTGCAGGCACTGGTTACAGTTTTAAGTTTTTTCCTGAGTGGGCAGCTTGATGACAGACAGTCAATATTTAAATCACCCAGAAAATATACTTCTCTGTTGATATCACATTCATTATCAAGCATTTCACACGTTATCCAGATACTGACTGTTAGCACTTGGTGGCCTATAGCAGCTTCCCACCAGAATGGGCTTTAGGTGAGGCAGATGAACCTGTAGCCATATTACTTCAACAGTATTTAACATTAGATCGTCTCTAAGCTTTACAGGAATGTGGTTCTGAATATAGACTGCAACATGGCCTCCGTTGGCATTTCTGTCTTTTCGGTAGATGTTATAACCATGTGTTGCTACCACTGTATCATCAAAGGTATTATCTAAGTGAGATTCAGAGTTAGTCAGAAATGAATGTCATCTGTTACAAGCAAGTTATTGACTTCATGGACCTTGTTTCTTAGGATACATATGTTAATATGGGCTATTTTTAGCACTTTTATGGGTTGCTTGATTGTTTTTAATGCTTTACTGGGAAGCTTATCAGAGGTAGACTTACTCATGTTATTTACATTGGAGCTGATAGTGCAGTGTGAGCTGCATGAAGTGGTCTTCCTACTAGGGCACACCGCCTCAGTGCTAACAGTGTAACTCTGGTTCATAGGCTCATGATTACTGCTTACAATAGCTTTAGGATAAACAGATGTATTCGGTGCAATTAGGGGTATATAAATTAAATGACTTACATTGTGTTTGCCAATGCCCTTAAGATCATGTACATTTGATGCAGCATTATGAGAACTCATTGTCACAATGGTTGGGATTAACTGAGCTGGTCTTGGATCATTTACCAGTCATTGTTTAAACACAGCCTTGAAATGTGTGGACAGAGTCCAGGAGCCAAGATGATTTGGATGGACTCCATCATTCCTGTAGAGTATCTTTTGTTTCCAGAAGGTTTATTTTTTAATTTTACCTTTATTTATCTAGGCAAGTCAGTTAAGAACAAATTCTTATTTTCAATGACGGCCTAGGAACAGTGGGGTAACTGCCTTGTTCAGAACGACAGATTTGTACCTTGTCAGCTCAGGGATTCAAACTTGCAACCTTTCGGTTACTAGTCCAATGCTCTAACCACCAGCCTACCCTGCCGCCCCAGGTGCCAAAGTTATCAATAAAAGTGACTCCAGCAGAGCTACAGTAGTCTTGTATATGCGACCAAAAAAATTAGATTTTGATTTGCAATTTCTGAGTCATCTGTAATGCAGATTTTTTTCTGATCCCTTTGTAGTGGTCCCTCATCCCTCATTTATGTTTTTGATGGAACGGTTGAATTAAGAAAACCACACTTAATTTGGGGAAACCTCTATAACCAATTTAAGGAGAGAATTTATTAATTAATTGTAGGCTTATTTTTCAAGACAACCGGACAGTTAGACATTATTTGAAATAAATACGCTATTTCACCGACCATTGTTCTTTGGTTGTGTTTTGCATGGTGTCCCTGTCACTTTAAATGAGAGACGTCTCAAATCAGAACCAAAAGTTTTGAACAATATGCAACTTTGTCTGTGGCGTTGGGCCGTGAAGAGTAATGGCGGTTGGTAGAGCTTTTTGAGTCAATGCGACATGGTCGGTAAATTCAAGAACTATTTGAACAGTTTGCTATAACAGCGGATGAAGGAGCGGAAACAGCGTGGAGATGTGGAAATAGACAGTCTCAATGATGACAAGGATGATTCATTTCTGGCCAGTGGGAGTGAGATTTTTGGAGAGAATGGATCCTTGCCTTCTGGCTGATCCATATGTGGTGTCAGGATGGGTGGAGAAGAGGTTGGGGACTGAGACGGGAAAACTAACTTGCACCCCTAAAAATTAAAAACATTTGTCATAAGAAACTAGCTCCATGGTATACAGAAAATACACGAGCTCTGAAGCAAGCTTCCAGAAAATTGGAACGGAAATGGCGCCACACCAAACTGGAAGTCTTCTGACTAGCTTGGAAAGACAGTACCGTGCAGTATCGAAGAGCCCTCACTGCTGCTCGATTATCCTATTTTTCCAACTTAATTGAGGAAAATAAGAACAATCCGAAATTTCTTTTTGATACTGTCGTAAAGCTAACTAAAAAGCAGCATTCGCAAATGGAGGCTGGCTTTCACTTCAGCAGTAATACATTTATGAACTTCTTTGAGGAAAAGATCATGATCATTAGAAAGCAAATTACGGACTCCTCTTTAAATCTGGGTATTCCTCCAAAGCTCCATTGTCCTGAGTCTACACAACTCTGCCAGGACCTAGGATCAAGGGAGATACTAAAGTGTTTTAGTACTATATCTCTTGACACAATGATGAAAATAATCATGGCCTCCAAACCCTCAAGCTGCATACTGGACCCTATTCCAGCTAAACTACTGAAAGAGCTGCTTCCTGTGCTTGGCCCTCCTATGTTGAACATAATAAACGTCTCTCTATCCACCGGATGTGTACCAAGCTCACTAAAAGTGGCAGTAATAAAGGCTCTCTTGAAAAAGCCGAATCTTGACCCAGAAATTATAAAAAACTATCGGCCTATATCGAATCTTCCATTCCTCTCTAAAATTTTATAAAAAGCTGTTGCACAGCAACTCACTGCCTTCCTGAAGACAAACAATGTATTTGAAACGATTCAGTCTGGTTTTAGACCCCATCATAGCACTGAGACTGCACTTGTGAAGGTGGTAAATGACCTTTTAATGACGTCAGACCGAGGCTCTGCATCTGTCCTCGTGCTCCTAGATCTTAGTGCCGCTTTTGATACCATCGATCACCACATTCTTTTGGAGAGATTGGAAACCCAAATTGGTCTACATGGACAAGTTCTGGCCTGGTTTAGATCTTATCTGTCGGAAAGATATCAGTTTGTCTCTGTGAATGGTTTGTCCTCTGACAAATCAATTGTAAATTTCGGTGTTCCTCAAGGTTCCGTTTTAGGACCACTATTGTTTTCACTATATATTTTACCTCTTGGGGATGTCATTCGAAAACATAATGTTAAATTTCACTGCTATGCGGACGACACACAGCTGTACATTTCAATGAAACATGGTGAAGCCCCAAAATTGCCCTCGCTAGAAGCCTGTGTTTCAGACATAAAGAAGTGGATGGCTGCAAACGTTCTACTTTTAAACTCGGACAAAACAGAGATGCTTGTTCTAGGTCCCAAGAAACAAAGAGATCTTCTGGCGAATCTGACAATTAATCTGGATGGTTGTACAGTCGTCTCAAATAAAACTGTGAAGGACCTCGGCGTTACTCTGGACCCTGATCTCTCTTTTGAAGAACATATCAAGACTGTTTCAAGGACAGCTTTTTTCCATCTACGTAACACTGCAAAAATCAGAAACTTTCTGTCCAAAAATGATGCAGAAAAATTAATCCATGCTTTTGTTACTTCTAGGCTGGACTACGGCAATGCTCTACTTTCCGGCTACCCGGATAAAGCACTAAATAAACTTCAGTTAGTGCTAAATACGGCTGCTAGAATCCTGACTAGAACCAAAAAATTTGATCATATTACTCCAGTGCTAGCCTCCCTACACTGGCTTCCTGTTAAGGCAAGGGCTGATTTCAAGGTTTTACTGCTAACCTACAAAGCATTACATGGGCTTGCTCCTACCTATCTTTCCGATTTGGTCCTGCCGTACATACCTACACGTACGCTACGGTCACAAGACGCAGGCCTCCTAATTGTCCCTAGAATTTCTAAGCAAACGGCTGGAGGTAGGGCTTTCTCCTATTGAGCTCCATTTTTATGGAATGGTCTGCCTACCCATGTGAGAGACGCAGACTCAGTCTCAACCTTTAAGTCTTTACTGAAGACTTATCTCTTCAGTAGGTCCTATGATTAAGTATAGTCTGGCCCAGGAGTGTGAAGGTGAACGGAAAGGCTGGAGCAACGAACCGCCCTTGCTGTCTCTGCCTTGCCGGTTCCCCTCTCTCCACTGGGATTCTCTGCCTCTAACCCTATTACAGGGGCTGAGTCACTGGCGTACTGGTGTTCTTCCATGCCGTCCATGGGAGGGGTGCGTCACTTGAGTGGGCTGAGTCACTGACGTGGTCTTCCTGTCTGGGTTGGCGCCCCCCCTTGGGTTGTGCCGTGGCGGAGATCTTTGTGGGCTATACTCGGCCTTGTCTTAGGACGGTAAGTTGGTGGTTGGAGACATCCCTCTAGTGGTGTGGGGGCTGTGCTTTGGCAAAGTGGGTGGGGTTATATCCTGCCTGTTTGGCCCTGTCCTGGGGTTTCATCGGATGGGGCCACAGTGTCTCCTGACCCCTCCTGTCTCAGCCTCCAGTATTTATGCTGCAGTAGTTTATGTGTCGGGGGGCTAGGGTCAGTCTGTTACATCTGGAGTATTTCTCTTGTCTTATCCGGTGTCCTGTGTGAATTTAAATATGCTCTCTCTAATTCTCTCTTTCTCTCTTTCTTTCTTTCTCTCGGAGGACCTGAGCCCTAGGACCATGCCTCAGGAATACCTGGCATGATGACTTCTTGCTGTCCCCAGTCCACCTGGCCGTGCTGCTGCTCCAGTTTCAACTGTTCTGCCTGCGGCTATGGAACCCTGACCTGTTCACCGGACGTGCTTGTTGCACCCTCGACAACTACTATGATTATTATTATTTGACCATGCTGGTCATTTATGAACATTTTAACATCTTGACCATGTTCTGTTATAATATCCACCCGGCACAGCCAGAAGAGGACTGGCCACCCCTCATAGCCTGGTTCCTCTCTAGGTTTCTTCCTAGGTTTTTGGCCTTTCTAGGGAGTTTTTCCTAGGGAGTTTTTCCTAGCCACCGTGCTTCTTTCACATGCATTGCTTGCTGTTTGGGGTTTTAGGCTGGGTTTCTGTACAGCACTTTGAGATATCAGCTGATGTACAAACGGCTATATAAATAAATTTGATTTGATTTGATTTGATTTTGAAGTGGACTCATGATGATTTTTTGGGGGGTCTTCCGTCCAGAGGGAGAGTGTGCTCCGCACCACACGCCTCAGGCGAAAAAACCTGTGACTTGCTTTGCTCTCCAGAGCAGGGAGCTGTTGAAAGGAGTGATAACTGGAGTGGCATTAAGTGTTGAGGAGGACCAATTGAAATGGAAGATTCCCGGTGTCTGTGATGCCCCCGTTTGGTGCGACGCAAACCCGGGAGTGATATAGAGAAGACGCTGTTTATCCTGCTGAGTTTTGATGCAGTCTTCACCCGACAAAGTCAAGTTAGGATGTGTCAGTTATCCCGTGAGAGCTTTTGTCCCGAACCCATTTCATTTTTTTAGGTGCCAAGCTTATAGTTATGTTGCAGCAGTGTGTCGGAGGGAGATTCCTGGATGTGAGAAGTGTGCAGGACGGCATGAGACAATGGAATGTGTAGTATAGGTGGAAAAAGCTGTGTGTGTTAACTGTAGGGGTACCCATGGTGCTGGAGATCAAGAAGTGTCCGGTGAGAGAAAGACAGGTTGAAGTTGCAGGATCAGAGTAGTACAGAAGGTGTCGTATGCTGAAGCAGTGAAGAGAGTATTTGAGGAAGATAGGTCCAGGGCGAGGGATTCTAAGAGGCTCCCTGTTAGTAGGCTGAGGCTAATAGATAGTGATAGGAATAACATGTGTTTTAGTAAGTTTGGCTTCTTAGTGTTCATAGCCATGGTTATCAACTGTAACACAAAGTGAATGTAAATCACAGAAAATATATGTTGTGATGGCAGCTGCAGAGAAGTATTTGGGTGTACGAGATTTTACTGCAGAGTTACAAGGTGTGTTGAACGATAGTGTCCTGTCCTCCCAGGCTGCCGGCCTGGTGTAGGATCAGATAGGGCCAAGTAGTGGAATAGTGGTGAGGTTTTAATGGATATAGGATTAGTTGGTAAGGCAATTTCAATTCCCTTTTCCCCTACCCTTTTGTGTCACAAAGTGTAATCAATTCACACTCCAGAACAGTATATGGCAGGGCTCGCAAGGCTGCCGGCCCAGATGGCATCCCTAGCCGTGTCCTCAGAGCATGTGCAGACCAGCTGGCTGGTGTGTTCATGGACATATTCAATCTCTCCCTATCCCAGTCTGCTGTCCCCACATGCTTCAAAATGGCCACCATTGTTCCTGTTCCCAAGAAAGCTAAAGTAACTGAACTAAATGACTATCGCCCTGTTGCACTCACTTCTGTCATCAAGAAGTGCTTTGAGAGACGAGTCAAGGATCATATCACCTCCATCCTACCTGATATCCTTGACCCACTCCAATTTGCTTACCACCCCAATAGGCCCACTGACAATGCAATCGCCATCACACTGCACAATCTCATCTGGACAAGAGGAATACCTATGTAAGAATGCTGTTCATTGACTACAGCTCAGCATTTAACACCATAGTACCCTGCAAACTCGTCATTAAGCTCGAGACCCTAGGTCTCGACCCTGCCCTATGCAACTGGGTCCTGGACTTTCTGACGGGCCGCCCCCAGGTGGTGAAGGTATAAAACAACATCTCCACCCCGCTGATCCTCAGCACTGGGGCCCCACAAGGGTGCGTTCTCAGCCCTCTCCTGTACTCCCTGTTCACCCATGACTGCGTGGCCATGCACACTTCCAACTCATTCATCAAGTTTGCAGACGACACTACAGTGGTAGGCATGATTACCAACAACGACGAGGTGGCCTACAGGGAGGACTTGAGGCCCCTCGGAGTGTGGTGTCAGGAAAATAACCTCTCACTCAACGTCAACAAAACAAAGGAGATGATGGTGGACTTCAGGAAACAGCAGAGGGAGCATCCCCCCATCCACATCGAAGGGACAGTAGTCGAGAAGGTGGAAAGTTTTAAGTTCCTCGCCATACACATCAAGGACAAACTGAAATGGTCCACCCACACAGACAGCGTGGTGAAGAAGGCGCAACAGCGCCTTTTCAACCACAGGAGGCTGAAGAAATTAGGCTTGTCACCTAAAACACTCACAAACTTTTACAGATGCACAATCGAGAGCATCCTGTCAGGCTGTATCACCGCCTGGTACGACAACTGCACCGCCCTCAACAGCAAGGCTCTCCAGAGGGTAGTGCGGTCTGCACAACGCATCACCGGGGGAAAACTACCTGCCCTCCAGGAAACCTACAGCACCCGATGTCACAGGAAGGCCAAAAAGATCAAGCACAACAACCACCCGAGCCACTGCCTGTTCACCCCGCTACCATTCAGAAGGTGAGGACAGTACAGGTGCATCAAAGTGGGGACCGAGAGACTGAAAAACAGCTTCTATCTCAAGGCCTTCAGACTGCTAAACAGCCATCACTAACACAGAGAGGCTGCTGCCTACATACAGACTCAAATCTCTGGCCACTTTAATAAAAGGACTTCATAAAAGTATTACTAGTCACTTTAAATAACGCCACTTTAATAATCTTTACATATTATATTACTAATCTCACATGTATATACTGTATTTTATACCATCTATTGCATCTTGCCTATGCCGCACGGCCATCGCTCATCCATATATTTATATGTACATATTCTTATTCATCCCTTTACATTTGTGTGTATAAAGGTAGTTGTTGTTATTTTGTTAGATTACTTGTTAGATATCACTGCATTGTCGGAACTAGAAGAACAAGCATTTCGCTACACTCGCATTAACATCTGCTAACCAAATCAAAATTTGATTTGATTTGAGCTACATTGGCTGCTATCTAGGTCTGACCATAAAACATTTTTTAACTAGTTTCCATAGAGAGTGACAAATGCGGTCTGATAACCCTCTTGCAAAGTCATAAATTGGGTTACAATTTTTTGGTATTTTGAAACGGATGCCAATAGACTTCATTTGTTGAATGACTAGGCAACTTGGCTAGTTCCTGACTTTGGTAACCAAGTCACATGACAGGCCATGTAAATAAGGAATTGATTGCAATTAAAGACTAAAGAGAGGTTTTTAAAAATGAAATGGGATATTACATTATTTCCACTCAAATACATGAGTAATCAATTAAATAGTTCACAATTGAATAAAAATTGTTTAATTTATAGAGAAATTGATTCTTCAAACATCACTTTCTGTTTTACTTTTAGCTTGCTTGGAAAGTTTCCCCACCATGTGAGTTATCTTCTAGTCACTGTATTTGAAGCAGGTTAGCAGAAGGCCACAGAGTTGATAAGATAAAACAATACATTTATTAAGTGATTCATCTGTTTCTGATTCTTTGTCTCATTTGCAGCTCAATTGTTTCCAAAAGTCTCTAGTTAAAGGTGATCAGGTTTACTATACTACTATGTACACTCACCGGACAGTTTATTAGGTACACCACCCCATTCACAAAAATGGATTGCTCCTACAGCTACTAGTCCACTTACAGTTGAAGTCAGAAGTTTATGTACACTTAGGTTGGAGTCATTAAAACTCGTTTTTCAACCACTCCACAAATTTCTTGTTATCAATCTATAGTTTTGGCAATTTGGTTAGGACATCTACTTTGTGCATGACACTAGTAATTTTTCCAACAATTATTAACAGACAGATTATTTCACATATAATGCACTGTATCAGAATTCCAGTGGGTCAGAGGTTTACATACACTAAGTTGACTGTGCCCTTAAACAGCTTGAAGAATTCCAGAAAATGATGTCATGGCTTTAGAAGCTTCTGATAGGCTAATTGACATCATTTGAGTCAATTGGAGGTGTACCTGTGGATGTATTTAAAGGCCTACCTTCAAACTCAGTGCCTCTTTGCTTGACATCATGGGAAAATCAAAAGAAATCAGCCAAGACCTTCACAAGTCTGCATCTTCCTTGGGAGCAATTTTGAAATGCCTGAAAGTACCATGTTCATCTGTACAAACAATAGTACGCAGGTATAAACACCATGGGACCACGCAGCTGTCATACTGCTCAGGAAAGAGACGCGTTCTGTCTCCTAGAGATGAACGTACTTTGGGGCGAAAAGTGCAAATCAATCCCAGAACAACAGCAAAGGACCTTGTGAAGATGCTGGAGGAAACAGGTACAAAAGTATCTATATCCACAGTAAAACGAGTCCTATATCAACATAACCTGAAAGGCCGTTCAGCAAGGAAGAAGCCACTGCTTCAAAACCACCATAAAAAAGCCAGACTACGGTTTGCAACTGCACCTGGGGACAAAGATCGTACTTTTTGGAGAAATGTCCTCTGGTTTGATGAAATAAAAATAGAACTGTTTGGCCATAATGACCATCGTTATGTTTGGAGGAAAAAGGGGGAGGCTTACAAGCCGAAGAACACCATCCCAACCGTTAAGCACGGGGGTGGCAGCATCATGTTGTGGGGGTGCTTTGCTGCAGGAGGGACGGATGCACTTCACAAAATAGATGGCATCACGAGGAAGGAAAATGACGTGGATATATTGAAGCAACATATCAAGACATCAGTCAGGAAGTTAAAGCTTGGTCACAAATGGGTCTTCCAAATGGACAATGACCCCAAGCATACTTCCAAAGTTGTGGCAAAATGACTTAAGGACAACAAAGTCAAGGTATTGGGGTGGCCATCACAAAGCCCTGACCTCAATCCTATAGAAAACGTGTGGGCAGAACTGAAAAAGCTTGTGCGAGCAAGGAGGCCTACAAACCTGACTCAGTTACACCAGCTCTGTCATGAGGAATGGGCCAAAATTCACCGAACTTATTGTGGGAAGCTTGTGGAAGGCTACCAAAAACATTTGACCCAAGTTAAACAATTTAAAGCCAATGCTACCAAATACTAATTGAGTGTATGTAAACTTCTGACCCACTGGGAATGTGATGAAAGTAATAAAAGCTGAAATAAAGCATTCTCTCTACTATTATTCTGACATTTCACATTCTTAAAATAAAGTGGTGATCCTAACCGACCTAAGACAGGGAGCTTTTACTAGGATTAAATGTCAGGAATTGTGAAAAACAGAGTTTAAATGTATTTGGCTAAGATGTATGTAAACTTCCGACTTCAACTTTATCTAATCTCTTGGCTACCATTTTTCCAGATGGAGCAATTGTGGGACATCCAGCACCACTTGTGAACACCTACTCAACCTCTAAGGTAAATGGCTTACAGCATCTTACATTTACATTTTACTCGATAGCATTGAAGCATTCACATTGAAACAATGGACCTGGACCTGATTTTGTTGTCATAAACCCAATCCCAAATGGACCCCTATAACTAACCTATGCACTTGTGGAGATCTGAGATTATTTGATGGGTCTAAACAATATGTTGAAACTTCCCCCTAGCCTATCAGAGGTCTAATTTGAATTATTACCAAATTGCTTACACTTGTCAAATCCTTTCAGATCTTCTCAAGTGCATATGGAGTAGGGTCTAGGGCAGGGGTATTGAACTCTTACCCTACGAGAGTCAGAGCCTGCTGGTTTTCTGCTCTACCTGATAATGAATTGTAAACACCTGGTTTCCCAGGTCTAAATCAGTCCCTGATTTGAAGGGAACAATAAAGACAAATACAGAGGAACTGGCTTCGAGGTCCAGAGTTGAGTTTGAGGGGCCTAGGGGTTGATTTGAGATTGAGCCATACTTGTGGAATCAGAACTTTCAAATGAAGTGTGACAGACATTAGACATCTGTTATTGTTAACATGTGATTCATTTTGCCTCACAAGTTTCTCCAACAAGTTCACCTGGAAGTGTCACAGAGCAGAGGTCAATGGCCTACAGTAACTTGATAGTATTTAAAAACAGTGGATCTTATTTTGTAGTGTTACTGTATACTTTAAAGCCTATCAAATGATGTCTGACATACATTAGACATCTGTTAATGCTAACATGTGATTAATTTTGTCTCAGACATCTCTCCACCCAACTGTACCGCAAGACAGCAGAGGTAAATGGCTTACAGTGACTTCATATACTTAAAAACACTGAAGCATTCACATAAAAACAATAGACCTTATTTTGTGATCTTTTCTGTTGCATTTATCTTATTTGTTCCTACAATCCTGTCTCTATAACTCCCCTTGTGTATGTTGTTACTATAGAAGCATGCCAACTTAACTTTAAAACAGTGAATGGAAATCAAATAAAATGTATGTCACATGCGCTGAATATAGTCAGGTCCATAAATATTTGGACATTGGCCAAGTAATTATTATTTTAGCTGTCCACCACAGCATATTGGAGTTTAAATTGCAATTCTGAAGTGTTTAGGGCTATATTATCTTCTCAGGTTCAGCCAAATGCTTAGAAATTCATTGGATGACGCTTCACAGTGCAGATGGACAATGACCCGAAGCATACTGTGAAAGCAACCCAATACTTTTTTTTATGGCAAAGAAGTGGAATGTTCTGCAATGGCCAAATCAATCACCTGATCTGAATCCAATTGAGCATGCATTTCACTTGCTGAAGGCAAAACGCCCCAAGAACAAGCAGGAACTGAAGACAGCTGCCGTAAAGGCCTGGCAGAGCATCACCAGGGAAGAACCCCAGCATCTGGTGATGACTATGGGTTCCAGACTTCAGCCAGTCATTGACTGCAAAGGATTTGCAACCAAGCATTAAAACTCACAATTTAATTTGTGATTAAATTTGTCTGTCCAATTACTTTTTTCCAATAATTTTGACAAAACTGTTAAATTAAAGATGAAAGGCTACGCTTAAAGCACATCTTGATTGTTTCCTTTCAAATCCATTGTGGTGGCGTACAGAGCCAAAATTATGTCACTGTCCAAATACTTATGGACCTGACTGTAACAAGTGTAGACTTTACTATGAAATGCTTACTTATGAGCCTTTTCCCAACAATGCAGTTAAAAAGTAAGAAAATTAACAAATAAAAATAGTAATACAATAAAGAAATTAGGTAGTTGGATTGATTGAGGTAATATGCACATCTAGGTTTGGTTAGGTGATTGGGGCATCAGGTAGGCTAGTGGTTAGAGCTTTGGGCCAGTAACCGAAAGGTTATTGGATCGAATCCCTGAGCTGACAAGGTAAAAATCTGTTGTTCTGTCATTGTAAGTAAGAATTTGTTCTTAACTGACTTGCCTAGTTAAATTAAAATTGAAGTACTATGGATATGTAGGTAGGGGTGAAAAGCAGAACACTGGGTAGCTGTTTGATTAACTGTTCAGAAGTCTTTTGGGTAGAAGCTGTTCAGGAGCCTTTTGGTCCCAGACTTGGCACTCCGGTACCGCTTGCCATGCGGTTGCAGAGTGAACAGACTGACTTGGGTGGCTTGAGTCTTTATTAACAATTTTAGGGCCTCCCTCTGACACCGCCTGGTATAGATGGCCTGGATGACAGGGAGCTCAGCCCCAGTGATGTACTGGGCCATACGCACTGGCCTCTGTATCCCTTGCAGTCAGATGTGAGCAGTTACCATACCAAGCAGTGATGCAGCCAGTCAAGACGCTCTCAATGGTCCCGACAGGGCAGGAGACGCTGTGCGGATACAGTTGAAGTCAGGTCACAGGAAGGGAGGGCATTGGTGAATCAGACACAACCGGGTAGGCTCGAGCACATCTGTCGCTTAGGTAAAAGCTACCAGAGAGATACATAATTAGTGGCAGCATATTCAAGATCACAAAGTACATGAGCTACAGTAAATCTAACCCTGGCACTTAAAAAAAATAAAAATCATGACATTTGATAGTCATGAGTCTGGGTTGACTCCAAAATGACTCTGCCTTTGTCCCATTAATCTGTCCTTTCTCCTGAAGTGTGCATTTATTCACTTCCCTTCATGGATTTGCTGAGACCACAGTTCACATCCCACCAGTTGCACATTTCACTCACTCATCTACACTTTTTTAATTAACATGCAAATCTCAATCACATAATCCTGAGGACATATGCCAATTGCTTAAAATAAATTAAAAGTATCAATAAAACAGTACATTAAGACAGTCTACTGGAAATTGTTTTATCCGAGATGTTTGGGTTCCCTATCCGTATCCTTGATAGAGGGAGAAATGTCCATCAAAAAATGGGGAGACTGGACTAGGATCAAGCGAGCTAAACTACCTGGATCAAAGCAAGCATGCGAACACTGACAAGGCCCAGAACTATTTTGACTGTCGGTTTACTAGCTCATTGAAAGTTTCCTAGAATGTTTCCGCAATTTGCCAAAATAATCTCTCTCAAACCTATTAGAATCGTTAAATCGTATAACATTGTATATCTTTGATTGTGTGTTGTGTGTGTATATTGTGTATTAGCTAGCTAGCTAGGGTAGCCAGGATAGCTAACAACAGCAAGCATTAGCTGCCACTAACTTTAGCTAATCAACACAAGGAGGACGAAGGTAATTCATTATATTATTACCTAATCTTATTGACACTGAATGTAGCTAACTAAATACTATACTAATGTTAGAAAGCATAAGTAAGGTTAGCCTCATAATGCTAGCTACATAAATAGCGTCAATCATCTCGCTAACATTAACGTTAGTTTGGATAGTCCTAGCTAGGTAGTGTTCTAGCCAATGGTAGCTACAGTAGCTATTTAACATTAGCTAGCTAACATTATTTGCATTTTATAGGGTGTTCACTCACTGCTGTACAACAATGTAACTAAAAACAGGGCAATTCAAGAGGGTGTTACAAAATTTATGTCAAAACGTAGTTTTCTTTGCACTTTGTCATCAAATTACATACAATTAATAATTAGCTAGATTGTTCTCTACAAGATAATAAGCTTAATACTCTAAGGTCATATTTTATTTATATCTTAGCTAGTCATGTTGGCAATAGAATAAGCTTTCAAATGATGCCCACCTGACCCAGATTGCGATTTATAATGGAACATTTTTAGATTGCGTAAAGAACAACAGTGTGATGGACGGGATGCAGGGCTTTGTTCCCCAAAATGTTATAAATAAATACAAGCAGGGCATAAAATTAAATTCCGCCAAATGCGGCTAGATTTAGTTATTGGCGGGTAAGAATGTATATTTCACCAGCCACATAGGCGCTCTACAGTGTGTAGGGATCTACAGTGCAAGCATTACATTTGCAATTGCGAAAATATTTTGGGGTAAAAAGTCAAGTATGTGCGAGTTGTGATTTATTTTAGAAAAATACTGCAGTAGCTGTTTTCAAAGTATTTCTGTCATTTAGTTTCATAGCTGCTAATTGCAAAAATAAATACACATCTATAACCCAACTCGCACAGCAACACTGCCTGGCTAGAGGGCTTTGTGCACTGTGCTGATACATTTTTGGGGGCGCTGCCCACAGGCATAAAAGTTGGTCTAATTTACTCGAAAGTCTATCAAAGTGAGACTTTGTCCTCATGTTTCTTGGACATTTATATTGTTTTGTTCACAAGGTTGGTTGTTTTTCAATGTTAGATTGAGTCTTCTGCTTCAACTGATAGTGAAGAGATGCTGTCTACTACTAGTCAGATGCAAAATCACAGACAGACGTGATAAGACTCGAGTCGGTAATGTCATGACTCTCCTGGGTGAGGATCAAAGGCCTCAGATCAGCTTGGTAAATAGCTGACAACAACCAGACCCTCTTACCCACAGAAGAGGGGAAGGGGGGTTTGGCCGATTTTGACAACTTAACACTTGGTCGTAAATTAGGCAGGAGAGGAATCTCTGCCTTTACTCCTCAGTATTGGGAAAGAAATATCTCTGTCTCCAGAAGACTTTGCCACCCAAAAACTCTAACATCCAACAGGGAACACTGGGACAATATATTTCAACATCCAAATGTGAAGAATGCTGAGAGATGGAATAGGAAATGAATGTCTATTTTGCGATGTCATTAAAAATTGTATAAAAACGTTATAACGAAAACATTGTAACTTTTTGAGCTTTCACACTGTGTATATTAGGTTTACATCCTTTATGTTGTGTAGGAAATATCAAGGATGAAGAGAATATTTTTCTTAAGATAGGAATGTGATTTTAGTTCTCTAACAAGAACATAGTAATGATGATACTTTGCCTTGTAACTAGCCACGCCCCAGGGAGCTCAGAGATCGTGTCAGCAAAACGAAAACGCCCCTTATTACCTGAGGGTACAAAAGATTGAGTTTAGAATTAACATACCAGACTAGAAGGACCATTCAGCTAGGTCTACATTGGTCACGACCCTGAAAGTCAACACAAGGTGAAGATGACAAAGTAGCTCCTAACAATTAATGTTACGGTTGAGTAGCTGTTCTAAGTACTCTATCTAAGAAAGAGAATTTAAGTAGGACCATCCAGTTATTCTCATTAAATTATCATTGACTACATTGCTCTCATCACAACTCTGGGGATCAACGACATAGCTGATTAGCTGTCCCCAGAAGACCACTCTTCCAGAATTAGTGAAAGTAAACACAGACAACTCAGAAGAAGGACATAGTGATCTTTTGTGGAAAATCAGAGCCTTACACCTTACGCATTTCAAGATGGAAGAAGAAATGGTCAAGGACCTTGACTGCTATCCAGAAGCCATCACTGAGCAAACTTTGAGAATTGAAATAGCGCTGAACATTGATGGCTGGCCTCTTCAAGAGCATTTAAGCAACACTTTGGCTCTTTCTGTGCGCCATTCACTTGGAGCCTCCAGTGATATTTCCTATAACCTTAACACTTGGCCCATCAAAGCCCAGTGATTTGGGTTTTATGGATAACATGGTCAACGAACTGCAAGAAATTCTACAGAATGGAATTGGTTTTGGAGGCAAAACCCTTGCTGAAGCTCTGAGATGTATGATCTGTGATGCCCCCACCAAGGCAATGGTGAACAAAGTAAAGCATCAGTCGGGGTACAATGGCTGTGACAAATGCACCCAAAGAGTAGTTTGGCTAGGTAGGATGACCTTCCCAGAAGTCAAAGAACTGACACTTCAAACTGACAAGTCTTAAAGGAGGACAATGGAGGAAAGCCATGAAGAATCTGGTACAGAATTCCACCCTATGCTGACTCCCAGTCGATATGGTGAACCAATTCCTTATCGACTACATGCACCAGAGCTGCCTGGGGTGATGAAGAAGCTAATCACAGTCTGGGTTAGGGGGAGTGCAAAAACAGATTGTCAGCCGGACAAACTCAAAAAGGTGAGCACAAAGCTGTGGGAGTTAAGAGGAGCAGTTCCATACTATTTTGTATGAAAAATGGAGGGAAGAAACAGAAACAGGTTCATTTTCACATTACAGAACAAAAACCGAGCCAAGTTAAGCTGTACTGGGCTGGCATAGTTGCACATTGAACACAGTTGCAACATCAGTCCTAGGGTTCTAATTAACCACTTGATGTGTGGGTTACTGATCAACTGTTTTTGACACACCTCTCCATCTCCTTCATGTCTCTTCCATGCATCAAATTAGATTTACCTTTCCTCCTTATTTCTTTAGAGTTTAAGACTCTGGGGGACGGGGGTGCTAAGCTGGCATGTGGAATTGTTTTCAAATGGTCATACTATGGATCATTTAGCTATTTGATTTAGAATTTATAAAAAACATTATTTTAAAATATTTGATAAAATATTGATTTTGGCCTTTTGTATGGGTTTTAGTAGTAACGCACTGAATAACACATAAAT
This sequence comes from Salmo salar, assembly GCF_965601325.2. Lineage (NCBI taxonomy): Eukaryota > Metazoa > Chordata > Actinopteri > Salmoniformes > Salmonidae > Salmo > Salmo salar. The sequence continues at coordinate 6,685,003 of NC_138309.1, forward strand.
GGCAAAAAAGACAGTAAAAAATGTTTTCATAAGAAACAAGGTTTTGAGGTGTCTCTCTTTAAATCTAGGAGATACATAATTATACTTTTTTTACACATATTTAACCCCTTATTTTGGGCAGGCACAAAACTACCTTCATACTTCCATTTATTTTTTAAAACCAGTACCGGTTACTTTCAGACGAGTCCCATGACACTTGTGGGGGTCATAGAGCAAAATGGAGAACGCCATCGTGTTCATGAGAATCTCCCCTTTCCAATTAGTTTGTAGCCCAAACAGTTCGGATGCTACCAAACAGAAGGTGCAGGATACCGACTTCAGACAAGTCTCCTAATACTTGTGAGGGTCATAGAGCAAAACAGAGAGCACCATCGTGTTCGTGTGACGCATCCAATGGGAAAAAAACATCTCTAACTTAAACTGACTGACTGATTTTGAAGGGGATTTTTTGTTATGTTACTTAGATTGAAGCGCCGGTGTGTCAATTGACTCTGGGGGGTTATTCTGCTGGTCTAGCAAATAGTTTAAATTGCTCAGATAAAACTTAAGGATCAGCACTCACTTAATAGGATTTGCAGTTAAAGCTTTGTGCTTATTTTTTAAATTCATAGTAGGAAAATGTCTTAATACACTACATGGATATGTTTCAGCTTGTGCCTTCCTCGCTGCGTGTGTCCAGTTCTTACACTTGCTTCCTGGCCCCAACATGACCAGATGTTTGATGGTTAGCAAGGGCTATTGGTTTGGTTGAGAGGCAGGCAGCAATGTTCCTGAGCAGCCAGAATAGATCCCTCTTCCTGTAGAAAGGTAATATTCCCCTTGTGCATTTCCTTTCTTTTGTACACTGCTCCAATGAGTGACCATCTTCACAGATCAAACTACATACATGGGGTGTATTTTCAGTTAGCATTAGGAGAGTTTGACTTATGGGTTCTACGAGAGGCTACTGGTGAAATTAAGGGCTCTGACAGATACATGGTTGAGCACAAACATTTCTGGGGGTCTGATTGAGACATGGGCCAGAGGCCTAGGAGAGTCAGGGGGTCTGGAGGAGAATTAATATTGTCCTTGGTCCTTCTGTGTGTATATCCTATCCTTAGGCTGCACCAGTGCTTAATTTGTAAATCGGGAGGTGACGGCACAAAAAGTGAGCACGAGAGGGGGGTGACCTGGGGAGCTCTGTGGTACCGGAACGCATGAGAAAAAAAAAATCACCTTTTATAATAAAGCATTGCATGCACTACATTTGAGTAGTGGCATAGAGCAGTAGAGTAGAGGCACTTAGAAGAAGTTTTTTACCTTTTTATAAATGTCATTTTGCATGACTGGAGACTTCGCTATAATCTTTTTAAGGCCCCTGATGGGTACTGACTTCTGAACTTGAAATATCCTTATTCATGTTATTGAGGGAGAGAGGGGAATAAGAAAGTTTACATTCTGTAAGAACATGTTATTGTTAGGCGCCAACCGAAAGGTTGCTGGATCGAATCCCAGAGCTGACAAGGTAAAAATCTATTGTTCTGCTCCTGAGCAAGGCAGTTAACCCACTGTTCCCCGGGTGCCGTGGATGTCGATTAAGGCAACCCCCTGCACCTCTCTGATTCAGAGGGGTTGGGTTAAATGCAGAAGACACATTTCAGTTGAAGGCATTCAGTTGTACAACTGACTAGGTATCCCCCTTTCCCTATTAGGTATCCTATGGAGAGGAGAAGGACCACAGTCTGGTTCCAGTCAACAGGACAGCCGTGAGTTAGGTATCCTATTGAGTGGAGAAGGACCACAGTCTGATTCCAGTCAACAGGACAGCTGTGAGTTAGGTATCCTATGGAGAGAAGGGCCACAGTCTGGTTCCAGTCAACAGGACAGCTGTGAGTTGGGGAGGAGTGAGGAATTTGGGCCAAGGTCAGGTCAGATGAAGTGAAAAAGAACAGGCATCACTAAAGTCCTGTCCAGCAACAGAGATGTATTGGTTGTCCAGATGTGTAAGGAGACTCAGCATAAGAGGAAGGAATACATATATGTGCTTGTGTTAATGTCTTTCTAGCTTTTTGACCCAGTTTGTGAATAAACTTTGTTTGAGCTTCCCCTAGTTGTCCGATTGTTTATGTAGAACCTGAGTATTAACTAACACCGCGTTCAAAAGAACTGGGAACTCGGAGCTAGGAAAACTTTGACTTCCGACTTCAGTGTGTTCAAGACTGGGAAATCTGAAAAAACTAGCTCCGACTGGGAAAATTTGCTTTGAAAGGTCATCCAACTGGGAATTGGGGAACTCTGGCCTCTTTCTAGAGCTCCGACTTTCCGACCTGAAGATCACCAACACCATGATTCAACCTCGTTTTTCTTCTCACGAGTTCCCAGTTGTCTTGAAAGCACCATAATACCAGACAAATTATCGAAATGACAGGCCACTTTGACACTGACAAACTGAGAATCTGAGATCAATGAAAACGACCTTGTCTTGAATCCATCATTAGCCTAGGCCTAGGTGTGTGGTATTGTAAGCTACAATTTGGCGACGAAATTAGTCCTAAAAATGCTTTCCAGTTTCACTGATGTGCAGCTCACTCGCCGGTGAGGCACTCATGCCAACAGACAGCAGTAACTCTAACTTAGGCAACTTTTTTTTAATTCATCAGGCGTCCTGCAGCTCCTCCAGAACCGTTCACGTGGCTCTATAAGGAAATAAATGATTCTAGTTCTGTGAGAGATACAGGTGGGGGGGACACGAAAATTAACGAAGCGGTAACTCGAATGAACATTGGTCGCGTTCATTCAAATTTTTACTTGCAAAAAGTGACAATTATATTTAATGCCATGAGAGGTACCAGATCTGGCCAAATAGTTTCCGGAACTAAACAGTCCAAAATGGAGAGGTGCCGGATCCTGTTCCGGCAGGATCTGGCTCAAATTAAGCACTGGGCTGCATTAATTGTGTCACGACTTCCAGCGAAGTCAATTCCTCTCCTTGTTCGGCCGGCGTCACCGGTCTTCTAGCCATCGCCGATCCACCTTTCATTTTCCATTTGTTTTGTCTTGTTTTCCCACACACCTGGTTTAGATTTCCCTCATTACTTGTCGTGTATTTAACCCTCTGTTCCCCCCATGTCTGTGTGTGAAATTGTTTGTTGTAAGTGCTTATGAACATTTTTGACTGGTGCGCGATGGGTTTTGTACCCATATTTTGTAGTTCTGGATGCTGTTGGATTTGATAATTAAACTGCTCCGGTTATTACCCAGTTCTGCTCTCCTGTGTCTGACTTCCCTGCCACCAGTTATGCACCCCTTACATAATTTCACACCCACATTATGGAGTCAGCAGGAGCAGGTGCCCCTAGTATTGGGGTCGAGGAGTGCATCCGGGAGCACAGAGCAATGCTCCACCATCTCGGCGTCGCCATGGACCGCGTTGTCCAAACCATGGACCACTGGGAAAGACAGGGAGTTCCTCCAGCGCCTCCACCAGCATCACCAGGGTCTCCACAACTCACCCCCCTTCACCCGGTCCTAGTGGGATTCGTCTCGCCCTTCCCCGGTAGTACGACGGAACGGCTGCACGCTGCCATGGTTTCCTGTTGCAGCTGGAGCTCTACCTGGCAACCGTCCACCCGGCTCCTTCGGGCCGTGAGAAGGTGTCCGCACTCGTCTCGTGCCTCTCGGGGAAGCGGGTGAACGCCTTTTCCATCTGAGGCAGGGGATGAGGAGCGCCCAGGAGTTCGCGATGGACTTTTGGACCCTGGCCGCCGGCGCGGGATGGAACGACAGGGCCCTGATCGACCACTATCGCTGCAGTTTGCGCGAGGACGTCCGTCGAGAGTTGGCCTGCAGGGACACCACACTCACCTTCGACCAGCTGGTGGACCTGTCCATTCAGCTGGATAACCTGCTGGCTACCCGCGGACGTCCAGAGCGGGGTCTGTCGGTTCCATCCCACAGCACCACCGCTCCGATGCCCATGGAGCTGGGAGGTGCTGTGCTCAGGTAGACCGGAGGAGGTTCCGTCTCATGCACCATCTGTGGCCGCAGAGGTCACACTGCCAGTCGGTGCCGGGTTGGTCCCTCTGGGGGTCGAGGCAGCAGACAGGGCACTCTGGCATCACCCCAGGTGAGAAGGCACCATTCTCACCCAGAGCCCTCTGTTGCACAGATGTTTTTGTTTGTTACGTTTCCTGAGTTTTCCCCGCATTCCCAGCATAAGGCGCTCGTCGATTCAGGCACGGCTGGGAATTTTTTAGACAGATCATTTGCCCATTGTTTAGGGATCCCCATCATTCCAGTGGTTATGCTCTTCCCAGTTCACGCCTTAGACAGTCGACCATTAGGGTCAGGGTTTATTAGGGAGACCACTGCTCCTCTGGGCATGGTGACGCAGGGGGGGTCACAAGGAGAGAATCAGTCTCTTCCTTATTGACTCTCCTGTGTTTCCCGTGGTGCTAGGCCTACCCTGGTTAGCTTATCATGACCCCACTGTTTCATGGCAACGGAGGGCTCTCACGGGGTGGTCGCAAGAGTGCTCGGGGAGGTGTTTAGGGGTTTCCGTTGGTGCTACTACGGTGGAAAGTCCAGACCAGGTCTCCACCGTGCGCATTCCCCCCGAATATTCCGATTTGGCTCTTGCCTTCTCCAAAAAGAAGGCGACTCAATCACCACCCCATCGACGGGGGGATTGTGCGATAAATCTCCTGGTAGACGCCAGCACTTCCCAGGAGTCACGTGTATCCCCTGTCACAGGCGGAGACGGCGGCTATGGAAACATATGTCTCCGAATCCCTGTGTCAGGAGTACATTCGGTCCTCCACTTCACCCACCTCCTCGAGTTTATTTTTTGTGAAGAAGGATGAAGGAGATCTGCGCCCGTGTATTGACTATCGAGGCCTCAATCAAATCACTGTGAGGTACAGTTACCCGCTACGTCTGATCGCCACAGCGATTGAGTTAATGCACGGGGCACGCTTCTTCACCAAACTAGATCTCAGGAGCGCGTACAACCTGGTGCGTATCCGGGAGGGAGACAAGTGGAAGACGGCGTTCAGTACTACCTCAGGGCATTATGAGTACCTCGTCATGCCGTACGGGTTGATGAATGCTCCATCAGTCTTCCAAGCCTTTGTAGACGAGATTTTCAGGGACCTGCACGGGCAGGGTGTAGTGGTGTATATTGATATACATTCTGATATACTCCGCTACACGCGCCGAGCATGTGTCCCTGGTACGCAGGGTGCTTGGTCGACTGTTGGAGCATGACCTGTACGTCAAGGCTGAGAAATGCCTGTTTTTCCAACAGTCCGTCACCTTCCTAGGGTACCGCATTTCCACCTCAGGGGTGGAGATGGAGAGTGACCACATTTCAGCTGTGCGTAATTGGCCGACTCCCACCACAGTAAAGGAGATGCAGCGGTTTCTAGGGTTTGCCAATTCCTACCGGAGGTTTAGGTCAGGTAGCGGCTCCCATTACCTCACTGCTGAAGGGGGGACCAGTACTTTTGGAGTGGTCAGCTGAGGCGGACAAGGCTTTTGGTCACCTGAGGGCTCTGTTTACCTCGGCTCCCGTGCTGGCCCATCCGGATCCCTCTTTGGCATTCATAATGGAGGTGGATGCGACCGAGGCTGGGATAGGAGCCGTGTTCTCTCAGCGCTCGGGTACGCCACCGAAGCTCCGCCCCTGTGCTTTCTTCTCGAGGAAGCCCAGCCCGGCGGAGCGAAACTATGACGTGGGGGACCGGGAGCTGTTGGCTGTTGTCAAGGCTTTGAAGGCGTGGAGACATTGGCTTGAGGGGGCTAAACACCATTTTCTCATCTGGACTGACCACCGCAACCTGGAGTACATCCGGGTGGCGAGGAGACTGAACACTCGCCAGGCAAGGTGGGCCATGTTTTTCACCCATTTTGTTTTCACCCTCTCTTACAGACCAGGTTCCCAGAACATGAAGGCAGACGCACTGTCCCGGCATGGGCCACTCCCGGCGAGGAGTGGCTCATGGATCCCACCCCCATACTCCCGGCCTCCTGCCTGGTGGCGCCGGTAGTGTGGGAGCTGGACGCGGACATTGACCAGGGTACTGCTGTCCATGACCGGCTGATCTATTGGGCCCACACGTCACCCTCCTCTGGTCATCCAGGCATCGGTCAGATTGTGCGCTGTCTGAGTGGAAAGTACTGGTGGCCCACTTTGGCTAAGGACGTGCGGGTTTTTGTTTCCTCCTGCTCGGTGTGCGCCCAGTGTAAGGCTCCTAGGCACCTGCCCAGAGGTAAGCTACACCCCTTACCTGTTCCACAATGGCCATGGTCGCACCTGTCGATCGATTTCCTGACCGATCTACCCCCATCACAGGGAAACACCACGATCCTGGTTGTTGTGGATTGTTTCTCTAAGTCCTGCCGTCTCCTTCCTCTGCCCGGTCTCCCTACGGCCCTACAGACTGCGGAGGCCTTGTTTACGCACGTCTTCCGGCACTACGGGGTGCCTGAGGATATAGTGTCTGATTGGGGTCCCCAGTTCACGTCAAGGGTCTGGAGGGCGTTCATGGAACTTTTGGGGGTCTCGATCAGCCTTACCTCGGGTTTCCACCCCGAGAGTAACGGGCAGGTGGAGAGAGTTAACCAGGATGTGGGTAGGTTTCTGAGGTCTTACTGCCAGGACCGGCCGCGGGAGTGGGCGGCGTTCGTGCCCTGGGCAGAGATGGCCCAGAACTCGTTCCGCCACTCCTCCAATAACCTCTCCCCCTTCCAGTGCGTACTGGGGTACCAGCCGGTTCTGGCGCTTTGGCATCAGAGTCAGATCGAGGCTCCTGTGGTGGACGACTGGTTCAGGCGCGCGGAGGAGACAAATGGGACGCCGCTCATGTTCACCTTCAGCGGGCCGTGCTGCGCCAGAAAACCAGCGCAGACCGTCACCGCAGTGAGGCCCGGTGTTTGCACCGGGGGACCGGGTCTGGCTCTCGACCCAAAACTTGCCCCTCCGCCTGCCCTGCCGGAAGCTGGGGCCGCGGTTTGTGGGGCCATTTAAAGTCCTGAGGAGACTGAACGAGGTTAGTTACAGGTTACAACTTCCCCCCGATTACCGTATTAGCCCCTCGTTCCATGTGTCTCTCCTCAGGCCGGTGGTGGCTGGCCCGCTCCAGGAGTCTGAGGTGCGGGAGGTTCCTCCGCCCCCTCTGGACATCGAGGGGGCCCTGGCATATTCCGTCCGCTCCATACTGGATTTGAGGCGTCGGGCGAGGGGCCTTCAGTACCTCATGGAGTGGGAGGGGTACAGTCTGGAGGAGAGATGCTGGGTTCCGGTGGAGGACGTGTTGGACCCTTCAATGCTACGGGAGTTCCACCGTCTCCGTCCGCATCGCCCTGCACCTCGCCCTCCGGGTCTTCCCCAAGGGGGGGTACTGTCACGACTTCCACCGAAGTCGGTTCCTCTCCTTGTTCGGCCGGCGTTCGGCGGTCGATGTCACCGGTCTTCTAGCCATCGCTGATCCACCTTTCATTTTCCATTTGTTTTGTCTTGTTTTCCCACACACCTGGTTTACATCAGAATGGGAGACTACGTGTAATCGGGTATGGGTCCAGAACGCTAACTCCAACAGAGAAAAAACTACCACCTCCAATCTAAAGATTCCAATTCAGAATTCCACACAACATGACATTTACCTCTCTCAGAGAACAGTGCTGGGTTGGGTAGAGCTAATGGATGACATCAGACCTGTCATCACAAAACGTGTAATTGGGTATGGGTCCAGAACGCTAACTCCAACAGAGAAAAACTACCACCACTCTTGCACACTTGAGTTTTTAGCACTTAAATGGGCAATATGTGACAAATTTAGAGACTATCTAGACTATGCACCCACCTTTACCGTATACACAGACAACAAACCTTTGACCTATGTTCTGAGCTCAGCTAGACTCAACGCAGTATGTCACCGCTGGGTCGGGGAGCTGGCCGACTTTCACTTCGACCTGAAATACAGGCCTGGGAAAATTAATGCAGATGCTGACACACTGTCTCGTTGTCCTGTCGTTCTCCACAACCACGTGGGTGAATACGCAGAATCAATGCCATCAGATGTAATTTCAGCGGTATGGCAAGGAAGCAGAGGAGTGAAAAATATGGATGTTCCATGGGTAGCTGCGCTGCAAGTCAACTCTAGAGAGGGTGGTGTGTCACCTGAAGGTGTGCCTGCCATCACACCAGAGGCTGAACAGCATGAGGATGCTGCAATCGGAGAAATCATCTCGCTGAAAAACAACAGATGAAATCCAAATGAGATAGAGAAAAAGCTCATGGGACCAGAAATAATGAGACTAGTCCATGAGTGGAACAAGCTGGTCATGGGAAATGGAATCCTGTACAGACAGGCTGGACAACGAAAGCAACTTGTACTACCCAGCAAGCTGAAATCAGTGGTGCTGAAGAACTTACATAACGACATGGGCCACGTTGGAGCAGACAAAGTGATCCATCTAGTCAGGGAACGATTTTGCTGGCCATTCATGCAGCGTGAAGTAGAAGACTATGTGTTCAGACAGTATGCATGTATCAAGCAGAAATGTCCCTGTGTTCCAGAGAAAGCACCTATGGGTTCCATCACCACCAGTGCACCCTTTGAAGTTCTCTCCGTCGACTATATACACCTTGAGCCAAGCAAAGGAGGCTATGAATATATTATTGTACTGGTAGATCATTTCACATGCTTTGCACAGGCCTACCCAACGAAGAACAAATCAGGAAAAACATGCAGCCGAGAACATATTCAAAAACTTCATTCCTCGGTTTGGCTATTCTAGTAAGCTTCACCATGACCAAGGGTGAGAGTTCATGAACAACCTGTTTGAGGCAGAAATCTCACACTAACTAACCCATACCATCCACAAGGTAACCCTGTGGAAAGGATGAATAGACCACTCCTGCAGATGCTCCGTACTCTGTAAGAAGAGAAGACAGAGTGGAAAGACCATCTACCAAACATCATCCATGCCTATAACTGTACAAGGCACGACGCAACGGGATACTCACCATTTTCCCTCCTGTATGGCAGAGCTCCACGCCTTCCTATCGACCTACTGTTCAAGCTCGAACCAGAAACAGTGACAAGAACCCAACAAACATTCACAGAGAAGTGGGCAACAAAGACGCAAGACACACACAAAATGAGACTAGTCGCAAAATCGCTTCTGAGAACAGTCAAAAGTCCTCAGTGAAAGGGAAGAAGGACTATGACATAGGTGTCAAAGGTGCAACTCTACAGCCAGGTGATCGAGTCCTTGTGAGGAACTTATCGGAAAGGAGGTGGCCCCGGGAAACTCTGTGCTTACTGGGAGAAGACAGTACACAGAGTTGTGGAGAGAATTAGAGAGGGTCCAGTGTATAAGATCCAGTCAGAGTCTGGAGACAAAGCGCTTCGTGTGCAGCACCGGAACCTCCTGTTAGCTGTAAATGACTTGCCAGTGCATCACGACACTCCAACCAAACCTGTGAAAACACCAAAACAAAAACAGACAACAGTAACATGATTGACCAAGAATCTGACAGTTCAGAGAAGAGGAAGGCTACTATACTTACCAGCACAGTCCTCGGGTCCACCAGAGCGATGTCAGACCACAACCAAGTCAACCAGAGTGGCGTACCAGACTGCCAGCTTCTGCTCAGGAGTTCAGACCTACAGTGGCAGAGGAAATAGAACAGATCCAGCAACAGTCTGAAGGACCTGAACAGCATGGAGTGAAGGGTGAAGTGCAGGAGGACCTCCAAGATGTTGTGATAGTACAGCGGCAAGAGGTCAATAGAAAGGAAGACTTACCTGTGAGAAGGTCCACGCGCACTGGAAGGCCCAGAGAAATGTTTAGCTATGAGAGAGTTTGGGATAACCGTCATACCAGTCATGGAGACAAGGAGCAAACACAGTTGTGCTCAATTCTTACATGGTGCCTGGAAACATGACATATCCAGTTTTACAATGAGGTTACTGGAATGAAGGAACACCACTTGTCTGAACATGCTAGACACTGCCCAGAAATTGACTTCACAGACAAACAAACAGATGCCAGGAGTTATCAAAAAGAGGGGAGAGTGTAATGGGTTGAAAACAAAGTCACTAAAAACCGACACCACTTTATTATAATTTTTTAAACCAATTTGTTTACGTATTTGTCTTAATTAATCTAAATTGTATATTCTACATGCTTTAGCATTAGTCCATCAGCCCAATCGCACCATTCTGCAGAATAAAGAGAGCTCCAGATCTTTGCTGACATAAACTTGTGTGCGTTCCTTTTACTAATACAGGCCACTTCAGTTACAGACTGAGGCCGGTAACATAAGCTTAGCCAGGCGTGACGTTTTGATAACCGAGTAATTTTGTCTGGACAAGGTGAGTTTGATCAATATATTTGCCTAAATTTACAACAACAAAAAATGCACAATTCTAATTTGCAACAGAAGACCTCAGCAAGACTACAAATTCCTGCACATCATCTCTAGCAGACACTGTCAGCTACCGTTAATCAGTGCGATCCAGCCTTCTGTGTCCAATCCAAAGGTCCCCTTTCACTGTCTTAGCTTGTCACTGACTACACTTTAGCTAGTTAGTTAGCAGAGCAGTAGATCAAAACATTATTTGATTTTACTTAGCCTAGATAATATTGTTTGTCCAATATGTCGACTTTGGTGTCCATTTCAGACCTTCTGGCATTTTTCAAGGATGAGCATAGAAGCATTAAAAGGGAGAAGACCAATGTAAATCTTGCCATGTGGCAAAGTGCAGCTATAGTGAGGGGTAACTTAAGTGTGCATTGAATTCTAAATAAATCACTGTGTCACCAGCAAATACTTTATACACAAACAAAAATTCCAAAATTCTACACAAATTACACATTTTTAATTGAATTTAACTATCTTTAGTAAAACATTATCCCTAGTGAATAACAACAAGAATAACATTTTCCTGAATCATTACAATGCGATTTTTTCAGAGAGATTACAATTGCACTAGAATAGATTTTTTTTTTTTCATTTATATTTTTTGTATTGTAATGAAACAGGCAGGGAGCAGGTCTCGAACCCTCGACCTTCTAGCCCGAAGTCCAGCGCGCTATCGACTGTGCCGCAAAAGCATGCTCGTGCGGCAGGGTCTTTACAATATGTTTTAGTATTTTCTTGTTAATACCTGCGTTCTGTTTTGTATGATGTAGCAATGTAAATTGTTGATATATTTATAATCCCTCGCCCTTGCAAGTGTACACTCCTAAGAGGTCTTGATACATCATTAAGTGTCCACTTAATTTGAGGGGGTAGGGTGTGTCTTAAGTGTTTGGACCGTCAGCCCTATTTTAGCGATTGGCAACGCAGACGCTCTTTGTTGCGCAATAATTTAATAACATGTATGTTTAAATTTATTTTGCAACGCTCGCGTTAGCATATTAAGTCACAGCTTGCGACAAGATTTGTAGTTCTGTATAATAGCCACATTAGCAGCTAATTAGTATTTCGTTTTGGGTGGGTAATTACAGCCGAATAAATAAATGACCTTGTCTGAGAGCAATTTACGCGGTTATCAAAACGTTACGCCAGGGTAAGCCAACACGAAACACAGGTTGAAGTAATAACATTGGCTCGAATCTAGGTTATGCCTTTATATGACCAGAAAATGAACAACTGAGGGAGAATGTTTCACTTCTCAAACCTCGCCCTGGTCTGGTCTGTTTCGCAAGCGTTCCCGGAAGACTCACGTTGTTGCGTCCATGGTTTCAGAAATGCCGCGTTCATGACAACTGTGAGATCTCGTAACTCGGACATCTCTGACTACAGATCTCGGGGGGAAAAACAGCTCCGACTTAGAGAAATAGATTTGAACGGTCGTCCAACTCGGAATTGCAACTCGGGCCTAATTTATTTTTTTAGGGGGTAAAAAGCTAGGGTCTCTTTCTAGAATTCCGACCTGAAGATCACGGACGTCATTATTTGACCTCGTATTTTCCCCAGTTGTTTTGAACGCGGCATCAGTATGTTCAGAAACTCTATGCCGCTACTTTCACTTTCTTCCGGTGAGCGGAAGGTGAAGGTGTATTATCTTGACGAACACGAATTAATCTAGTTATGCTATATATATAGCGAACTAGCTATTATATTCTGCCCAGCTTTGACAGACACAAGGTATTTCCCTAGATGACAAACGGCTTAAAACAAAAGTAAGTCGTACTGTCCTGTTTATCATCTTGTTGTGGCACTAACGTTACTGCAGTGCTTGCTAGCCAGCTTCCAAACTTGACTTCTGTCGGGGGCTCTTTCCTGAAAATGTATTAACTCTGACGGACAAAATATAGAGCAGATATTTCTAGCTAGACAAATTGTGGTTTTGGTAATGGTGTGGGATTTGCAAACTTTGGACTTCAATCATTCTTCCAGACCAAAGGCCGGCTGATGGCGATATTGAGTCAGTTTACCGTACCAATGCATTGTATGCAGCCGTATCCCTCGTTTCGTACCTAAAACATTCTCCATTCAAACTGCATAGGCTTCGATTTCCTCAACTTTATTTAATGGTGAGACGGTGGACAAAACGTGGAAAATATGTGTAGTTCTTTGTGAAACCATTTCCCACCACCATGCTAGAGTGGCTAAATGCTAATCCCGGATGTTATGTATCGCGTTCAGCCAAATCAGTCTGTTTTTTTCACCTAAGGTTAGGTAAAATGTAGTGCTGAGTGATTAACGTTAGTGCTTTGAGGTCGGTTCGATTATTGAAAAATAATCACTGATTTTGGTTTCACTTTTTCTTTCTTAAACATTAACTGCATTATAAAGTGGATTTTTTTAAATTTATTTTTTAATGGAAATTCCAAAGCCCAAAATATTTAACTTACTAAACATTGAAAATATTCCATTGTCTCTGTCAGGTCCACATTGGGTAGACATAAATATAAACATAGGAAATTACTATAAAATAGTACAATATTTCAGGTGTAAATTACTTAGTTTTTATTTGGACTTTATTATTTTTAATTCCTTAAGTCATCATGGCGTCTCTGCTCAGGCAGTAGCAGCTCAACAGCCAGACACCTATGCTCCCCATACTGTACTCTTTAGTCATCCTCTTTAACTAGGCTAGCCTGCCTAAGCTTGCTGCAGAGCTGTCTGATGAAATCATTTTACTAGTTCTTCAAGTAGATAAGGCATACTTTACGAACTGTCTGTCCCTTTCTCTCATCGTTGTGTACATTCCTCTCTCATGTGGTCTATGCGGTCTGTGTGTAATTAAAATAGCAGGCATAAGTGTATCATCTATGTTCGAGCTGGAAGAAACAGGCGCAGTGGATTATGGTCATTGTAGTTAATTACCTCGTTTCTGCGGTGAACTAGGTTGAATATTTGCGAAAATGGTCCCAGATGGACTCAAACATACCTAGCTACAACCAGGTCTGCCCTGAGAACAGTCTTATTTTCCTCTAATGAGATGCTGCTAATGCAGCAGGCGTAAAAGAAACTGAACCCCTGGGCTGATAGTTTCAACCTGATTGGATAAACGCGATACATAACATTCGGGATTAGCGTTTAGCCACTAGTAGCATGGTGGTGGAAAATTGTTTCATAAGGAAAGTACGCATAGTTCTGCAGGTTTTTGTGCCTGCTCATTAAATAATTAAGTCATTCATGAATTAAGCATTAAATTAAGTTGAGGAAATCCAAGCCTATGCAGCCTGAATGGAGAATGTTTTAGCTATGAACCGGTCCACGAGGGACACGAATGTATTGCTGGCTGCATACAGTGCATTTGGACGGTAAAATGACACGACACAATATTTCGCCATCTGCTGGCCTTTTGGCTATCATTCTTCAAGCTATGAACTGATAGAGTGGCTTGTGAAAGTATTCACCCCCCTTGGCATTTTTCTTGTTTTGTTGCCTTACAACATGGAATTAAAATTAAACATTTTTGGGGGTTTGTATCATTTGATTTACACAACATACCTACCACTTTGAAGATGCAAAATATTTTTTGTTGTGAAACAAGAAATAAGACAAAAAAACGGAACTATTCACCCACCCAGAGTCAATACTTTGTAGAGCCACCTTTCGCAGCAATTACAGCTGCAAGTCTCTTGGGGTATGTCTGTATAAGCGTGGCACATCTAGCCACTGGGATTTTTGCCCATTCTTCAAGGAAAAACTGCTCCAGCTCCATCAAGTTTGATGGGTTCCGCTGGTGTAGAGCAATCTTTAAGTAATACCACAGATTCTCAATTGGATTGAGGTCTGGGCTTTGACTAGGCCATTCCAAGACATTTACATGTTTCCCCTTAAACCACTCGAGTGTTGCTTTAGCAGTATGCTTAGGGTCATTGTCCTGCTGGAAGGTGAACCTCCATCCCAGTCTCAAATCTCTGGAAGACTGAAACAGGTTTCCCGCAAGAATTTCCCTGTATTTAGCGCCATCCATCATTCCTTCAGTTCTGACCAGTTTCCCAGTCCCTGCTGATGGAAAAACATACCCACAGCAAGATGCTGCCATCACCATGCTTCACTGTGGGGATGGTTTTCTCGGGGTGATGGGAGGTGTTGGGTTTGCGCCAGACATAGTGATTTCCTTGATGGCCAAAAAGCTCAATTTTAGTCTCATCTGACCAGAGTACCTTCTTCCATATGTTTGGGGAGTCTCCCACATGCCTTTTGGTGAACACCAAATGTGTTTTCTTATTTTCTTTGAGCGATGACTTTTTTCTGGCCACTCTTCCGTAAAGCCTAGCTCTGTGGAGTGTATGGCTTAAAGTGGTCCTATGGACAGAAACTCCAATCTCTGCTGTGGAGCTCCTTCAGGGTTATCTTTGGTCTCTTTGTTGCCTCTCTGATTAATGCCCTTGCCTGGTCCGTGAGTTTTGGTGGGCGGCCCTCTCTTGGCAGGTTTGTTGTGGTGCCATATTCTTTCCATTTTTTTAAATAATGGATTTAATGGTGCTCCGTGGGATGTTCAAAGTTTCTGATATTTATTTTATAACCCAACCCTGATCTGTACTTCTCCACAACTTTGTCCCTGATCTGTTTGGAGAGCTCCTTGGTCTTCATGGTGCCACTTGCTTGGTGGTGCCCCTTGCTTAGTGGTGTTGCAGACTCTGGGGCCTTTCAGAACAGGTGTGTGTATATATATATACTGAGATCATGTGACACTTAGATTGCACACAGGTGGACTTTATTTAAGTAATTATGTGACTTCTGAAGGTAATTGGTTGCACCAGATCTTATTTAAGCTTCATAGCAGAGGGGGTGAGTACATATGCACGCACCACTTTTCTTTTTCTTTTTCTTTTCTTTTTTTCACTTCACCAATTTAGACTTATGTGTGTCCCTTACATGAAATCCAAATAAAAATCGATTTAAATTACAGGTTGTAATGCAACAAAATAGGAAAAACACCAAGGGGATGAATACTTTTGCAAGGCGCTGTAGCTATATCAGTTCTACCTAGCATCTATTCAAATCTAATTTGATTGTTTACATACACATATTTAGCAGATGTTATTGCAGGTGTAGCGAAATGCTTGTGTTCCTAACTCCAACAGTGCAGTAGTATCTAACAATACGCACATCTAAAGTAAAATACTGGAATTAAGAAATATATAAATATTAGGACGAGCAATGTCAGTGGCATTGACTAAAATACTATACAGTAGAATAGAATAAGGTATCTTCTGGCGGGGGAGTTAAGTGCCCCGAAGCTCGGTCTGAACGTTAACACATTGCATGAGGTACGGTTTTGGAAACATAGGTACGTATCTTTCATATCAGTGATAATTAATTTTCAAAAAAACAAAAGGTTAAATAACTACACACCTTTTTATAGGGCTAGGATTATTGTTCCCACATGCCCATATCTCCATGTTACAGCACACCATATGTTTCTAAAACCGTATCGCAAGCGATGATTATTGACGTTTCTAAATGTTAACAGAGCGTCGGGATTGTAGTTCAATGTCCCACCGGTAAGCTGTGTTTATAGTTGAGGACCCTATTGATAAGGCGGAATACCTTGTTAATGCCTTGTGTTCGCGATAGCAAATAGAACATTAGCTCGCTAGCTATGGTAATCTATTCTGTAGCTGAAATATCCATATCATTAAATGTGTCAATACAAAATAAGGTCCGCCAAAGCAAAACCCGATTAAAAAATGTATTTATATGAATGCTGTACAATCAGTGGCCTGTTTATTAGGTACACCACCCCATTCATGAAAATGGTTCCCTCCTACAGAGAGTGAGTCACGTGGCTTGCTATTTAAAGCAGACAGACAGGCATTGAGGCAGTCATTCACTTTTCGATTGAACGTTAGAATGGGCAAAATGAGTGACCTAAGTTACATTGAGCGTGGTATGATAGTATATCAAACGGCCGGCGTCCCGGGCTTTTAATGCACAACAGTGTCTAGGGTTTACCGAGAATGGTGCGACAAACAAAAAACATCCAGTCAGCGGCAGTCCTGTGGACAAAAACAGCTTGTTGATGAGCAGTCTAAGGAGAATGGCAGGAATCATGCAAGCTAACAGGTGGGCCACAAACAGACAAATAATGTCGCAGTACAACAGTGGTGTGCAGAACGGCATCTCAGAACACACAACTCATCAGTCCTTGTCACGGATGGGCTATTGCAGCAGACGGCCGCACCGGGTTCCTATCAGCTAAAAACAAGAAGAAGCGGCTCCAGTGGGCACGAGATCACCAGCACTGGATAATTGAGGAATGGAAAAACATTGCCTGGACCGACGAATCCAGGTTCCTGTTGCGTCATGCTGACGGCAGAGTCAGGACTTGGCATTCTGGAGCAAAAGGGGGTCCGACCCGGTACTACCTAATAAACTGGTTTATGTACAGAAATGGTTTACTCAGTGGGAAATTAATAGCCAACTAGTCAGTGACAACAGCGTGGAGTTTGTGACAGCAACTGTAAGATTATTATAGACACTATGTCCTGGGATTTCCTATGATCTTCTATGTAGAAGAACCCCTTAACTTCTAAAGGCGCTTGTGTAGCTTGTGAGCATCATAGAGTAAAACATGTTTACACGTGCGTGTTTGAGAGTCTCGGCTATTCATAGATAGCTTTAATAGTTTGTAGCTCAAACCATTGACTCTACAGACGTTTTTATAAAAACAGATCCGGCCTGAGCCCCTTTGGGATCCACCCTTGTCTCACAAACACTGCTCGAGCTTAGCCCCTGTTAAGAAACAGACCATTAGTCTGTGTGATTTAAACACACAATGTTGAAAAGGGGTAGGAAGTTGTAGATCACGCTGGTGCAACGGTGGGACTCATTGGATTAGTCCAATCTTGGATGTCAGACTGTCAGTCCTTGTATCTAGAGCACTTTCTATGAATTTGGAAGAGATGACATTTCCCTGACCCCATCCCTCAGCTGTATTCCAAGTGGCGGGGATTCTGTTTTTTGTTGTGTTTTTTTCAAATCCTGGAATGTAGCTTTGATGAATAGGCCCAGCTGGAGCCGTGTAAGAAATATAATTTATATTATATCATGTCTGTTTATATAAATTGGCTGATGTTTTGTGTGTGTGACACAGATGGCGGCAGAAGAACCTGATGTTACTCAGCTAGAGGGAGAAGTCATGGAGCTTGAAGATGCAACAGATGCCAAACCTGACCGAAAGGGAAGATTCCTCCTCTTTGGACTGTGAGTACCTTGTCCAAAAGACATGAAAGAGGCGCATGTTTCAACAGTCTTACCCTGGCGGAGCTATACAGTACATGCAAGGACTCACTATAATCATATTTTGAAGCTATACATAAACAATGGATTTAAGCTATACAATCTTAAATTTGGGGTTTTAAGGTTGACAGTTGTACTTAACTCATAAGGCATTTATAATCTTAAGATATTATGCCTGTCTAGGCCTGTAAAATGAACTATAAAAACATGAATGAAATTCAATTAACAGACTTTTCGGACTGATATTTAACTGAAAGTAATCATTTAAAATCTAAATTTAATGGTCGACCAACAGCCAGAATCAGGAACAGCCTATTAAAAAAAAGTAGAAACATAATATTTGAGTGTTAATGTTCAGACTATTGAAAGTCTGTTGGTGGAAATGAAAAAAAGATATATAATTAGTGTTTCAATAAATTAGTGAAGGGGGAAGAACCATGTATATGATTTCCCCCTCAACTCATTTTCATCACAAGGGGGCGCTACAAACCTTATCTACTGCTTTCAGTGAAGGTTACACGCAATTAAACAGACCTGTATTCAAAGACTTGCATATTTAAGTATTTAAGTATTATTTTCTGTGTATTTTAGTATTTTCAAATAATGTGGCCAAATCAACTACAGTACTTCTAGGCCTAGTTGAAGTACTTTGAGACATACAATTAGAACCCACACATGCATACAAAATCATGTAAGTGCATGACTGTCTGAAAGGGATGCTGCAGAGTTTAAAAAAAAATATTTCTAAGCCAGTAGTTTTGAAAGTAGCGCTAGAGCCAAAAAGGGTCCTCAAATTGTGTACAACGTCACGTGTTTTCACGTCATTGTTCTCGAGCCATACAGAGTGTGCAATAAGAGTAAAAACATTTGTAGTATTTTCAAATCGGTAGACTAAATGAGCCAATGTAAAATGCTGTTTTTGGATATAAATATGAACTTGATGGAACAAAACATACATGTATTGTGTAACATGATGTACTATGAGTGTCATCTGATGAAGATCATCAAAGGTTAGTGCTTAATTTTAGCTGTATTTATTTTTTTTGTGACGCCTCTCGGTGCTAGGAAAATGGCTGTGTGGCTTTTCTTGTTTAGGTGGTGTCCTAACAATCTAATGTTTTGCTTTCACTGTACAGCCTTTTTGAAATCGGACAATGTGGTTGCATTAAGAAGAAGTGTATCTTTAAAATTGTGTAAAATAGTCGTATGTTTGAGAAATTTGAATTATGAGATTTTGGTCGTTTTGAATTTGCCGCCCTGCTATTTCACTGGCTGTTGGGAGTGTGTTCCGCAGGCCAAGAGAAGTTAAAGCCTTAAAATGTTGATGGTGTTTTATTTGCATAAATAAGAAGCTATGTTGAAGGAATTTTTAAGATTCAGTTAGGCCACATTTTATACGACAGTCCATCATTACTTTAAGACATGAAGGTCAGTCAATCTGGAAAATTTCAAGAACTTTTTGAAAGTTTCTTCAAGTGCAGTCGCAAAAACCATGAAGCGCTATGATGAAACTGGGTCTCATGAGGACCGCCACAGGAAAGGAAGACCCAGAGTTACTTCTGCTGCAGAGGATAAGTTCATTAGAGTTAACTGCACATCAAATTGCAGCCCAAATAAATGCTTCACAGTAGGGCTGGGCGATATGGCCAAAATCTCATATCCCGATATAGTTCATTTCATATAAAAGATACATATTGATATAGCACATTTTCTGTAAATTCAATTAATAAATAGTTTATATAAAATTACATTAATTACCATTTCTTACGTTTTGAACAAATTAAATGTACTTACTCGTATTTGATTATTTCTAATTTTATTTAGAACCTTTGTGCAAATTTTCAATTAAGCATGTATCAGAATATGAATGTATAAAATCTAAAAAGGTAAATGGAAAACACTTAAACTATAGTTGCAAACAAAATTTAGGTCATTTTATTTATTTATTTTTGGGGTCTTGCCTGTTTTGCAAGTTATTTTGGCATTAATACGTGTCATTTCAATTTGCATTTGGTATCTTGGGTCGAGTGTTAGCACCAACTCACGAAACCATCGTTTCTCAACCGTGTAATTTGGGGCCTTGTCTTTGCAGATGTAAGTTGTAACGGCAGCTGTTATCTCCTTCCATCTTTGATTCTTTGCCATATGGTGTGTCGCGGGCAAAAGCTTCTTGCAACGTCTGAGTTGGGGGTTTGTTTTGCTCACTCGACTGTACTTTTTTGGGTCTCATCTATAGACTCTCTCCGTACTGTTTCACATGATTCTTGCGTAGGTGGTTAGTGGTGTTTGAGCCTGTTGTTGGGACCGGCCTGCGACATATTTTGCAGAAGATGATTTTTCTGGTCCATGTCAGACTTTTCATACCCAAACCACATCCATGCGACCGAAGTAGCCCCTCTTTTAGGTACGAGCTCTGTGTCACGTTCACTCTCCTCCATGTTTGTTTGTGTTGCAAATCTCCTTTCACAAGGCACGTGTGGAAGAACGCAGACAGTCTCACCGCAAAGCATCGTCCAATTAACGAAAAATATTGCCGTCAAGAGTGTGATTTGCGACACAACAAAATAAACGAGAGCATAATATGAAACGGTAGACGTTTTATTGTTTATTTTGTTGTGTCGCAAATCACACTCTTTACGGCAATATTTTTCGTTAATTGGACGATGCTTTGCGGTGAGACTGTCTGTGATTTATTTAGAATTCAAGGCACACATAACCAGCATGTCTACCACAGCATTCTGCAGCGATACGCCATCCCATCTGGTTTGGGCTTAATGGTACTATAATTTGTTCTTCAACAGCACAATAACCCAACACACATCCAGGCTGTGTAAGGGCTAATTGACCAAGAAGGAGAGTGGTGGAGTGGAGCATTGGCTAATCCATAAGGAATCACCAAGTACTCGTAGTGGCCAGACATTGTGCTGAATGCCATTTTCCATTCATCCCCCTCCCGGATGCAGATCAGATTGTAGGCACTCCGCAGGTCCAGTCAAGTGAAAAAACGGGCCCCACGGAGCTGTTCGATGGCGGCCGGCACCAACGGGAGAGGGTAGCGATACTTGGTGATGAAATTGAGATTGTCCCGGATCCCAGTGGTCAACTATCCAGTGCTTGAACTTGTTAATGAAATTTCCCGCGGCACTAGAGCTACAGAGACAACACATGAGGGCCAGCTAGCCAGTGAAATTGAAACCAGAAAGGGTTTGGCGGAAAGTGATGGAATACTCACGCCTACCCCGGGAAACCGATGATCACAGTGCTGTCCCTCAGCCCTCGTGGACCCCTGGTTGGGACGCACTGGACGCCGTTAAAGCTGGTGCCCCTCCTGACCGCAATAGGGACAGAGCCCCAGCCATCTCCGACAGCATCGCTCTGCCACGGTGAGGTGTGTGGACCCTACCTCCTTGGGATCAGGCTTTGTCTCAGGAAGGCCAAAGGAGGAGAGCGAGATGTGATGGTGCCGACACTCCCGAAGAACATTATCCAGATGGATGGCCATCGATTGAGTGCTTCCAAGGAGAGGTTGTCTCGACACACCAGCTCCGTCTGGATCTCTTCGCGGTGTCCTCTTCTGAATAGGGTGCGGAGTGCCGGCTCATTTCATCCGCTGGAGGCTGTCATGGTCCGGAAGATGAGTGCGTACTCTGCAGCGGTCTGGGCACACTGCCGGAGTTTGAGTACGCACTCAACTCCCTCTCTGCCCTCTAGTGGATGGGTGAAGAGCGCTCTGAACCTCTCATAGGAACCCAGCTCTTGCTCTCCTTTATCCCAGACGGCCGTGGCCCACTCCAACGCCCGTCCGATCAGCAGGGAAATGACCGTGGCGAACTTAAACCTCTCATTGGTAGGGGCTCTGGTCTGATGGGCGAAATAGAGGGAGCATGGATGGAATCCCGTCATATTTGTCCAGGAGGGACAATTGGGCATCGCTGACCTGGGCAGACTACTGGATGGGCTGGGGGGACTGGCTCGTTGGGACTAATTGCTGTAGAGGTTCCTCCACTAGTTGGAGGTGACGCCCCTCGGATGATGTCGAGGCATTGGAGAATGCAGAGGACCTCATCCATAACAATTACCACTCGTGCCAGTTGGTTGTGTTGTTTGAGGATTAGCTGTCCCTGTTCGCTGACCCTCTGGGAGATGTCTGCATTTTGTGCTTCTTCCATTTGGTGAGGCAGTATTATGTAATGTAGATGCAGGGAGTCAGGAAGCAAGTGCAGTTGGTGAGTTTAATAACGAAGAACATGAGGAAATACAAAACTCGAGAAGCGAACTGGGGAAGAAAAACAAAACCAATACTGCCTAAGACTGAGGCTACTTAGGGCTAAACAGGAGACCTAATCAAGGTACTGATGAAGACCAAGTGTGCATAACGATGGTTACCAGGTGTGGGTAATGTGGGTTGCCAGGACCGGTGGTTAGTAGACCGGTGACGTCGAGCACCAGAGCGGGAGTGGGCGTGACAATTAGACATTGATTGCAAGTTATATCTTTCCCTTATTTTGATGATACAGTTGAAGTCGGGGTTGGGGGCAGCTGAGAAGACCCTACAGTTGATAAATATTAACATCATTAAACAGTCATTAAACAGTCATTAAAACTCATTTTTCAACCACTCCACATATTTCTTCTTAACAAACTATAGTTTTGGCAAGTCGGTTATGACATCTACTTTGTGCATGACACAAGTACTTTTTCCATCAATTGTTTACAGACAGATTATTTCACTTTTAATTCACTATATCACAATGCCAGTGGGTCAGAAGTTTACATACACTAAGTTGACTGTGTCTTTTAACAGCTTGGAAAATTCCAGAAAATGATCTCATGGCTTTAGAAGCTTCTGATAGGCTAATTGACATCATTTGAGTCAATTGGAGATGTGGTACCTGTGGATGTATTTCAAGGCCTACCTTCAAACTCAGTGCCTCTTTGCTTGACATCATGTGAAAATCAAAAGAAATTGGCCAAGACCTCAGAAAAAAAATGTGTAGACCTCCACAAGTCTGGTTCATCCTTGGGAGCAATTTCCAAATGCCTGAATGTACCACGTTCATCTGTACAAACAATAGTACGCAAGTATAAACACCATGGGACCACGCAGCTGTCATACCGCTCAGGAAGGAGATGCGTTGCGTTCTGTCTCCTAGAGATGAACGTACTTTGGTGCGAAAAGTGCAAATCAATCCCTGAACAACAGCAAAGAACCTTGTGAAGATGCTGAAGGAAACAGGTACAAAGGTATCTCTATCCACAGTAAAACGAGTCCTACATCGACATAACCTGAAAGGCCGCTCAGCAAGGAAGAAGCCACTGCTCCAAAACCGCCATAAAAAAAGCCAGACTACGGTTTGCAACTGCACATGGGGACAAAGAAAGTACTTTTTGGTGGAATGTCCTCTGGTCTGATGAAACAAAAATATAACTGTTTGTCCATAATGACCATGTCATGACGTTGCCCTCTGGGTTTTCTATGCACCATCCCCCGACCTCTATACTTCTGACACAAGGCTGTGTGAAGGGGTCATAAAATTCCAAAGGAGAATGTCCTGCTTCATGGCCCCAGTATAAAGAGACAGAGTGTTTTCATGGAGAGAACAAAGGATTCTTCCACCTCACAGAAGTGGAGAACCGAACAACATTTATGTTCTGGTGAAGGTATAAAAGATCGGTGAAGAATCCAGCTACGAACTGGTCCGCTTGGTACAATTTTATGAAACTCATAGAGACAATATTGCATATTACCATACTAAGGTTTATATACTAGCCTCAGCGATGAGACTTACATCTAATGGTTGTATAAAATGATTTAATAAGATTAAAGCTATTTGGAATATGTTGAGATGCTATGTACTGATGTTAATGTGAGAGAATTGTATTTCTGTACAAAGCTTAACTCGGTCATCGGCACGCCCCCAGGGACACAGACAGGACAAGGCGTCATGTGACAGCCTTTTATGTTCAGTATAAAACCCCCACCCAGAATTACTTTCTGAAGACCAGGCCTCCACTCCATTATGAGTTGGCCAATATGTTTGACCATGCATCCCTCTACTGAACTTTAACCATACCACGTGGTTAAACTTTTAGACTATCGATACTGACAGAATAATAACAAGTCTTTGATATTAATTACTAGTCTGCAGCTAGAAATTCGGTGTCATTGAACGCAAAGACCGACGAAACATCCATTCTATAATGACATTAATGAATGTCGCTTTCAAAGATCCATCTAACCAAGAGAGAGAGAGGGAACTCTCCAACAGGATGAACCTTTCCAACAAAGATCACGACGACACACTGAGCGTAAATATATATATATATATATATATACTGCTCAAAAAAATAAAGGGAACACTTAAACAACACAATGTAACTCCAAGTCAATCACACTTCTGTGAAATCAAGGAAGCAACACTGATTGACAATACATTTCACATGCTGTTGTGCAAATGGAATAGACAACAGGTGGAAATGATAGGCAATTAGCAAGACACCCCCAATAAAGGAGTGGTTCTGCAGGTGGGGACCACAGACCACTTCTCAGTTCCTATGCTTCCTGGCTGATGTTTTGGTCACTTTTGAATGCTGGCGGTGCTTTCACTCTAGTGGTAGCATGAGACGGAGTCTACAACCCACACAAGTGGCTCAGGTAGTGCAGCTCATCCAGGATGGCACATCAATGCGAGCTGTGGCAAGAAGGTTTGCTGTGTCTGTCAGCGTAGTGTCCAGAGCATGGAGGCGCTACCAGGAGACAGGCCAGTACATCAGGAGATGTGGAGGAGGCCGTAGGAGGGCAACAACCCAGCAGCAGGACCGCTACCTCCGCCTTTGTGCAAGGAGGAGCAGGAGAAGCACTGCCAGAGCCCTGCAAAATGACCTCCAGCAGGCCACAAATGTGCATGTGTCTGCTCAAACGGTCAGAAACAGACTCCATGAGGGTGGTATGAGGGCCCGACGTCCACAGATGGGGGTTGTGCTTACAGCCCAACACCGTGCAGGACGTTTGGCATTTGCCAGAGAACACCAAGATTGGAAAATTCGCCACTGGCGCCCTGTGCTCTTCACAGATGAAAGCAGGTTCACACTGAGCACGTGACAGACGTGACAGAGTCTGGAGACGCCGTGGAGAACGTTCTGCTGCCTGCAGCATCCTCCAGCATGACCCGTTTGGCGGTGGGTCAGTCATGGTGTGGGGTGGCATTTCTTTGGGGGGCCGCACAGCCCTCCATGTGCTCGCCAGAGGTAGCCTGACTGCCATTAGGTACCGAGATGAGATCCTCAGACCCCTTGTGAGACCATATGCTGGTGCGGTTGGCCCTGGGTTCCTCCTAATGCAAGACAATGCTAGACCTCATGTGGCTGGAGTGTGTCAGCAGTTCCTGCAAGAGGAAGGCATTGATGCTATGGACTGGCCCGCCCGTTCCCCAGACCTGAGTCCAATTGAGCACATCTGGGACATCATGTCTCGCTCCATCCACCAACGCCACGTTGCACCACATACTGTCCAGGAGTTGGCGGATGCTTTAGTCCAGGTCTGGAAGGAGATCCCTCAGGAGACCATCCGCCACCTCATCAGGAGCATGCCCAGGCGTTGTAGGGAGGTCATACAGGCATGTGGAGGCCACACACACTACGGAGCCTCATTTTGACTTGTTTTAAGGACATTACATCAAAGTTGGATCAGCCTGTAGTGTGGTTTTCCACTTTAATTTTGAGTGTGACTCCAAATCCAGACCTCCATGGGTTGATAAATTGGATTTCCACTGATTATTTTGGGGTGATTTTGTTGTCAGCACATTCAACTATGTAAACAAAAAAGTATTTAATAAGATTATTTCTTTCATTCAGATCTAGGATGTGTTGTTTAAGTGTTCCCTTTATTTTTTTGAGCAGTATATATATATATATATATATATATATATATATATATATATATATATATATATATATATATATATATATATATTGATTGCAATTGTTTCCGAATGAGTGAGCGTTCATGTGCAAAGGATTAGTATATCAATTGTTAATATTTATCAACTGTAGGGTCTTCTCAGCTGCCCCCAACCCCTTTGTTTGTTTAACAAGCCACCATGCCGGTTTAGCCCACTAAGGCACATTCCTTTATCATTTCTTTGTAATGATGCCTACTGTTTTGTATGCTTTCTGTGAATTACTTAGTTCAGTAAATAAATGATTTTAAGACAATTGATGTATGGATGACTTAGTGAAGACTGGGTTCGTGCAGATAACAACAATTTACAATGTTTGGAATGAGACTGACGCGAGGTAAACTAACACATCATTAATGAGGAGACAAATCGACCAGATATTATGATATCTGGAAAGTTAAATTAGAACTTTGTAATCTGAATATTTTCCTTGGTGCCCCAACATTCTAGTTAATTACAGTTACACGATTAATCAGTTAATCGCGTAATAATAATTACAGAGTTATTTGATAAACATGTCTTCAAGTTAATGATGCCCAAAGACACGACAACCATTTAAACTCAGTTTTTCACAATTCCTGACATTTAATCCTGGTAAAAAGTCCCTGTCTGAAGTCAGTTAGGATCACCACTTTATTTTAAGAATGTGCAATATTAGAAAAATAGTAGAGATAATGACTTACTTCAGCTTTTATTACTTTCTTCACATTCCCAGTGGGTCAGAAGTTTACATACTCAATTAGTATTTGGTAGCATTGCCTTTTAAAATTTGAACTTGGATCAAATGTTTTGGGTAGCCTTCCACAAGCTTCCCACAATAAGTCTGGTGAGTTTTGTCCCGTTCCTCCTGACAGAGCTGGTGCAACTGAGACAGGTTTGTAGGCTTGCAAGCCGACGAACACCATCCCAACCGTGAAGCACGGGGGTGGCAGCATCATGTTGTGGGGGTGCTTTGCTGCAAGAGGGACTTGTGCACTTCACAAAATATATGGCATTATGAGGAAGGAAAATTATGTGGATATATTGACGCAACATCTCAAGACATCAGTCAGGAAGATGAAGCTTGGTCGCAAATGGGTCTTCCAAATGGACACTGACCCCAAGCATACTTCCATAGTTATGGCTTAAGGACAACAAAGGCAAGGTATTGGAGTGGCCATCACAAAGCCCTGACCTCAATCCCATAGAAAATGTGTGGGCAGAACTGAAAAAGCGTGTGCGAGCAAGGAGGCCTACAAACCTGTCTCCGTTGCACCAGCTCTGTCAGGAGGAATGGGCCAAAATTCACCATACTTATTGTGGGAAGCTTGTGGAAGGCTACCCAAAACATTTGACCCAAATTAAAAAATGTGTAAGCCAGTCAGTTGTTTTGTGACAAGGTAGGGGTTGTATACAGAAGATAGCCCTATTTGGTAAAAGACCCAAGTCCATATTATGGCAAGAACAGCTCAAATAAGCAAAGAGAAACAACATGAAGGTCAGTCAATAAGGAACATTTAAAGAACTTTAAAAGTTTCTTCAAGTGCAGTTTTCAAAATTATAAGTACAAGCCCAAATAAATGCAGCCCAAATAAATGCTTCACAGAGTTCAAGTAACAGACACATCTCAATATCAACTGTTCAGAAGAGACTGTGAATCAGGCCTTCATGGTTGAATTGCTACAAAGAAACCACTACTAAAGGACACCAATAAGAAGAAGAGACTTGCTTTGGCCAAGAAACACGAGCAATGGAGACCGGTGGAAATCTGTCCTTTGGTCTGATTGGTTCCAACCGCTGTGTCTTTGTGAGACGCAGAGTAGATGAACGGATGATCTCCACATGTGTGGTTCCCACCGTGAAGCATGGAGGAGGAGGTGTGGGGGTGCTTTGCTGGTGACACTGTCTGTGATTTATTTAAACTTCAAGCCACACTGAACCAGCATGGCTACCACAGCATTCTGCAGCGATACGCCATCTCATATGGTTTGGGCTTAGTGGGACGATCATCACTATCACGACCCAATACACCGCCAGGCTGCTTAATAACCTGTTGGGGATAGGGGGCAGTATTTGCACGGCCGGATAAAAAAACATACCCGATTTAATCTGGTTACTACTCCTGCCCAGTAACTAGAATATGCATATAATTGTTTGATTTGGATAGAAAACACCCTAAAGTTTCTAAAACTGTTTGAATGGTGTCTGAGTATAACAGAACTCATATGGCAGTCAAAACCCTGAGACAAATCCTGACAGGAAACTGAAATCTGATGTGTGGATATCACTTCAAACATTTGCCATTGAAACACACAGGGGCTTATGAATCATTTAGCACTTCCTAGGGCTTCCACTAGATGTCCCCAGTCTTTACAAAGTGGTTTGAGTCTCCTACTATCAAAACTGACTGAAAGAGAGGCTGTGGAAAGTGGTCACAGGTGGAGGGCCATTTACCATTATGACGCCGCCGCCCATGGCTACCCTCCCCTTTCGAAACGTTTTGAAAGACAATGCAAATGTCCCCATGGAATATTACTGAAGCTCTGGTTGAAAAAGGCACAAAAGATTTGTTATACAACGTTTGAACGAACTTAAATATATATTTTTTGTACATTCGTGACGACAAGTTCTACTCAGCACGGTACATTTTCAGTAGCCTTCGGAGCGCGCTAACAATTGGGACATAAATGATTAACTTTTTCGAACAAAACTACATTTGTTATGGACCTGGGAATCCTGGAAGTGCTTTCTGATAAAGATAATCAAAGGTAAGGTTTTATTTACAATAGTATTTTTGATGGTTGATCATTCCAAGATGGCTCCAACATGTAAAGCCTAGCCTATTTTGCTGGGTATACCACGTCGTTTATTGCAAAGTGTGGTTTCCCAGTAAAGTTATTTTTAAATCTGGCAAAGCAGTGGCATTCAAGACATGTTAATCTATAAGTCTTTGAATGACAATATTACATTTTAACAATGTTTTCGAATAGTAATTTTGTAAATTGTAGCGCTGATTCATCGGAAGCATTTGAGGGAAAAGATTTTCTGAATGTCACGCGCCGATGTAAAATGCTGTTTTTATATATAAATATGAACTTTATCGAACAAAAAATGCATGTATTGTGTAACATGATGTCCTAAGATTGTCATCTGATGAAGATTGTCAAAGGTTAGTGCTGCATTTAGCTGTGTTTTGGGTATTTGTGATGCATGCTAGTTGCTTTGAAAATGGCTGTGTGATTATTTCTGTCTGGGTTCTCTCCTAACATAATCTAATGTTTTGCTTTTGCTGTAAAGCCTTTTTGAAATCGGACAACTTGGTTCGATTCAGGAGAGGTGTATCTATAAAACGGTGTAAAATAGTCATATGTTTGAGAAATTGAAGTTATAGCATTTATGAGGTTTTGCATTTCGCGCGACGCGATTCCACTGGCTGTTGATTAGGGTGGGACGCAAGCGTCCCACTGGCCCAGACAGGTTAATAGCTATTTGACCAAGAAGGAGAGTGATGGAGTGCTGCATCAGATGACATGAAGAACTTTGAAGAATATAAAATATATTTTGATTTGGTTAACACTTTTTGTAATTTTTTTTGGGTTATTCTACAATGTAGAAAATAGTAAAAATCAAGAAAATCCCTGTAATGAGTAGGTGTGTCCAAAGTTTTGACTGGTTCTGTATATTAACATGAAATTATTGCTTGCCAGATTGTGGTGACGTGTCAATAGATATATGCAAATATCTACTAAGACATAGCCGTGAGACTTGAAATTCTTAGCCTTTGTGTATTGATCAACTCCATCCTGGTGGTGCAGTGTGCTAAGTACAGGGATGGGAAGTAGCAGATCACAAGTTCAAATCTCACTGACGACCTTCCTCGAAGCTATAACTAAGTTTGGGCAATAGCCAAATAAAATATGACGTAAGTAAACAAAGCAAAAAAGAAACTTTTTGTAAAAATCCAAATAACTTCACAGATCTTCATTGTAAAGGGTTAAACACTGTTTCCCATGCTTGTTCAATGAACCATAAATAATTAATGAACACACACCAGTGGAACGGTCGCTAAGACACTAACGGCTTACAGACGGTAGGCAATTAAGGTCACAGTTATGAAAACTTAGGACACTAAAGAGGCCTTTCTACTGACTCTGAAAAACACCAAAAGAAAGCTGCCCAGGGTCCCTGCTCATCTGCGCAAACGTGCTTTAGGCATGCTGCAAGGAGGCATGAGGACTGCAGATGTGGCCAGGACAATAAATTGCAATGTCCGTACTGTGAGACGCCTAAGACAGGGAGACAGGATGGACAGCTGATCCTCCTCGCAGTGGCAGACCACGTGTAACAACACCTGCACAGGATCGGTACATCCGAACATCACACCTGTGGGACAGGTACAGGATGGCAACAACAACTGCCCGAGTTACACCAGGAACGCGCAATCCCTCCATCAGTGCTCAGACTGTCCGCAATAGGCTGAGAGAGGCTGGACTGAGGGCTTGTAGGCCTGTTGTGAGGCAGGTCCTCACCAGACATCACTGGCAACAACGTTGCCTATGGGCACACATCCACCGTCACTGGACCAGACAGGACTGGCAAAAAGTGCTCTTCACTGACGAGTCGTGGTTTTGTCTCACCAGGGGTGATGGTCGGATTCACGTTTATCGTCGAAGGAATGAGCGTTACACCGAGGCCTGTACTCTGGAGCAGGATCGATGTGGAGGGTCACAGCATCATCGGACTGAGCTTGATGTCATTGCAGGCAATCTCAACGCTGTGCGTTACAGGGAAGACATCCTCCCTCATGTGGTACCCTTCCTGCAGGCTCATCCTGACATGACCCTACAGCATGACAATGCCACCAGCCATACTGCTAGTTCTGTGCGTGATTTCCTGCAAGACAGGAATGTCAGTGTTCTGCCATGGCCAGCAAAGAGCCCGGATCTCAATCCCATTGAGCACGTCTGGGACCTGTTGGATCGGAGGGCGAGGGCCATCTCCCCCCCCCCCCCCCCAGAAATGCCCGGGAACTTGCAGGTGCCTTGGTGGAAGAGTGGGGAAACATCTCACAGCAAGAACTGCCTAATCTGGTACAGTCCATGAGGAGGAGACGCACTGCAGTACTTAATGCAGCTGGTGGCCACACCAGATACTGACTGTTACTTTTGTTCAGGGACATATTATTCCATTTCTGTTTAGTCACATGTCTGTGGAACTTGTTCAGTTTATGTCTGTTGTTGAATCTTATGTTCATACAAATATTTACACATGTTAAGTTTGCTGAAAATAAACGCAGTTGACAGTGAAAGGATTTCTTTTTTTGATGAGTTTAGATTAAATTGCCATATGTAGGCTATGCTTATAAATTAAGTAACTTCATATAATGTTACACTAGCATACATCAATATTAACAGGACATTGCAGTAATGTTTTGAGAACCACTTCCGTTATCATGTTCTTAGAACATTATTGGTAAAAGCATAACATTAAAGAATAACTTATTGGTGTGTCCCTTGGTGGAGCGTTTTTTGGTCTTTAAGAACGGCAGATTTGCTACAATATGTTGGGTAACATCCATAGACATCATGGGAGGTTCCAATATTGTTTTCTTATAACCACTTTCATTGTATTCTGGCAATATCTCTGAAGTATATTGAGGGAACATTATTGGAACAATCATAACATCACTCTGTAAGTTTGAGAGTATTATATGTATGTTCTGTGCTTGTTGTAATAGGTGTCTTAGATGACATCTCCATCAGCAGAACATTCCAGTAATGTTTTCTCAGAACCAATTTCATTGAATCCAGGCATGATCGCTGAAGTATGTTTAGGGAACGTGTTTTTGAACGTCATGTCCTAACATCACACTATAACTTTGAGAGTTTTGTTGGAATATTCCCTGCTGGTTGGTTAGGGTGTTTTGAATAACATCTCCATCAGCAAAACATTCCAATGATTTCTCAGAACCACTTCTATATCTCCCACTTTTTGTTGCGGAAATTATGTTTTAAGAAAATTACTGGAACATTGTTATAACATTCCATGGTAACCTAATAATAAACTTCGGGGAATGTTCTGTGGTTGATATAGATCAATGTTCCAAGGATAGCCTATTTAATGTCAAACGTTTTCCTAGTAAAAAAAAAAAAAAAAAAAAGGGTTATCAAAAACATTATTGGAATGTTTGTAGGATGTTAGATCAAACCCTAGCTAGAAATTAATGGGAATGTTAGCTAATGTCCTGGGAATGTTCCCGGCTTGCTGGGTAGCTATCTGCGTCTGTCATGTTATTTTTCAAGAGCACAATTCCCGCTCACATTTTAAGCCCTGAATACTGAAATTCGTGATTTGTTGGGACGATTTTCTGTCTATAGAGCACCCATTTTTTTTTCTCCCCTTTCAAAGTGGCCCAAAAAATCCACCATGTTACCCAGACCTAGTGCTGTTCCCTAAGTGTGAGATTTCCAAGACTACCCCATTTATGGATGTAGCTAGTCTGCTGTTTATAACCATACAGTAACCTACAGTCTGTTATACAGTTTGACCACACATACAGGAACTGCTAATAGCCATACAGTATAGCTTGTTAATAATCGTGTGAGAGAGAGAGAGAGATTCTGTGCTTGTCAGCAGCCATAAAGGCTACGTGCTGCCCTGCCTGACCTCCACAGAGTGTGCAGGGTCATTTGAATAGGCCTTTAGAAAACTCTGGTTTGGTGTGGTGGCTGCTGACTCAGGGAGCTACAGCGCGCCACCCCTGTCCCCAGTGCACGCAGGCCAAGTCCAGTGTCTATAGAGAGCATGTCAGGATCCTAGTACACACCAACCGCTCCGCACGCCCCAAAAAAATCAACACCTCGAGGTTTGGAGAAGGCTAAAAAAAAATAAAAAGGAGCGAGACAAGAGGAGCAACGTATTTCAGATGCAGAGTGGCGTGGCGCTTAATGAGGAACCCAGGTAAGGGACCCCTCCCACCCCCACAGAGGCAGGGCTCTTTGCCCACTCTCGGACCACTGCTAGGCATTCTGGCACCATGAGGGAGGGGGTGGGGGGCTATGGAAAAGTTCTGGATCACATGTGGGGTATAGTATGGCCTGTTTGGCCATTTCTGTGTCTGCGTGCATGTGAGCGTGCACGTGCGCATGTGTCTGAGTATGGGGTCCCATTGTTGCAGTTCTTGGGTAACCTGATGACCAGGCTCTTCTAGAACACATGCTGATATTGTGAGCCCAATGGGCTACTGTGGCCTACCTATCTGGATGGGTCCTTTAAAGAATGGAAATATGACAGGTTTGTGAGAATTGTCACTCGGGAAGATTTACTCTGTCGGGGACATACTTTGATTCACTTATGACTTCTTAATACCCGAGCTAGCTCAACATGTAACTTTAATTCACCTGCCAGTGGATTACTTCAACAGATTTGGCCATGACATTAATGCCTCATTTGAAAATGTACGTGCTCAATGGTCTCTGAGTAAGTGGTTCAAGGATGTTTTTGATTCTCATGGATTCTGTGTGTTTGGATGACTTTTTGGCATTCCTGATTTGTTGAAGTCAGCAGAATGTTTTGAGAAATGTTAGCTTGTCTAATGTTGAAGTAATCAAAGGAGTTGTGTCAAGTTATCCTTTTCAAGGAAGCGGGGCACTACCTACTTCCCCAGAAATAGCCTCGAGTAAGAATACCGTTTTTACGGATATCTCGCTCTTATTTCGAGGTCTGATGTTTTATGTTGAATACAGTGAGGGTCAATAATGTATGTATTTTTTCAGTAGCATGTGTGTTATGTCTAATGACTTTAAAAGTGGCATGTATTTTCATTAAGAATGCCCTGTGTTATGTGGGTACTGTTTGAAGGTGTACTGTTGTATCTAGTGCTTAAAAATAACTACCTTTTTAAGATGCACCCTTTGAAAGTGATGCCAAATTCTCTTTGCAGAGGAATTTTGTTGAGTTGTTTACCAGAGGTTATAGATGTAGGCCTATCCAAACAAGTTGGTCTGTTGGTGCCAGTAATACAAACATAAGTCAGTCATCATCAACTGGGTTCAAATACATTTGATGTAACTTTACCTGAAACATTTATCCAGGTATCAATGGATACCTATATGTGTCGTCTTTGTCATCACTAGCCGGCTTCCACCGGTTACGCAACCCTGCACCTTGAGGTTGCTGCCCTATATACATAGACTTGGAATCACTTGCAACTTTAATGTTTAAATAATGTTTTACATACTGCTTTACTCATATGTATATACTGTGTTCTATTCTACTGTGTTTTAGTCAATGCTACTCCGACATTGAGCAATCTAATATTTATATATTTCCTAATTCCATTATTTTACTTTTTAGATGTGTGTATTGTTATGAATTGTTACATACTGTTGAAGCTAGGAACACAAGCATTTTGCTACACCCGCAATAACATCTGCTAAATGTGTATTTAATTTTTTTTTTACCTTTTATTTAACTAGGCATGTCAGTTAAGAACAAATTCTTATTTACAATGACGGCCTACACCGGCCAAATCTGGATGACGCTGGGCCAATTGTGTGCCGCCCTATGGGACTCCCAATCACGGCCGGTTGTGATACAACCTGGATTTGAACCAGAGTGTCTGTAGTGACACCTCTATCACTGAGATGCAGTTCCTTGGACCGCTGCGCCACTTGGGAGCCCCGAGTGTGACCAATAAAATTTTATTTGATTGAATTAACCTTTTTTTTTCTCTCTCTCTATGGCTTGCTCAGTAAGAAGAATAAGGATGGCAAGACGCGGGAGCAGGACTACTCCTCTGAAAGCCATTACAGAATCGTTTCACCAACATTCCAGTATAAGATGAGCCACCAGCGAGTGGGCAAGTGCATCATAATCAACAACAAGAACTTTGACGAAAAGACGGGTATGGCATCACCTTTTATATTGACTTGGATACATGGTTGTCTAACACTTTTATATTATCCACACTGCGTTATTAAACTTATACAACACTAATACACTTATGTAACACAGTTACTCTTTATAAGATTGTTGATTTCCACTCAGGGCTCCAGACTGCGACCATTTAGTCGCATTTTGCAACCCTTTGACTTTGAGTTGGTCACACCGGTGCGAGCCCCACATTCTAGTCTGGTCACCTCAATCAAACATTCCATTTTTTGAGGCGGATAAAACTATGATTTGGTCAAACATTAAGGTGCATTAACGTCATGATTCCTGTAATGAAAGTGTCTGCCCTGCCACTGTGCCTGTTTCACTGCGGCCGGCTGCTGTAATGCGGGAGCCTTGCACATTCTCTCTCTTCCACCCTCTGCATTGTGTAACATTTCAAAATGCAATTGCGGGAAAAAACGCAACTTTGGAAGTAACTACCTGTTAAAGAGAGGAGGGTCTCAGCTTTCTGAAACACTATTTTGACAGTAAAATATATATTTTCTTAAATACAGAATTGTCAACTCGAAATTCATGACAATCACTGGATTAGGTTGCATATCAAAATGTTTTGAATCATACATTCCTGATTGGACATAGTATTCAATAAATAAGTTGTTACATTCAACATCTCAGTATTCTATTACACACCTTGAAAGACTTTATAATGTGATTACTCTTATTGTTTCTATTGCGCGACGCTGCAATTTTGTTTATTTTTGGGTGCAACCAAATTATAGGCTCGTGCCACCAACTGAAAAAGTTAGTGGCACCAGTGCCAATAGGGGAAAATGTTAGTCTGGAGCTCTGCCATTAGATATAGCTTGATTTTAGTGGCCTATTGTATAACACTGTGTAAGCTATACACTGTACATGTAGAGTACAGTGAATGCTGTTCATATTGTCTGTCAGGGATGAATGTACGCAATGGCACGGATCGAGACGCATTGTATAACACTGTGTAAGCTATACACTGTACATGTAGAGTACAGTGAATGCTGTTCATATTGTCTGTCAGGGATGAATGTACGCAATGGCACGGATCGAGACGCATTGTATAACACTGTGTAAGCTATACACTGTACATGTAGAGTACAGTGAATGCTGTTCATATTGTCTGTCAGGGATGAATGTACGCAATGGCACAGATCGAGACGCAGGCGAATTGTTTAAGTGCTTTAAGAGCCTGGGCTTCGACGTCTGCATCTACAACGACCAGACGTGTGAGAAGATGGAGCGTCTTCTCCGAGAGGGTGAGCAACACAGAGTACATATTGTCCGTAGGACTCACATCAGTATCTATTCTAGGGGCAACTTCAGTGAGAGTAACCTGTCTCACTATCGCCCCCTACTGTTCCAGTGCATACATTTTCAAACGGGGCACCAACACTATCACATTGTCTTTTAGTGCTGTTTAGGGCTGACCCAAATGTGCTACAGGGAAGGCTAGCAGGTAACAGCCAGTTGAATCCTGTGGCGCGATTTTCAAATACCTTAGAAATGCTATTACTTCAATTTCTCAAACATATGACTATTTTACAGCTATTTAAAGACAAGACTCTCGTTAATCTAACCACACTGTCCGATTTCAAAAAGGCTTTACAACGAAAGCAAAACATTAGATTATGTCAGCAGAGTACCCAGCCAGAAATAATCAGACACCCATTTTTCAAGCTAGCATATAATGTCACATAAACCCAAACCACAGCTAAATGTAGCACTAACCTTTGATCTTCATCAGATGACAACCCTAGGACATTATGTTATACAATACATGCATGTTTTGTTCAATCAAGTTCATATATCAAAAACCAGCTTTTTACATTAGCATGTGACGTTCAGAACTAGCATACCCCCCCGCAAACTTCCGGGGAATTTACTAACAATTTACTAAATTACTCACGATAAACGTTCACAAAAAGCATAACAATTATTTTAAGAATTATAGATACAGAACTCCTCTATGCACTCGATATGTCCGATTTTAAAATAGCTTTTTGGTGAAAGCACATTTTGCAATATTCTAAGTACATAGCCCAGCCATCACGGGCTAGCTATTTAGACACCCAGCAAGTTTAGCCTTCACCAAAATCAGATTTACTATTACAAAAGTTTGATTACCTTTGATGTTCTTCGTCAGAATGCACTCCCAGGACTTCTACTTCAATAACAAATGTTGGTTTGGTCCCAAATAATCCATCATTATATCCAAACAGCGGCGTTTTGTTCGTGCGTTCAAGAAACTATCCGAAATGGTAAATCAGGGTTACGAGCATGGCGCATTTCGTGACAAAAATGTTCTAAATATTCCATTACCGTACTTCGAAGCATGTCAACCGCTGTTTAAAATCAATTTTTATGCAATTTATCTCGTAAAAAAGCGATAATATTCCGACCGGGAATCTGCGTTTCGGTAAATAGAGGGGGAAAAAAGAAAGACGGGGGCGACCAGTGCACGCGCCTAAGCCCACTGTCCCTTGATCGGCCACTTGACAAAGGCGATAATGTGTTTCAGCCTGGGGCTGGAATGACGACATTCAGCTTTTTCCCGGGCTCTGAGAGCCTATGGGGCCGTGGGAAGTGTCACGTTACCGCAGAGATCCTTTGTTTTGGAAAGAGATGTCAAAGAAAGCCAATAAATGGTCAGACAGGCCACTTCCTGTAAAGGAATCTCTCAGGTTTTTGCCTGCCATATGAGTTCTGTTATACTCACAGACACCATTCAAACAGTTTTAGAAACTTTAGGGTGTTTTCTATCCATATCTAATAAGTATATGCATATTCTAGTTACTGGGTAGGAGTAGTAACCAGATTAAATCGGGTACGTTTTTTATCCGGCCGTGTAAATACTGCCCCCTAGCCCTAAGAGGTTTAAACGCGTGTTTCAACCACTCCACACATTTCTTGTTAACAAACTATCGTTTTGGCAAGTCGGTTATGACATCTACTTTCTGCATGACACAAGTACTTTTTCCATCAATTGTTTACAGACAGATTAGTTCACTTATAATTCACTATCACAATTCCAGTGGGTCAGAAGTTTACATACACTAAGTTGACTGTGCCTTTAAACAGCTTGGAAAATTCCAGAAAATGATGTCATGGCTTTAGAAGCTTCTGATAGGCTAATTGACATCATTTGAGTCAATTGGAGGTGTACCTGTAGATGTATTTCAAGGCCTACCTTCAAACTCAGTGCCTCTTTGCTTGACATCATGGGAAAATCAAAAGAAATATGCCAAGACCTCAAGTCTGGTTCATCCTTGGAGCAATTTCCAAGCGCCTGAAGGTACCACGTTCATCTGTACAAACAATAGTAGGCAAGTATAAACACCATGGGACCACGCAGCCCCTATACCTCTCAGGAAGGAGACGCGTTCTGTCTCCTAGAGATGAACGTACTTTGGTGCAAAAAGTGAAAAGTGTAAATCAATCCCAGAACAACAGCAAAGGACCTTGTGAAGATGCTGGAGGAAACGGGTACCAAAGCAAAACGAGTCCTATATCGACATAACCTGAAAGGCCGCTCAGCAAGGAAGAAGCCACTGCTCCAAAACCGCCATAAAAAAGCCAGACTACGGTTTGCAACTGCACATGGGGACAAATATTGTACTTTTTGGAGAAATGTCCTCTGGTCTGATGAAACAAAAATAGAACTGTTTGGCCATAATGACCATCGTTATGTTTGGAGGAAAAAGGGGGAGCTTGCAAGCCGAAGAACACCATCCCAACCGTGAAGCATGGGGTGGCAGCATCATGTTGTGGGGGTGCTTTGCTGCAGGAGGGACTGGTGCACATAACAAAATAGATGGCATCATGAGGGAGAAAATTATGTGGATATATTGAAGCAACGTCTCAAGACATCAGTCAGGAAGTTAAAGCTTAGTCGCAAATGGGTCTTCCAAATGGACAATGACCCCAAGCATACTCCATAGTTGTGGCAAAATGGCTTAAAGACAACAAAGTCAAGGTATTGGAGTGGCCATCACAAAGCCCTGACCTCAATCCTATAGAAAATGTGTGGGAAGAACTGAAAAAGCTTGTGCGAGCAAGGAGGCCTACAAACCTGACTCAGTTACACCAGCTCTGTCATGAGGAATGGGCCAAAATTCACCCAACTTATTGTGGGATGATTGTGGAAGGCTACCCAAAACATTTCACCCAAGTTAAACAATTTAAAGGCAATGCTACCAAATTGAGTGTATGTAAACTTCTGACCCACTGGGAATGTGATGAAAGTAATAAAAGCTGAAATAAATTATTTTCTCTACTATTATTCTGACATTTCACATTCTTAAAATAAAGTGGTGATCCTAACTAACCTTTTACTAGGATTAAATGTCAGGAATTGTGAAACTGAGTTTAAATGTATTTGGCTAAGGTGTATGTAAACTTCCGACTTCAAATGTGCATCAACAGAAATAAGACAGATCCTACTTATGTTGCCTGTTTGAGTATTTGTTTAATAGCGTCCGTGAGCAACAAGTCTAATGCAACCACATGTCGGATATACAATTTCACAAATTCAGCTGTTTTTGAAAGTTGCTATGCTGTAATAAAGGCTTTATACTTTGTTCCCTGTTAGAACAGCCTCTCTGGTGTTGCTTAGAATTGATTTAGTGTTTACACTGTTCCAAAGTGTCCGAAGTGGTATTTATTATAATAATAACAACCCTCCTTTTTCCTTGATCATCTCCTTATTGTTATTATTACTATTGTTATTATTATGATCATTATTAATCAGTAATGTCATCATTAGTAAGCTTAGTATAGCAGCCTTGTATAACCACCATGGAGCTGCTGGCCTAAGAGCGCATCCTGTTTAATCCTGTCTTAATACTGTAATTTACTTAGGCTTCTATCAATCAATCATTTATTTGTTCATGTCATCACACAGCATACGAGTCATTCATGATTTGAAATGCAATCAAGCATTTTAGTTTTAAATTAAAATAACAAAGCGATTATTGAATAATTAGCGTAAACAATAAATAGGCCTAAACCGTTCCATTTCAGAAATTGCATACACGAATGAATGCTACTAAAAAGTCTTTGCTGTGTTAAAGTTTTTACAAAAAAACGTTAGACTCTGGTACACTTATTTATTTTGTGTTTAATTGTTTCAAACGGTCAGAAAAATTATATTGTAACCTAACAGCACCTGTTTGGCACACATAATATGCACACAGAGCTTGCTCCTTACTTTCTTTTCTTGATCTCCAGTGTTTTCCACAACTAGTCATATTTACTCCATAGATTCCCTTTTTACCTCCTGAGCAACCAGTAAACATTCCCCCGTTTTGAGTTTATTTGTCATGTCTGCATCCGTTTTGCTGTCACGTGTTCAGAGTTTGTTATAATCAATTTACTGATGTTATTATGATAGGCTATAGGTCAGGCCCTATTGGTCACGTGCATGCGATGCGTACATGTGTCATGTAAAGAGTGCAAGGGTTGAGGGAATAAGGAATGTTTTTCCTAAACAAATTAGGCATTTCGGTAACAACTTTTAAGTCAGAAAGGCTGTAATTATGTTGCAGCTTCAGCAACATGGACAGCGCGATACACTCTGTTCTGTGGTGGTCGCTACAGCAGGGAGGAAAGAGAGACAATGAGTTCTAGTCACAGTCACTCACTTTTTTTTTTCTTCTTCTTTACACAGCGCTTTTTACCACAATCAAATCAATTAGTCGGACTCCCTCTAGTCATTTGTGTGTCTTAATTATTTAATCAAACAGTTCGCTTAAAGCATTAGACAAGCTTCTTTTTTTTTCTTTTTTTACACAGAAAGGATGTGTCTATATATGGAAAGATACTTATTTGAACATGTGGGCCAGTCGATTGGTCGAAAGAATAGTCGATTCTTGGTTGACAAAGATTTTATTTTTTTTGTCGTGGACAGCCCTAATACTATTGCTTAAATCCCCTGGTTTCTCCTCGCCTGTATATCGGAGTAGCTATTTAGCCTTTTTTGCAACCTTTTACTTACTTTTTATTGACATCCCACATAAATAAGGGTGACAAATAGGAAACTGGGAATGGCAATGCATTTAAAACATTTATTTAAGCCTATTGCAATTTTTTAAAAGTGTGTGTGTGTGTCCTAGCATCAGAGGAGGACCACAGCGACAGCTCCTGCTTTGCCTGCATCCTGCTGAGTCACGGTGAGGAGGGTATGATCTATGGCACTGACGGAGCCATGCCCATCAAGAGCATGACCTCACTCTTCAGGGGTGACATGTGCAAGAGTCTAGTGGGCAAGCCCAAACTCTTCTTCATTCAGGTGAGGGACAAAGCCAACACTGGGCTGGGCAGCTTCATAAAACCCAGGCTTTTGTTCTAGCTAGGCTTGATTAAAGCATTTATTGTTGATCTTAGCTCCCTAACCGTATAGAAGAGGTAGATGATTAATCATGGTTAAATATTGTCAGTTGGCACCTGGTTGGAACCAGAATGTGAAAGGTTGTCTAACCCTAGAATACAAGATGCTGATTTTCTTTTTCATATGTTTTGAGATTTTAGAATTTATTTGAGGTGAAGAGTATTAGGTCATAGGGCAAACTAGATAGTTTACCCAATGTCTGTAAGTGAGCTGTGCATTTATGCCAGTGTTTTGAAATAAAAGGACTTGTAAATAATTTATGGTGTTCCACAAGGCTGAATTCCAGGCCCTCTTATTTTTAGAAATGTATATAGATTATGGTTATCCTATTTATATGCAAGGTGACTGTTGTTTTTCTTGATGGACAGATTACTAACTATACATCCGTATTTGTAGAACTTAATAAGACATACTGCCCTTTTTACTAGGTCCTTGAAAAAGATATTCCTGATCTCAACTTTCATTTGATTCACCAGGCTTGTCGAGGTTCTGAGTTCGATGATGGCATACAGACTGATTCCGGGCCCCCCAATGATACCCTGGAAACGGATGCAAATCCCAGGCACAAGATTCCTGTCGAGGCAGATTTCCTTTTTGCCTACTCCACCGTGCCAGGTAACCCACAGCATTCCTGTACATTTCCAGCTAAACTAGTTCGCCCGCTCCTAAATGTTCCTTGCACCGATAGTCTGACAGAAATCCCACAGCCACCATCTCTACCTCACACCCTGCTTGTTCCAATCAACCATGGTAGCTGCTAACGCACATCCACTATCCAGTTGTTTTCATAGTGTGTTTGTTACTGTGTGAGAGAATCTGTCTGTGCGCTTGTAAAGTGTGTGAGCGTGTGTGTGCGCATCAGTGCCAATTGGAGAGAGTGACGCAACTACTCTTCCAGGGTACTATTCGTGGAGGAACCCTGGGCGCGGCTCCTGGTTTGTCCAGGCACTCTGCAACGTCCTCAATGAGTTTGGTAAGCAGCTGGAGATCATGCAGATCCTCACACGTGTCAACTACATGGTGGCCACCAGCTTCGAGTCCTGGTCCGAGGACCCACGTTTCAGCGAGAAGAAGCAGATCCCCTGCGTGGTCTCCATGCTGACCAAGGAGCTGTATTTTAACTGACCGTCATTGACCACTGACTGACGAGACTAACTAAACCACGCACTAACCGAGCGGTCGAAAAATTCAGGGTTGATCCAGGTCCAGCAGGATGCTGCGCGGTTTGGGAGAGAATGCCGTTTTGCACGTGTAGCGTAGCTGGGCACAAAATAAGCTCTCCAAATGAATTTCTACAGTGGCACGCTGCGTTCATGTGTTGGTGGTGATACTTGCCTCTTCTTCAGGTTATTCCTAGGAATAATGATGTCACATTTGATCTGGTTTTTGTCAACAGGCTGTGTGAAATATCCATGTTATTTTACTGACCCGGGAAATTTGCTGCCAGTTCTGTAGGGTTGTTAAATAGTTAGGAATCAGTTATATCTGAAATCTGTAATATCTGAAAATGTTCTTCTTAATTTTCCAGTTTGTCCAAATTTGGACATGCGTACAAGCATTTGATTGATTGGACAAGATCCCAGCTAACATTATTTATGCCTTAGGGCATTTATTTTAGTTGGAGGGAAGGGGGCATTTCTTGAAATGGAAAAAGCCGATTTCTAGAGACATTGGCCATGTCTGAAAACTGGCTTGCCTACTACTCAAGCTGCATACTGTGTACTGATCATACTACATACTATTTAGAACATACTGTTCAGTAAAAACAAATGCAGTAAGCTACACATATCAGCATACTAGGCTCATCCTACTAAGAATGCCTAATCTAATGCGCAATTGCGTCGAGTCCTGGCATTATCAGCTGTTGTCAGACACACGTGGGTCTTGAAAGATGGTCAACTTACTAAGTAGTGTGCAGCAAGTTCGGCTAGATGAAAAGCTGAAATAAGTATGACATCTTGGCATTTTAAAGCATACTAAATTTCACATAATATACTGTGAGAACGTTTATGAACCATCGTACTTGAACGTTCTACTAAAACGTTCTACAAGTGTTTGGGGATTATTTGCTGATGTTATACAACCACACGGAAACCAGATAAAACATTCCCTTATGCTGTAAGGATCCTGGTTGGTTGGGAGAGCCATGTCTCAAGTCAAAATGCTGTGATGTGTAAGGACATCAGACTATTAGAGGGGACTTGCTTATTGCAGTAGCATAATACTTGTCTAAGAATGTAGGCTACACGGGTCAGTTTAAAAGCACCTTACCTTATGAAAGATCATGGCAATATGCTGAATTTCAACTGAATCAGGAGGGTAGCGGCTGGAAAATGTATAATTAAATTTTTGGCTATTTGTCTTAATGTTTTTATAATATCATTAATCCTCAAAAGGGATTAGGTCTCACTCAAAGAGCAATCACTTGTCATATGATCCCATGTAACAGCGGTAACAAAGTCAAGTACGAATAATTTAACTATTCATACCAAGAATGCACTCCCAGCAGTGACTGTTAAAGATTACATTTTACTGTCATCCTCAGGTTTCTTTGTGAGTGAGATTTATTTTTTGTGGATTTCTTTGAGTTTCACTGGCACAATTGTCAGGAAAGAGTGCTAATCTGTTGCATGAAGAAAAGAAAAAAAAACGTTTTATGTGGATTTTGGTCAAGGGCACAGGAAATGTTCCATCATACCACAAGCAAGGAGGATTTAAGATTTTGCCAGTTTATATGTACATTTATTCATTAGGTTGAAGATGATGAAGCTGTCTGTAAAGCAAAAAACAACTTATTGCTTGTCATTCGAACTTTATCCACTGGAGGCAATGTATTTACACTGAGTATACAAAACATTAAGAACACCTGCTCTTCCCATGACATAGATTGACCAGGTGAAAGCTATGATCCCAATTGATTAGTTAAATCCACTTCAATCAGTATATATGAAGGGGATGAGACTGGCTAAAGAAAGGATTTTTAAGCCTTGAGACAATTGAGACATGGATTGTGTATGTGTTCCATTGAGGCTGAATGGGCAAGACAAAATATTTAAGCGCCTTTAAACTGGGTATGGTAGTAGGTGCCTTCACACCGGTTTGTGTGAAGAACTGCAACGCTGCTGTTTTTTTTTAAATTTTTTACAAGAATGGTCCACCACGCAAAGGACATCCAGCCAACTTGACACAACTGTGGGAAGCATTGGAGTCAACATGGGCCAGCATCCCAGTGGAACGCTTTCGACACCTTGTAGAGTCCATGCCCCAATAAACTGTTCTGAGGGCAACTCAATATTAGTAAGGTGTTCCTAATGTTTGGTATACCCAGTATATATTATCAATATATGGCTTGTTATCAATGTCTTATCAATGGCCAAGGATAATTTAACTTGTCTTTTGAAAGACCCCTTTATGTTGGCCTACAAATTCACTCATTTCGTTGCTTGTAAAATGAATTTGTTTGTCAAAATGGAGGAAGTCCATGTGATAAGTGAATTTGTTTGTCAAAATGGAGGAAGTCCATGTGATAAGTGAATTGAATCTGGTCTCAAAGCACAAATGGCCACATTGTTTCACTGTATATCAGTGTGGTAAATCGTCACAGTTATTACCACGGTTAAAGGCACCTTGCGTTGTCCTTCAATTAAAAAATCTAATTCATTAACATTTTACATACCTGAAATGTATGAAAGTTGATACAACTGAAACACAAAACGTTTGTTAAATGTTATTCTCATGACAATTGATAAATGGTTTGAGTGTCCAATAGTAACATACATTTGATCATTAATATCTTCAATTGACAGCACTTTGGTGGCCTTCAAAAGCA
The DNA here is from genome assembly GCF_965601325.2 of Salmo salar. NCBI lineage: Eukaryota > Metazoa > Chordata > Actinopteri > Salmoniformes > Salmonidae > Salmo > Salmo salar. The sequence goes on from NC_138309.1 coordinate 6,729,786, forward strand.
CACATATACATATTTAAGGTTGTCATGGCATATTCACTGCATGTTTGTCACAAAGTCAGAAATACTCTGTCATCTGCAGCGGCAGCTATTACTGGTGGTGACAAGTGTTATCATTCACCTGTCCCAATTCGCACACTGCATTCTTCCAATGTTGCTGCAACGTTCCAGTGCAATTTACAGGATTGCTACCATAGATTGCTAGTAACTTTGGGAAAACATCCGGTGCTAGCTTTGCTATTTTCTTCCCCCCCATCTTAGTTTAATTGCATCAGTCATATTATTATAATATTTTTTTTACCTGATTACATATTTCTATGAACCACAGTAGTGAACAGTACGCTGGCGACCGAGTAGACATTTTACACATACCTGTCAATCACACAGATGGCACTCTTGAATCCTCTCGACACATGAATCTCTTATCAGTGATGTAGTGCCCATTCTGTATTGAAAGGAGTGTTAGCTCCACTTGTTTTGGAATGGAATTTAAGGGAAAAATCATATTTTTAGAAGTAACTTTTTTTTAAAATGCTTTCCAGTGTTAAATGCTATTGTCCTCATTAATATATTTTAAAAGATTTGGAAAAATGAATATATAGTATAGGGAGACGAATCCCCCCCACCCAAAAAATGTTTTTATTGTGAATTTACTAAATATTGCCATACTCTGCAGCCCCCTTTGAATCTGGGGCAATACAATGTTTAAATTACTTCACATGAAATGAATGCCTATGTTAACACACTTATTGTATTAAACATGAAGATTCTATTGTGAAATGAGTAGTGTGGTTATTTGTCATTTTGTGTCTAATGTCATATACTCATGCTAATCCTGGATTTACAATCTATCAATTCAGTTCAATTGAAAACTTTCAGAGATGCCTAAGGGCCTGCACACCAAGTCCGAAGGGTGTAAAAACAATAGTTTCACCATTAGGTGGGTGTTTCAAGCTCTGGGAAATGTATTTAGGCTGATCTGCTACAGCTAGGTGAGTGAATTATTTTGCTACCTGAAAAAAAAAAACATTACTCTAACAAACCACAAAAGCACAGGAATATATATATTTTTTTACAACTAGAATTGTCATATCACTGGCGATCAGGAACACCTTTTGTATACAAAATCAGGCCCATCCCTCTTGACATGTTATTTGGTCCCACTTATCAGTAAAATCTTGATCTCCCACAATCCTTATAGTTTACAGTAGTGTTTGACAACAAGAATCCAATACTAACATATTTGTTTTGTGAGTTCTAAAAATAAAAACCTTCCCCAGCAGAATCTGACCCTTTAGCTCCCAAACTCGTCAGGGCCCAAAACGATCCCCAGAGTCTAACGGGTTAAGAAATCCGGCAGGAACCAAGTAATGTGAAAATACTTCTTATTTTCAATGTAGCCTTTATTTAACTAGGCAAGTCAGTTAAGAAGAAAATCTTATTTACAATGACAGCCAAGCGGGGCACAGCAGGTTAACTGCCTTGTTCAGGGGCACAAGGACAGATTTTTACCTTAACTGCTCTGGGATTTGATCCAGCAACCTTTCGGTTACAGGCCCAACACTCTAACCACTAGGCTACCTGCTGCCTCTTGCACTGAGATGCAGTGTCTTAGATCACTGCGCCACTTGGGAGACCCACACATACAATGCATTCGGAAAGTATTCAGACCCCTAAAATTTTTCCTGATTCTGTTACAGCCTTATTCTAAAATGCATGAAATAATTTTCCCCCCTCATCAAACTACACACAATACCCCATAATGAAAAATACCCCATACACCATAAAGCAAAAACAAGTTAAGAAATTTGTGCAAATGTATGAAAAAAAACTGAAATATGACATAAGTAAGTCGCTCTGGATAAGAGCGTCTGCTAAATGACTAAAATGTAAATAAGTATTCAGACCCTTTACTCAGTACTTTGTTGAAGCACCTTTGGCAGCGATTACAGCCTCGAGTCTTCTTGGGTATGACGCTACAAGCTTGGCACACCTGTATGTGGGGAGTTTATCCCATTATTCTCTACAGATCCTCTCAAGCTCTGTCAGGTTGGATGCACAGCTATTTAAAGCCGGGCTCTGGCTGGACCACTCAAGGATATTGAGACTTATCCCGAAGCCACTCCTGTGTTGTCTTGGCTGTGTGCTTAGGGTCATTGTTCTGTTGGAAGGTGAACTTTTGCCCCAGTCAGATCCTGAGCGCTCTGGAGCAGGTTCTCATCAACGATCTCGCTGTACTTTTCTCCCTTCATCTTTCCCTCGATCCTGACTAGTCTCCCAGTCCCTGCCACTGAAAAACATCCTGACATTATAATGCTGCCACCACCATACTTCACCGTAGGGATGGTGCCAGGTTTCCTTCAGATGTGACGCTTGGCATTCAGGCCAAAGAGATCAATCTTGGTTTCATCAGACCAGAGAATCTTGTTTTTGTGGCTGAAGTCTGACACTGCCTGGATGGCAGGGAGATCGGCTGGGCCATATGCACTGCCCTCTAATGCCTTGCGGTCGGATGCCAAGCAGTTGACTGGCTGCATCACTGCTTGGTTGGTCTCGATGCTGTATCTGTAGAACATTTGAGGATCTGAGGGACCATGCTAAATCTTTTCAGCCTCCTAAGGGGTAAGAGGTGTTGTCGTGCCCTCTACACGACTGTGTTGGTGTGTTTGGACCATGATAGATCCTTAGTGATGTGGACACCAAGGAAATTGACGCACTCGACCCTCTCTGCTACAGCCTCGTCCATGTGAAATGGACTGTGCTCGGCCCTCCATTTCCTATACTTAACGATCAGCTCCTTTGTCTTACTGACGTTGAGGGAGAGGTTGTTGTCCTGGCAACACACTGCCAGGTCTCTGACTTCCTCCATATCGGCTGTCTCATCGTCACCGGTGATCAGGCCTACCACCGTTGTGTCGTCGGCAAACTTAATGATGTTGGAGTCATGTGCGGCCACGCAGTCGTGGGTGAACAGGGAGTACAGGAAGGGACTAAGCACGCACCCCTGAGGGGATCCCCTTGTTGAGGGTCAGTGTGGCGTTTGTGTTGTTGCCTACCCTCGCCTCCTGGGGGTGGCCCGTCAGGAAGTCCAGGATCCAGTTGCGGGGGGGGTTCAGTCTCAGATGAGCTTCGAGGGCACTATGGTGTTGAATGCTGAGCATTCTCACGTAGGTGTTCCTTTTGTCCAAGTAGGAATGGGCAGTGTGGTGTGCAATAGAGATTGCTTCATCCATGGATCTGTTAGGGTGTTATGCGAATTGTACTGGGTCCAGGATGTCTGGGATGATGGTGTTGATGTGAGCCATGACCAGCCTTTTAAAGCATTTCATGGCTACAGATTTGAGTGCTACGGGACCTTAGTCATTTAGACAAGTTACCTTGGCGTTCTTGGGCCCAGGGATTATGGAGGTCTGCTTGAAACATGTAGGTATTACATAATGTGTCAGGGAGAGGTTGAACATTTCTGTGAACACTCTTGCCAGCTGGTTAGCGCATGCTCGGAGTACGCGTCCTGGTAATCCATCTGGCCCTGCGCCTTGTGAATGTTAACCTGTTTAAAGGTCTAGCTCACATTGGCTATGGAGAGTGTGATCACACAGCCATCAGTAACAGCTGATGCTCTCATGCATGGTTCAGTGTTGGTTTGCCTCGAAGCGAGAATAGCTCATCTGGTAGGCTTGTCACTGGGCAGAAAAATCACGTATTTACCTTTTTTTGTTTAATATTTATAGTTAACAATTTAATATGCTTAACAATAGTAAAGACATTTATTTAGTGCCAATGCTGTGCTTCCAAGAAAGGAGGTTTCATCTCTTCCACATTCACTCCCCGCAACTGGTCTAGGAGTGTATTCAAGGACATGAGATTGAGATAAGCTTGAGGAACAGATAGACCTGTATTCTTTCCATTTCTCTTTGCTTCTGAGTAACCTGGTCACACTGCATAAGAAAAGGGTCTCTGAGAAGTGACCAGAGTTCTTCAGCCCATCCTGTTCTTTTACTCTCTTCCAAGGGCACAGCTGTGGTGCGATAGAAGAGATGGAGTAGCTAGCTTGATGGAGAAAGGACTAACGTTATCACTTGTTGGTGCGCTATGACCCAATACACATAACCACAAGAAGCAAGGTAGCTTATATTGCCCATGACTAAGCAGTTCTTGGGTGTCTATATAAACCCTTTATTATTCGAGCTCTAACTCCATTCACTCTGTGTGCATGTAGTGACCTTGCTCCCTTATTAATAACTGAATAAAGATTCAGTTTAAGTATAACTCTGACTTGTGTGATAAGTTTGTCTCTCCTCATTTGATAATACAGTAATAACCACCACAGGCTGGGGTTGCCCTTTGTAATCCGCAATAGTTTGCAAGCCCTGTCTCTCCAATGAGCACCAGAGCCAGTGTAGTAGGATTCGATCTTAGTCCTATATTGATGCTTTGCCTGTTTGATGGTTCATCAGAGGGCATAGTGGGATTTCTTATAAGCGTCCGGGTTGGTGTCTTGCTGCTTAAAAGTGGCAGCTCTAGCCTTTAGCTCAGTGCGGATGTTGCCTGTAATCCATGCATTCGGGTTGGGATATGTACGTCCGTCACTGTGGGGATGATGTCTTTGATGCACTTATTAATGAAGCCGGTGACTGATGTGGTAAACTCCTTAATGCCATTGAATTAATCCCGGAACATATTCCAGTCTGTGCTAGCAAAACAGTCCCTTCAGTTTAGCATCCACTTCATTGGACCACTTCTGAATTGAGCCTATCACTTGTACTTCCTGTTTGAGTTTTTGCTTGTAAGCAGGAATCAGGAGGATAGCGTTAGGGTTAGATTTGCCAAATGGAGGGCGAGGAAGAGCTTTGTATGTGTCTCTGTGTGTGGAATAAAGGTGATCTAGAGATTTTGGGACATTGTCCTGTTGAAAAACAAATTATAGTGCCACTAAGCCCAATGGTGTGGAGGCTGTGCTTTGGCAAAGTGGGTGGGGTTATATCCTACCTGTTTGGCCCTGTCCGGGGGTTTCATCGGATGGGGCCACAGTGTCTCCTGATGCCTCCAGTATTTATGCTACAGTAGTTTATGTGTCGGGGGGGCTAGGGTCAGTCTGTCACATCTGGAGTATTTCTCTTGTCTTTTCCGGTGTCCTGTGTGAATTTAAGTGGGAAACTGTCACCAAAGTCAGCCCAGAATGAAAGTTCTTTCGAACATGACAGTACCTGTGTGTTTG